>NC_060121.1:738254423-738574257 GCF_021461395.2 Schistocerca americana | reverse complement strand
CCAAGATCGGGCGGGAAAGCGGAAAGAGGCATCGAAGAGACAGCAGACCGAAAACTATCACTCTTCCGCCGCTCTCGAGGAAGAGAGAATTCATATTCAGGACGGTACTGCGAACAGAGATAGAGACGGCTTGTCTCTTACTGTAGGCGGCGTACCACGGGCAGCAGACAGACGGCACAAACCGATGAATGCACCGACACTGCATCCAAGTCCTACCAGACGGAGCGCCAACTACAACATCAGACAACCCAGGGACAAGAGCACTGAGATAGAAGAAGTCTAGTCTCAAAGCAGTACACACCAATCGGAATTAATCAGAGAGTTCCGACCGGGAAAAGACAGTCGAGCAACTGAATGTGACAACATCAAATTGTAGAGTTCACTCCGCCCGAAGAAGACATGGCAAATCAAGCGTGAAGACGATACGTCGATGATACGCACATGGCTACAGGGAACCACCAAGGTGGGAACACTCTGTGGGGCGGCGGTTAAACCTAGTCGTGTGCCTGTTCTATAATGTTGTGAACTGAAATGTTTGGTAGTCTTGTGCGACTTTTAGATACCTTCCTTTCCAAGAGCCACACACAATAAACTGGTTCTTCAAATAATTAATGCTTCCTATCGTATTCAGCAGTCGAAACAATTCAGAGACGATTTCTACTCTTTGTTCCCATTTACGAAAAGTTAATTGCTCACCTCAAAAGTGGAGCATAATCTTGGACACTTCCCACGAGATCGCTATGAAAAATCACACTAATTGTATCTATTTAGATGCGCCAACTACTCTGAAACAAACTGCACAGTTTTATGATATGTGTTATCCTATAGTTTGTGCATGAGCGTGACTGGGAACATGATGTAGTTTCTACATAAATCGATTTAAAAATCGATGGTGAAATTTGTGGTAGTGGTTCAAAAGCCAAAAATGCCGAAATATTATCCAAAAGAAATTTCAGTGACCAAAAAACCGCTAATTGAGAGAGTAAGACTTACGGCAGTATCAACAAAAGATATCGTAAACGGGTGAAAGATGTAAAATCTGCGAATGTAAAAACTGGTTTTACTATAATTAAAATGTCAGCTTAACACTGACTAGGTACCAAATTGCACTGTTATTGAAATTCATTGTAGAAACCAATAGGAGAAAAAGACGAGCAGAAAACAATGTCCTCAGTATTTCGAAATCATGTCTATGGGAAAAATGTTTTCTTCCTCATGACATGAAAAACCTGCGGGTGCTCTTGATCTGGATGATCCACGATCATTCCAGCACCGTCTGCCCATCTAAACAGTCCCATCCCCAGATGTTGCGGTGGATTGCTTTGCGTAAACGCCTCTCGACGATACTTTTCTAAAACTTATTTTTGTTTAAGGACAAGATGTCTTTGAACCCTCCATCAGTTAACACAACTGTCTATCCTAACAATTACTCGATAATTCTCATATTATTATCTATCGTAGAGTTTTAAAACAAAAATAAAATAAAAACAGCTACAATTAGGTTAATTTTCCCAGTTCTTAAGTGACGATTCTTCGGTTTCCTTGTACACATTTTCTTGTACCTGTCGCATTTTAGATATCTGTAAATTTGACAGGTTTTTCCGCTATGTCTCTGAAGCACATGTTTTACTCCTGAATTGTTAGCCCAATCAAAAATCCGTTTCGACGTGGCAACGTATATTTCCTCCTGCGAATGTGCGTCGAAACTGGCAGCATTGTAGAACATGTCTGGCAACCCAGTGGTAGTCGAATTACTTCCTAGAGTGACACATATTAATCCTGATAAAATCTCTCGATATTTTCTTGACATTTCAATTACTTATGCAAAATGATTTTCGCTTAATCTAAGTACCAGACTATTCTATTTAGTCCAGGAAGGTCGTTGCACACAGTTTCGTTTTTTCACTGACAATTATCTGTCTTATCTATCACCGGGACAATGAGGGAACGCTGACCAGCGCATTTGGTCGATAGCTCTGTGGAAACGTCATCTTGCTGTAAAACCAAGTGTGTGTTAGCCGTTCCAGTCGGGCGCAAGACCAGCTTTTTGACTTCTTCCATGACAGAAATACGGCCAGTCACATCGAAAATCAGTACGGCAATCTTAAGGAAACTTCGCCCGCATAAGCATTCTCGGTATACTCACTAACCAGTATACACAAAGGTAAGAATCATGAGATATTGCGGGATTCTCGTTCAGTGTGACACACTTCCATTATGGCAAATATGTGACCCAGCCACATGTAGAGTTAGGAGTAGAAGGGTAGTGGGGTTACACGGACATTTTGACATCAAATTGATATTAATTAAATTGATCAATTAATCACCCCCAACCCCGTCCACCCACGAACACCCCCGTCCCCGCCCCGGCCCACCCATGCCCCCAGATGATATCACGTGTTTTCTCAGCTGCACGTGTGTCCCAACCCCCTCCTCCTCCGCCCCCTCCCCCCTCACCCCAACCTATCCTATTGGCGGCAACTTCGAATTTGTCGGGAATTCCGAAATTTGGTGGGAATTTTGAAGTTTGGGGGGAACTTGTCCCAGGGCTGTGCTCACATTCCACTCCACTCCCCATCCGGGAATTGATGGGAAATTAAAATTGGCTGGACCCTTTCTGGGACTCGAACCCTGGTCCCACTGGGCAGAAAGCTCAAATGTATCCCCCCCACCCCCAACACAATTAAGCCACCAGAGGCGCTTGGAATTGAAAGGAAATTAAAAATGGCGGTGCCGTTTCCGCCACTCGAACTCTGATTCTACTGGATGGAAGGCCCAAGTGCACCCCCTAACAAATAGAAACTGTCCAGATGCGGGAGAGGAAGGCCAGTGTAGTGTACTTTATTTATTTTGGTCAGGAAACTGACCCAAAGATCGATGCTAATTATGTAATTACTCACAAAGATCGGGCCCAATTACACAACAATATGCAATATGCTACACAAAGACGTCAAAAAATTGCAATACAACACAAAAACTGACGCTATCATACAACTGGCGTTCGCAATACCACTCGAAACTGACGCAAATATCGATCCTAATTACGTAATTGGGCCTAACTACACAATTATATGCATAGCGCTACACAAGGACGGCATAAAAGCGCAATACTCCACAAAAACTGATGATACCATACAACTGGTGCTGTCCTGCTGGGAAAAAAATTCGCAATACCAGTCGAAACTAGCGACAGACACACTCAAACTTCACCATACAGCTACAAGCTGGTGGGAAAAAGGCTGGGGTGTAAGGTACTATCTTTATTCTTTTTGGCGGGAAATACGTTCAACCGACGAGATGCAGATGTTGGACAGTTTAAAAAGTGTAACACATTTGCGACCATAATAAATGTCCTCTTTCCACTAAAATAGATAAAGTCTATTTTCTATTAATTTTATGAGCAAAGTCGATATAGATTTCACGTTCGACTGAAATGGCATCTCATTATTTTGCGATGTCCAACGAAATGTACCACCACCGATCACAAAAGATCAGTAGAGACCCTACGTAAAATCAATAAAGAGAAAACTTCGACTATTTTGATGCGAGAACTACCGATCACCGCAGAAAGTTGCCAGAATGAGATTTTCACTCTGCAGCGGAGTGTGCACTGATATGAAACTTCCTGGCAGGTTAAAACTGTGTGTCGGACCGAAACTCGGGACCTTTGCCTTTGGCTAAGCCATGTCTCCGCAATATCCTTTCTTCCAGGAGTGCTACTAGTTCTGCAAGGTTCGCAGGATAGTTTCTGTGAAGTTTGGAAGGTAGGAGACAAGGTACTGGCAAATAAATAAATAAAGTACACTAACCTAACCTTCCTCTCCCGCATCTGGGCAGTTTCCCTGTGTTAAGGGGTGCACTTGGGCTTTCCATCCAGTAGAATCAGGGCTCGAGTCCCAGAAAGGGCACCGCCATTTTTAATTTCCCGTCAATTCCAAGCGCCTCTCATGGCTTAATTGTGTTAAGGGGATACACTTGAGCTTTCTGCCTAGGAGGACCAGGGTTCGAGTCCCAGAAAGGGTACTGCCGATTTTAATTTCCTGTCAGTTCCCGGGTTGGGTGTGGGGTGGGATGTCAGCACAGCCCTGGGACAAATTCGCGCCAAAATTCGAAATTCCCACCAAAATTCGAAATTCCTGAAATAATTCGAAATTCCCACCAGTAGGGTAGGTTGGGGGGAGCGGGGGAGGAGGAGGATGGGTTCAAATGGCTTTGAGCACTATGGGTCTCAACTGCTGAGGTCATTAGTCCCCTAGAACTTAGAACTACTTAAACCTAACTAACCTAAGGACATCACACACATCCATGTCCGAGGCAGGATTCGAACCTGCGACCGTAGCGGTCGCGCGGTTCCAGACTGTAGCGCCAGAGCCGCTCGGCCACCAGCGGCCGGCGAGGAGGATGGGACTGTGGCACATGTGCAGCTGATAAAACACGTGACATCATCTGGGGGTGGGGGTGGGCGTCAATGGGCGGGGCCGTGCGGTGACAGGGGTGAGGAGGTGGGCGGTGGTGGGGTGATTAATTCATCAATTCAATTAATTTTCATATCAATTTGATATCAATATTGCACCTTTAACCCCACTACCCTACTACTGTTAGGTGGTCTGGTGAACTGATGCTTCACAATCCTGTCTGGGTTCGATTCTTGCTTCAGGTGACCATTTTTAAAAGACACAAAAAGGTCCTAGTCAGCTTTGATAACGCCAAGTGAAGAACGTAGGTGTGCAACACAGTTCCAGATTCACATCAGAAGGTGTCCCTGTGCTACTGACAAGAGGTTGGTTTGGGCCATGATATATGTGGAGGTCGTGGTAAGTAGAAACTCTGTCACCAGTAGCCTTCATTAGATAGTAGTTTTATTTTCTTTGATGAACCAGTTACCATGTAAGGTCGCTGGACACTTATTCCACCATCTTTTGTTTGAAATTGAGATGTTGTTACTGGATTTAGCTTTCAACTCGGATCTTGCCTTTAGTGGGATTTGTTCCCTTTGTGACGATACAGTCCATCAATTCGCTGTCTGCTGAAAATTCCAAAATCGTCAATGTCTCCCTGGATTCGAATCCTGAACAGCTAAAAATTTTTCATCGTGTCTTTTCAAGCTGTAGCATGTACAAACCTAACTTTTCATATAAAATAGTTTTTATTTATAATGTAGTGGTAGTAGTAGTTTTATTCAGCTCTAGATTACTTTTAGAAGGATTCTGGACATGTTTTGGTATTGTAAGTCAGTTTCAAACGTCTCCTCATTCATTACCAACAAAAACAATAGCTTACGGTTTCGACTTCCAGTCAAACACAGAACATTTCGTCATATTATCTCAAGTTCAGACATCTCTATCCTAGTCACTGGTGAAAAGGTTCGACAGTTAATTTCTCGTCGTATCTAGTCAACGACTATGTGCAGGTTTCTACAAAACTCTTTGTCACCTTATTTCTAGTACAAACAAGCGCGCATCTCGTTACTGGAGAATGGAACTTATACAGGGTGGTCCATTGATCGTGACCGGGCCAAATATCTCAAAAAATAAGCATCAAACGAGAAAACTACAAAGAACGAAAATTGTCTAGCTTGAAAGGGGAAACCAGATAGCGCTATGGTTGGCCCGCTATATGGCGCTGCCATAGGTCAAACGGATATCAACTGCGTTTTTTAAATAGGAACTCCCATTTTTTTATTACATATTCGTGTAATACTTAAAGAAATATGAATGTTTTAGTTGGACCACTTTTTTCGCTTTGTGATAGATGGCGCTGTAATAGTCACAAACGTATAAGTACGTGGTATCGCGTAACAATCCGCCAGTGCGGACGATATTTGCTTCGTGATACATTACCCGTATTAAAAAGGACCGTTTACCAATTGCGGAAAAGGTCGATATCGTGTTGATGTATGGCTATTGTGATCAAAATGCCCAACGGGCGTGTGCTATGTATGCTGCTCGGTATCCTGGACGACATCTTCCAAGTGTCCGGACCGTTCGCCGGATAGTTACGTTATTTATGGAAACAGGAAGTGTTCAGCCACATGTGAAACGTCAACCACGACCTGCAACAAATGATGATGCCCAAGTAGGTGTTTTAGCTGCTGTCGTGGCTAATCCGCACATCATTAGCAGACAAATTGCGCGAGAATCGGGAATCTCAAAAACGTCGGTGTTGAGAATGATACATCAATATCGATTGCACCCGTATCGTATTTCTATGCACCAGGAATTGCATGGCGACGACCTTGAACATCGTGTACAGCTCTGCCACTGGGCACAAGAGAAATTACGGGACGATGACAGATTTCTTGCACGCGTTCTATTTGGCGACGAAGCGTCATTCACTGACAGCGGCAACGTAATCCGGCGTAATATGCACTATTGGGCAACGGAAAATCCACGATGGCTGCGACCTTAACATTGGCGGGTTAATGTATGGTGTTGACATTATGGGAGGAAGGATAATTGGCCCCCATTTTATCGATGGCAAACTAAATGGTACAGTGTATGCTGATTTCCTACGTAATGTTCTACTGATGTTACTACAAGATGTTTCACTGCATGACAGAATGGCGATGTACTTCCAACACGATGGATGTCCGGCACATAGCTCGCGCGTGGTTGAAGCGATATTGAATAGCATATTTCATGACAGGTGAATTGGTCGTCGAAGAACCATACCATGGCCCGCACTTTCACCGGATCTGACGTCGCCGGATTTCTTTCTGTGGGGAAAGTTGAAGGATATTTGCTATCGTGATCCACCGACAACGCCTGACAGCATGCGTCAGCGCATTGTCAATGCATGTGTGGACATTACGGAAGGCGAACTACTCGCTGTTGAGAGGAATGTCGTTACACGTATTGCCAAATGCATTGAAGTTGACGGACATCATTTTGAGCATTTATTGCATTAATGTGGTATTTGCGGGTAACCACGCTGTAACAGCATGCGTTCTCAGAAATGATATGTTCACGAAGGTATATGTATCACATTGGAACAACCGAAATAAAATGTTCAAGAGTTCCTACGTTCCGTATTACAATTTAAAAAGCTTACCTGTTACTAACTGTTCGTCCAAAACTGTGAGCCATATATTTGTGACTATTACAGCGCCATCTATCACAAAACGAAAAAAGTGGTCCAATTAAAACATTCATATTTCTTTACGTACTACACGAATAAGTAATAACAAATGTGGGTTCCTATTTAAAAAAAAACGCAGTTGATGTCCGTTTGACCTATGGCAGCACCATCTAGCGGGCCAACCATAGCGCCATCTGGTTTCCCCCTTCAAGCCAGACAAGTTTCGTACTTTGTAGTTTTTTCGTTTGACACTTATTTCGTGAGATATTTGGACCACCCTGTATATAACGTCCATTCGTGGCTATAAAACAATGGCGATAGGTGCTAGGTTCGAATCCAGGGAGGACAAAACCTATTCATTCGTTTCTCATTTCATGTTCAAACATCTCCTTACAGCCGAAAACATTCGATATTTGAGTTTGATTGCTCTTAGTTGACAATACGATTATGTGCTAAGTTCGAATCACCATCTTATATTCCATGGTTTCAAGTTTGTTACTTGTGAAGGAAAGCAAATTTAATATCTGTCATTTATACTTAACTGCTGGATAAGAGTTCCAGTCCTCCACAAAAATTTGCTTCATGTAATTCAGATCTACAAACTGATACTGGTTAAAAATTAGATAATTCACGATTTTTATGCCCAGACAGCAGCAGCTATCAGTGCTGTGTCGAGTCTCGGTCAAGCACGGATACTTTGCTTACTTAAAATTGGTTGTATGTGCTGACAAAACACCTCGTTATGTCATTTAAAGTTCAAAGATGCGCACAACCAGCTGCTCAAGAATAACTTAGATTTCCAGTGTTATTTTGTCTTACATAACAAGGGCTATAGGTGACTTCCGAATTGCACATGGAACCATGTGCCATCATGAGTACAGAAACTTACTATTAACGAGGTTTTGAGTAAGAACTACAGATGATTTATGTACTAGTGTTACGGGCTTGAAATTAGTTGTCTCAAATACTAACCAGAGTGGAAATATTTTAGAAATATCACTTTGTAATAAATTTGATTTTAGATGCGTTTAAGTACTGTCTCATGTTCAGTAACATGTTTGCTGATATTTGGAATATAATGGCATTTTTTTTTTTTTTTTACATCTGGACTTATTTTCTTAGTGAGCAAATGTTCTCTAGTGGTCACTTATGATAGCCATTTTGTACAGTCAGACGAGAGTACTGAAAAGCAGGTTTTAGGACCTGAAAGAAAGTTACGTGATGTGACCTGCATGAAAATCAGGTGGAATATATTTCAAATCGTTCGGATGCTTTTGAGCATGATAGCACATTCTCCTGTACTTTTGCACACAGGACAAAATTGTTTTTAAAGTCAATAAAAAACAGTGGCATTGAAGGACTTCCTGTGTTTTTACTTGACTACCACTTTCAAATCTAGACCTCAGTTAACTAAAGGATATTCCTGTTAGTTTTTACTAATGCTTCCTTACAGAATGGGCTCAAGTCACTGTCTAGCCTAATGCCACTCAGAACTCTTTCCAGACCTCCATAGTTGTTTGGACAGCAAGGGAGCAAGGGCACCCATACTCGAGGGTAAGGGCGGCCGTAACTCCCCCCCCCCCCCCCCCCCCAAAGCTGCTAGGGAAAGGAAAAATTATAGAATAATAAGGTGTACGTCTCTCAAGAAAATTATTTAAACACAGTATTACGCAAGTTTTTAACAGCGACGGAACTGGAACATTTTTATGGCTACTTACAATCGCTATTTGCAAGTACTTCATACCTCCATTTCTAGCCCCGCCTCCCTCCCCCCTCCCCATCCCCTATAAACTATAAGTGTCTTATGGGCATCCTCGCTCACCACAATTAGTGAACTCTAGGTATACACTGCCGGAAAAAAGACAGTACGTCCTTTTAGAGGTTTCCAATTCACTCAAGATTTATTGTTGCAGCAGTGCATGTGGAATGCATGAAATGATTACATTTACAGATCAACAGCACAAGCGGTTCTGAGGTAGCAGGTATCGACTCGTGCTGAAACACCCGTATTATTATGTAGTGTAGCCTCCACGGACCGCAATGCAGACGCTGACTCTGGCATCCAGTCGATCGTACAGATGGCCAATAATGTCCTGGAATACGCCACACATACTCGACCTGTTCACCTAGAGCTCTCGGCTGATGAGCCGCACGAGTCACCTCCCATCCGACAATATCCCACATGTGTTCGATTGGAGATAAATGCCGAGATCTTGCTGGCATAGGAAGTTGCTTCACGTCTTGAGACCACGTCGAGATTAGAGGGTAGTGTATGGGTGAGCGTTATCCTCTTGTAACAACAAATCTCCTTTCTGTTGCAAGAACAGCAAAAGAACGGGTCTAACAACATTCTACACGTACCGAACACTGGTTAGCGTCCCTCCAGAAAAAGGAAAAGGTGAACGAGAGCTCGGGCTTGTAGCACCACAGACCACAAGGCCTGGGGTGGAGCCAGTATGTCTTGGACGAATGCACTCTACGAGACAGCGCTCACCAGATCTACGTCGTACGCGCAAACAATCATCCCTCGCGTACTGGCAGAATGTGCTTTCACGACTGAGGAACACAGCGCGCCATTCCATCTTCCAATTGATCCTCGAGCTGGGGGTAAATGACAGACATGTGCGTGCCAACAGCCCCAATATTAATAACCGGTTCACATCAGTTCGCATCGATAGGTCTGGGCGCTACAGTCTGGAACCGCGCGACCGTTACGGTCGCAGGTTCGAATCCTGCCTCAGCAAGGATGTGTGTGATGTCCTTAGGTTAGTTAGGTTTAAGTAGTTCTAAGTTCTAGGGGACCTCAGATGTTAAGTCCCATAGTGCTCAGAACCATTTGAACGATTTTTGATACGTCTGGACTCACAAGCCTTCTTACCTTTACTGTGGTAGCTAAATGATCTGCAACTGCTAGCCTTACAATGTGACAATACTGATGGGTGCCTGTGCTGCACGGACGTTCAGAACGTCGTTTACAGGAGTGAGAATGTTCACTGATAGGACCACTGATAACAGCATCGTTGCACAACCAACGTAGCACATCCAGTATGTGTGGCATTTCTGCTAATGGATCATCCCGGCACTCAGCAGGTCACAATTCGACTCCTTTCAAACTCTCTCACTTGGTTGCAGAGTGGTCTCTGTGGCATGGTTGCCTGCTTGCTTCGCACATTTGCACCATACTGAGCCTTCTGGCTGCTAGCATTCCCTATTACAGGTTAGAAGAGATGGAGCTCTGGTACCTATGCATACAGTATCCCCCAGGAATATGGTATATCCCCCTGGTGGTGTATGCCGTCATCGGATCGAAATCGACGTCGTCTTTTCAGGTGAACTACTCTTTTTGTGACAGTGTATTTTAAAAAGGAAACTGCAGGCCAGCAAGTAAGTAACTGAATAACTAATTACATAATAGCAGTATTTCGTGATCAACGCTGCAAATATTACATATTCCTTGCAGTGGCAGTCACTGAGGGTTCAGGTGACGCTAGACAGCGAGGTCTATTTCACGCAGCACCTCCTGTAGTTGCTATCTGCACACTATAGTTTTCTAGGCTACACCATGTAGACGATGGAATATTACAGGTTAACTTTTATTACCTACCACAGATTTCTCAGGTCTCCGATAGAACTGTTGGCTAGTAGGAGAACAAGGAGCGCCCTTTGTACTCACAATCATTTCTTAGTCGCACTTCATCAGTAGCACTATCGAGTACTGAACCATTTTTTGTTTCGGTCCCCACGCCCCCTCTCGTCCTTTGAAAATGCTTGGTTACACGCTAGGTGTTTTAGGGTAATTGTTAAAAGAAAATTTATTATAACTTTAAAGATGAGGCATACACAAAAAAATATTGTCTTTTGGTACCATTAATGGTTCCTTAATAGTGTGAAACAACTTTGTGGTGATCCAGTAGCCATATTTACACAGTAATGCGAAGAACATAAACAAGCTACTGACGACGTGCTCCGAACAAGAACTGGTCAGATCTGGTGAAACCGTCGGGGATCTACTGGTAGAGTATGGAGACAGTTGGTTGTGTTGAAAGAGAACGTAATGTGTGGACGGGTGGAAAGCTTTAACAAAAGAGATACAAAATCGGAGACGAGTGACAGAGACGAAGACTAGTGTGTGTGTGTGTGTGTGTGTGTGTGTGTGTGTGTGTGTGTGTGTGTGTGTGTGTGGATGGGTGGGTGTGTGGGTGTGTGAGTGTGTGTGTGTTTTGAAACAGTAGATCAGTCATCGTGTCTATACAGGCATGTGATTGATGATGAAATTGCCAAACAAGTAGACATTATATCTGTACACATCTAATGACGTAATCTTTAGTAAAGTGTGCAACTGATGAAAACCATAGAAGCGATTAGCAGAAGCGACCATGGCAACCAGTGTTTCAGTAGCAATTCGATAAGTGATATAGGACTGTTTTTTTTCGGTTGCATTGTAATGGGAGTAAAACACATTGTGACCCAGAGAGTAAGAGACAATAGATGACATAGAAGTACCCACTTGCTTTGGTCAAGTCAAAATTCAGTCCATTGTGTAATAGGATGACCGGAGCGGGTGACGTGGTCGGGGTTGTAGGGCGTGGCTGGGTAGAAGGTGGCTGTTTTAGCAATCTTCCTCTTTATTGTTGGTTCTTCCAATACATTTTCCGGTAACTCAGCACTACCACTCGTGTCGTGGTGGAGACGTCTTGATGCACGCAGCCCGGGGAACGCGACGCCGTGCTCGGTCAGCAGCTGTGCAGGTGGTAGGAGGTTAGCAGCACGAAGCCCGGCCTAGCGCGCCTCCTCCAGCAGATGCTGCGGCTCTTGACGACGCCAGGAGTCGCCAGTGCAGCAGCGGGCAACGCTCTCCGCCTGCCAGTCCTCGAGGACAGCATCACTCATGACGACGATGTCACAGCGACCAAACGCCCAATCAGTCGAACCGAATGCCGACGCCCGCCTCTGATGCCCTTAAGTAGTGCAGACCGCTGCTGAATCCGCCGGTTAGGCGGCACCGTGTTTATTAGAACGTTCTCGATGAGTTGGCTAACGCAACCGCACCACACGCGGCCCGCGCCTGCGTAATTCTGCGTTTTGGCTGTTGATGGCTGCCGCGCACATACCGACGCTCATTGCAAAACTGTGTCACCTGCATAACGCGCCGGCCAGCCTTCGTCCGCTGTCTGCCGTGAGGCTGGCGCATCGCGCACTGAAACACACTAAATCACAATTTCGCACCAATTTCCTAAAAATAACCCCCTGTCCTCTACAATCGAGAAAGCTATTCTCAAGATCCTTTGGATGTCAAGGGCCTGGTATCGACAGACATCCAGGAGAAAGGAATAACTACGATCAATGCTCGTTGTAGTTACCTGATGGCAGGACAGGTGAATGTGGCCATACAACCAAACTGCTGTCGACCTCCTAGAAAACTCTCTGCTACATCACAACACATACTTTTGTTCAGCTGTACACAAGTAATGGGACAAAGTGGGCACCGCTCCACTCTGTATAGTTCAGAAATTTATTCAAGATGGCGGATCGAAGATGGCGGCCTTAGTTATGGCAATATCACAAAGACATATGGTGGAAAGTTCAAATTTTGGCGGGAAAATAGGGCAATTTGGCTACATCCACTACCTCTCCTCTCCACTCCACTCATCTCCTTCCCTCCTTTCCCGCCGGCTGGAGTGGCCGAGCGGTTCTACGCACTTCAGTCTGGAACCGAGCGACCGCTACGGTCGCAGGTTCGAATCCTGCCTCAGGCATGGATGTGTGTGATGTCCTTAGGTTAGTTAGGTTTAATTAGTTCTAAGTTCTAGGCGATTGATGACCTCAGAAGTTAAGTTGCATAGTGCTCAGAGCCATTTCAACCATGTTTTGAACCCTCCTCTCCCCTCCCCCCATCTGTAAATTGGCAGGAAAATGACTCAGTCTCTGCTGGACTACTGGATAGGATGGACCTAAGTCTTTATTTTGTATACAGTGCGGTGTATTGTTTATTTAAAGAATTTGAGTTGCCATTGATTGAACAGTAGACAGTAGCTCGATCCAGTGTGTTCACCTTGAAGTCCAGAGTCCAACTGATCTAGTTCACAATACCACCACCAGAGGGCACTGTTGAGCCCCCCTCCCCCTACTGAAACGTAATCCAAGATGGCGGCCGTGGGAAAGAACAGCAGGAAATTCACTTAGTCTCTGTCTAGCTGCTGGACTGGCAGGATCTCATAATGATAGGTTGATAAGGCGAGCACATTGGATTATCCAAACAATTTGTTTAAGAATATTGCTTACTTATTTCAGAAGTCGCAATGCTGGTCTTTTAAACAATATAAATGACTTTTTTCTTCATTCCAATCATGCAAGGAACCATGTAGTTACACTGCCCAAGATCGCACCAACTATACATGGAAAACTTTATCGTGTGCACTCTTTGAAGCAGAGTCATGGCCACTGGAAAAAGAAGTGTGCCGGGTTCAAGGTACTGGAACACGGCAGCCTCAGGGCAGCCACGCACTAGGCCCAACCTGCCATGCTGCAATTATCCACAGCCTCCTGCCGCACATATGGCGCACAGATAGCCCTTGTCTTTGAACATGAACTGCTCAGGAGTTACTACATCTGGTACTGAAGCAATGTGTGGAATATTGTCACGAACATATCTACAAGATGTCATAAGAACTAAATGTACCAGTGCACAAAGAGAGAGAGACAGACAGACAGAGAGAGTTTTGAAGAGATGCAAGAATATTTAAACAATTTGCGATGCAATTACACGTTTTATTCCTAGGAGCACCACCACCACATTTGAACACGGACTCTGAGAAAAGAACATGGCACACTTGTGAAACCTCCCAGTCTTCTTCTCTGAGACATTTCGCACACTTTTGTGGGAAATACCACAACCTCCCTCGTTCTTGAGTACCAGCTGTTTCAGGGGTTATTAAATCCAACTGAATGTGTCTCTAAATAGACTTTCGAACAAATCACTGCACAGTAGTATGCTTCAATTTTGCTATGTATACTGCCACATTTGAACACGGTCTTCATCCAGCTTCTTCCCTGAGCGACTTTGCTGGCTTTTGTGGGAAATAGATCCCAAAACCGATATCATCTACAATATCCGATTTTACACGCTAAAACGAGGATATTTGCAAGTCGAAATAAATATCTCTGTAACTCTAAACAGTACGCTCTCCACTTTTTGAGTCTTAGCTGCTTGTTTGAAGGTACTGTCAGAGAGAGAAAAATTTCTGAATTCTACTGGTGCTGCGGGTTCATCATTTTTCTGAAACGCTGAGTGAGCTTAGTTTATATTTGCTACTGGAGTCAGACATATTTTTTTATTTTTTTATTTTCAAATGGCTCAAATGACTCTGAGCACTATGGGACTTAACATCTGACGTCATCAGTCCCCTAGAACTTAGAACTACTTAAACCTAACTGACCTAAGGACATCACACAAATCCATACCCGAGGCAGGATTCGAACCTACGACCGTAGCAGTCGTGCGGTTCCGGACTGAAGCGCCTAGAACCGCTCGGCCACCGCGGCCGGCCGTTTTATTTTCCTCACTTCTCAAAACGCACTGGTGTCTAAGCACAGACGGCAACAGCAGAACCATTTCATATCTCAAAGTTCATGACATATTTCGAATCCCACAAAAGATCTTGAAAAAAGGAACACACACACACAAACAAACGTTATTCGAACCACTGTCCTATAGACGAGAAAAATGGTAGGATTTTTCGGTGCATTTTCAGAGTCCTACAACTGCTGGTCTGGAGATGATCTAAAGCCACAAAGGCGGGTGGGGGACACCATCCCACATGTCCAAACCAGTGGAGGCGGCTATGCTTGGAGTTGTCACTGAACACTCGAACAAAGAAGACATCACATGACTCTCAGACGTCACGGAACGTTCCGTACATATCTTGCACATTGTCACTAGAGACTCCTATGATCAGCACAAAGGATGTCTTGTGACTCTCTCACGCCATGGAACTTTCCGTGAATGGAGCATTATGATTGGTTCACACGAATGTACCCACCAAACTGCTGCTGTCATTGTGGAGCACTGTCCATCACTTTCTGCTGACAGGCAAATTACTAGGTTTTCAGGGGTAAACTATTTTTTACAGTTTGGAAAACATACAACGTCTTATGGCACTGACAATTAAATCCTGCAAAAGTGGTCTACAGGTCATGAAATACGGAAACTATCGGCAAAGACACTTCATCAATTATACTGCTCTGCTACTGTCGAGGAAAGCTTGAATTTTCATCGTGAAGCATCTCCAACCAGGCAATATCACCACAAGCTATTGCAACAACATACCACGTCGACATAGTAAAACACAATTCGTACCCTGCACCAAGCAAAATCATCACTTGCGCATACTGCATATAGCTATCGACCACCTGACACTCGTACATACATCGCGAAGACAGACAGATTCAAAAAAACATAAGCACATGCACTGTACATAGTCGCAGCACCAACTATTTCCCATTAGATCGGCCGGCCATCCACCACAGCTAACGCTCGCGAGGCAAGTACCCCAACACACGCTGGTCTGATGCGCGATCAAAGTGCCGTCTATGGACAGTGGTCGCTCTCCAAACTGGGGTACAAAGGGTGGGCTGGTCCCCTCACCAGATAGACGTCCGCTAACGGTATTGTTTCCGATCTGGCCTTCTTGCTTTTGTGGTTTCTGCAACTAACTGCCATCATTTCCAAACTCTGGGATTACAAGTACATATGTATTTTCACAATATTTGCCAAAATATCATACTATTTAAGCGATAGTTCTCGATATCAGCCGCGTAACAGTATGCTACCGATCGCTTGCACAGTATAATTCCGAAGATAAAGAATGGAAATTATATCTCTAGAAACTCGTAACTTAGCGAGGTGATTATGTGGGACGTGCTGCATGCCACTAAGTAACCAGAAATTTATCTCATCTGTGAAGCTCTTCACGTGACAACTCGAAAACAGAGGAAACTGGCAGTTTAGTTCGTATTTTTTTAACGATACTACGACAGGACATTGTCATTTGTTTTGCACATGTCGGAACAATGACCACAGCAACCTTACACCACAACACGTACCTTATAAGCCTGCTGATCACAGCGAATATATCACATATCCCCTGCAATGTATAATGCTTAGACGATAACTGAATGCTGGTGAAAAATTAGACAAGCTTCATAAATCGAGGTATGGTATTGCTTACGAATCAAATGGCTTCCATACAAATACCATGACATTGAATATAGGTGGTGATCACTGGGCTGTGTATTAACAGACCGAAAGCGAAGGTGCACGCCGCCGGCGGTGTGAGCTCGTAATAAAATTACCATTCTCATCGAACTGAGAAAGTGATTCGGCTAAGGAACGTAACATTAAAACTATATTTTGCATGCGCTAGATATTTCTCACGCTAACAAATAGTGTTTGTAATGCATTCTATCTCAACGCCATGTCAGAGGTTCTCCGATATTTTCAGTCGGTCACAAGCACGAAAAAAATTGGTTGCTTGAGAATCATGACATACAGTAAATGTCTGCAGTGTGACTAATCTCTTTTAAGAAATGCAGTGGCAGTAATCATTAAAAGACTTCTCCACAAGATCCAACGCAGGTATGTGGTTGAAGGGAAAGACTCGATTGCAAATTGCAGATAGCATATCTACTGGAACGCCTGTTGCTACCTGTGGCTTTATAGGTATGAGCAGCTCACAGTGGCTCGCCTTTCATGTATTCTTTTTAAAATTTTTGTGACTAAAGCCCTTCTGGCTTGTTATTTATTTCATACGTGACATGTAAGTACTGTCTCTTTCTTTTAATGTTAGTCAGTACTTACACTTTTATATAAAACATTTCTAATCCATAAATTTGTAATTATTTTATAGGCCACTTTAAATATTTAAATTCTGATGAAGACACTCTTAGAAGAGCTGAAACCTGGTCAAAGAGACTAAAAATTGTGACCGAGGGCTTATTTAGTTCAACTTTAATTTATAAACGGTCACTGAACCAAGCATGCCATCCCAGCAGCTTTGTCCATGCGATCGTCGAATTTAAATCGGAACTGAGCAGAAGTCGGAGAGCGCTATATCTGCAACCTTCTGCAACCTGTGGAGAAACAGTGTATGCTGAGTCAGTGTAACAGGACAGTGTTTAGACCACTCGGTGGAAATGGGAACATGTTGTCATAGCTCCACCAATCTTGTACAATGTGTACAGCCAGCGCCAAACGAAGCTTTGTCCTGGAACACCAGGTAGTAGAAAAGTCAGTACAAGCAGTTAGGGTGGTGTTTCTCTGCCGAAAAATTAGGAAGACTCCACATCATATTAGAACTGGGAGAAGGACGAGGCAATGTGGTGCGTTTCCAAACCACACACAGGTACCGCACTCTGAAGGAGATCTGCCTCCCTCTGGGTGCATTCATTTCTGTCTTCCAAACATTATCTCTCTGCTCGTTATTTTGTACCATCCAACAGAGGAGAACTACGAACTATGAAAACTTCACTAACATCACCCAGAAGAGAACTCAATGAGATATTACCGCATCTCGTCTTCCAATATATTGAAAACAAATACAGTGTGTGTGTTAACATTGGCTCTATAAGGGACGAATGCGGGTTATACGACACAACTGATACACCTCCAGAGAACAAAGGGAAAATATGGTTAAATGCGCGATAAATGGCCTGCAGCAACATCTCCCTCATCAGTTTAACATTAACTCATACCTCGTTACAACCTCATCTCAACTGATCACTCCATCTACATTCAGTCTGTCTAAAACAGCATCAATCTAGGACCCACTGGGGCTTCTAGGTCCAGCACGCATAAGTTGTAAATTGTTCTTGCAGCGCTTGTGGCAACTAAGCCTTGATTGGGATGAAATTCTTCCATCCAACCTGACTGATGAATGGAATGCTATTTGTGTGCAACCGCCTTCTCTAAATGGTATTTTGATTAGCAGGAAGATCATTCCTTGCCCCCAGTATGTTAAATTAGAAATTCATGGATTTTGTGATGCTTCACAGTTGGCATGCGGTGCGTGTGTATACGTCTAATGTGTTCTTCCCAATAACAATGTGTTAGTCTCATTGGCTGCAGCCAAATCTCGGGCTGCCCCTGTAACACAACAGTCTCTTTCACTACTGGAATTATGTGGTGCTCTGCTTCTTGCTCGATTCATTCACAAGGTGGCCAATGCCTTAGACATCATAAGTAGTGGCGACATTCATTTGGGGACAGACTCCATAATAGTTCTCTGTTGGCTGCAGTGTAGTCCTGGGCATTGGAATATTTTTTTTCCAACAGAGTCTCTGAAATTCGGGAACTGAGTTCAGTTGCCAACTGGAGACATGTCAGATCAGAGGATAATCCTGCTGACCACTTATCACATGGTATTAATCCAGCTGCTTTGAGTTTACTTGTTCAGTGGTGGTCTGGCCCGTCATGGCTACCCACTTGTGACCTCAGCTGCAACACCTGTACTTTACTTAGTGTAGAAGATGCGCCCCACAGAAGGTGTATATAAGTATTCTTGGTGTCGGTCATTAAACTTGATGATGAACTGGTGTGTAAATATTCATCATTCAATACAACTTACAGAGTTTTGGCCTATGTACTGAGGTATGCTAATAATAATAGGCTTCAGCAATCAGACAGGATAACTGGACCACTCACTCCACAGGAATGCCAAAACGCTATCAAAATGGCTTTTGGCACAGCTCAGCATAGTGAATATGGTAATGGGATTACTTTGTTGATGGCCAGTTCCCCTATTCCACATAATAGCAAATTAAGGGGTTTGCACCTGTTTGTTGACGCCAACGGCATTTTACGAATGAGAGGGCGATTAATGAATGCTGCTGTACCATGTGAAGAGTGCCATCCTATTATCGAACTACCTAAGCAAAAATTCTCTTAATATATGAACATGAAAATCTTTTGCACGCTGGCTCACAACTTTTGTTGGGTATGTTGCGTAGGAGATATTGGATTCCCAACGGGTGTACCACAGTCAAGGGAGTTATCAGGAAATGTTTAAAACGTGTAAGTAGGGTGTTTAGGTTTTCTTATTGGTAACGCCACGTAGCGCTCTGTATGAAAATCACTGGCTGTGCTGTGTGCAGTCTGTGGCTAGTTTGCATTGTTGTCTGCCATTGTCGTGTTGGGCAGCTGGATGTTAACAGCGCATAGCGTTGCGCAGTTGGAGGTGAGCCGCCAGCAGTGGTGGATGTGGGGAGAGAGATGGCGGAGTTTTGAAATTTGTAAGACTGGATGACATGAACTGCTATATATATTATGACTATTAAGGTAAATACATTGTTTGTTCTCTATTAAAATCTTTCATTTGCTAACTATGCCAATCAGTAGTTAGTGCCTTCTGTAGTTTGAATCTTTTATTTAGCTGGCAGTAGTGGCGCTCGCTATATTGCAGTAGTTCGAGTAATGAAGATTTTTGTGAGGTAAGTAATTTGTGAAAGGTATAGGTTAATGTTAGTCAGGACCGTTCTTTTGTAGGGATTATTGAAAGTCAGATTGCATTGCGCTAAAAACATTGTGTGACAGTTTAAGCACAGTCTTCATTAATTTTTCTAAGGGGACGTTTCATATGGCAACCCTGCCAGGATACCTCACTGGAATCTTCTGATTTTTTCTTGTAGTTTGTATAATCAGTGTAGACTTTGTTTATTGATAGCGCATAATCATAGAGAGAATTTCCTTTGTAATTGTAGTTTTTCATTGTTGTACAGTAAAACAGTTGTGACATGCATGTAGATTTGCACCAAGTATTTCGCAGTTGCGCTTGCAATTACATAGACATTATTTCCATTGCTACGTTTTCTTATTTTGCTCTTCAAATTGTGCTTCTCTGTGTTACCATGTGAAATATTGTGACAACTATGGCGTGTGAAAAATGTAATACTAGGCTACAAAGTAAACTGAGAAATGACAGTGAAGACGAAAGCAGTGTGTTAGCGCCACTGTGTAATGAATTAACTAATGTTCAACATAGTAATTTGGTAACTGTGCATAGGGAAATGGAGCGGGCGGCAAACAATGGCATAGGCAGTGAAACAATTAGTGAACAGGGAAGCATTATCGATCGATCGCTCGGCAACAGCTCGCCTCAGGAATCTGAAATGACAGGACACAATTTTGCAAATACTGTAGATTCAGGTTTTGCGTCCTCACCGTTTTCTCAAATAAGTCAAGACACATTTTCTGCTTGTCAAAATGTGAGTGTTGCCGGTGCAAATGCACTGCCGAAAAGCGTAGAGGAACAGATTCCAGACACTAATGCATTGTTATTACAGCTAATGCAACAAATGGAACAAAATCAGAGACAAACACAGCAAAAGCTTCAAAATTTAGACGCAATGTAAGAACACCAGAGACAAACACAGCAACAGTTAGACACAATAGAACAAAATCTTCAAAAGTTAGACACAATAGAACAACACCAGAGATAAACACAGCAACAGTTAGACACAATGGAACAAAATCAGAGACAAACACAGCAAAAGCTTCAAAAGTTAGACACCACACTTGAACAAACACGTGAAGATTTAACTACTGAGTTACATAACATTGAATCGAAATGTCAAAAAGTCTGTAACGAAGTAAAAACACAAATTTGTGAGCATTTTCAACCTATTTTTTCGCGGCATGAAAATGCATTACATTATCACGAAGCAGCCATAAAAGAACTGCAAACCATTGTTCATGAAAATCACGACAGCTTGCAAGCTAAAATTGACTCAGTTGCAGCTACCAATTCGGTTACGCAACCTGCAAAAACTCAGGAAAACTTAAAGGACACAGTAGATACTCTGAAACTTGGTTCAGAAAAACACACTGAGGAAATAAGTACACTATCGGAGAAAGTAGCCGAACTTTCAGATCAGTTCACTAACTTATCTACAAAGGTAGATGATGATCTGAATGACACAAGACCTGTAGCCATCACTGACACAGAAGAGTATGAGCAAATTAAGAAATTCAAACAAAATCAGAATCAAGTTAATACACAACACAAAAGAGAAATCCGGGAAGTATAAGATCAGTTGGCACAAGTAATACAAAAATTACATATTTCAGAGGACACTCGCGCTCCAACACGGGAAGAGGGACTTAGAAATACGAAACAACCACAAAATAATAACACAGGACACTTCGAAAATTATGAAAGAAATTGGCATGGCACACCGAATTTTGAGATAGAACCGCCGAAACGACGTAACAATGACCGATATGCGACTCGCCGACATGATGATTTTGACTATAAGCTGTTCATTACTACACGTAAATTCAAAACATTTAAGAATTCTGGCAACGACATTCATCCACAAGCGTGGCTCCATCAATTCTCTCATTGTTTTCCTCCCAACTGGTCGTTAGAACACAGATTAGAATTTATGTGTGGATACTTAGAGAATGAACCAGCTGTAAGAATGCGATCAGTCATTCACGATTGTCACAGTGAAGGAGAATTTTATCATGCCTTCCTCTCAGCATATTGGTCTCAAGCTACACAAGATAGAGTAAAACATAGCATCATAAGGATGAAACATTTCGAACAATCCGAATTTCCCACTCTTGTGAAATATTTTGAAGACACGTTGCACATGAATCAGTACCTGTCAAACCCATACAGCCCCTTGGAACTCATCCGCATTTGCTTAACCAATTACCTGAACTTTTACGACATATTATTTTGGCAGGACGTTGCAAAGACGACATTGAAGCTTTTCAGGGACTCTTACAAGAATTAGAAATTGACACTGACAATCGCGGAACTCGAAAACAGGAACACAACAATTACAGGTCACATCCGTCGCAATTCCGCAATGAAAGAAATAATAACTGGACACGACAAGGCTATTCTCACAATACAAATTGTGACCAAAACAGACACCACCCGTATGACAACCGTTGGCAGAGTAGTAATAATTACAGAGAAAGATCGCATTTCTGTAGTAACGAATATGACAGAGGTAAACATAGACACAGACAATATGAGAACAAAAACAATTATTATCAAGGGAGACAGAATAACTTCAGACGCAACAGTTCATCGTGCAGTTACGATTCAGGGAGAAATTCTCCACCACGTGACCGACAAGAAAGAAATTACGGAATCTACCTACATGCCGACAGACGATATAAACGTAACGACAGACCTGAATTGCATCAGAACTGGTGGGATTCAGACAGAGCAGGGCACTCTCGACAAGGCGAATTTGTAGAAGTTAGGTCTCCTAATCCTAACGATGCGCGCCAACAAAGAGACAGACAATGCCCCGCACCGCAAGCAGCCACGTGCGCCGGCTGGCTCGGTGAAAAATAACATAGATGCTAACCTTGAGAAAAATTTTAGTATTCCTTACCGACGTATACCACATGATAATTGCGTCGAAGTTGAAACACTGCGTACTAGGAAGAGTAAAGGTTTACACCACATTTCACATGTAAAACCGTTTATTGAGAGATAATCTGTTTTTTTTTTTTAAATTTAGTCTTTGCCACATAACTTTTCACGTTACATTACCAGTATGCTTGTCAGACTTAGAATCTGTTAACATGCAACAATGTTTGAAGTTAAATATCCAGTCAAGAACCAAGAGAACTTATTGAAACAGAAATTACGAATGCATTGTTATAGTGAACAGACGTCACAGTGTTATTGTGTGTGTACATTCTTGCTTGTTAGTTGCACGATTACGTAACGACTATAAGGCTTACATACTTAGAACATATACTGGTACTGCTAATGAGATTTTAATGCAACATTTTGGTTTACTTGAAAATACATTCTGGATTTAAAGTACTTTCTGTGAGATACCAGATGACAGTGGTTAGTTTATGTGACAGCTACATGATTTTATCACGACGCTACTAATGAGTGACAATTTACAATATTGCTTTTGCAGTGTTTCTGTTTTATATCTGCACAGTTTTTCTGTATTATTCTGAAAAGTAAAACATGTTTTAGTAGTAACTTTTGTGGTATACGAGATGGGCTAGAAAAAAACCGGACTGATGCTGGAAAAAACATTTATTTACAATTATTTACAATTTCATGTTATCTCCTTCAATGTACCCTCTTCCTCGGTCTCTACACCGCTCCATACGAATTTTCCACTGTTCATAGCAATGCTGCAGATCATTTTCGGTAAATCCATACATTACTTCCGTCGCTTTTTCTTTGACTGCTTCAACAGTCTCAAATCTAGTTCCTTTCAAAGCTGACTTGACTTTAGGGAAAAGAAAAAAGTCATAGGGGGCCAAATCAGGTGAGTGGGGTGGATGATCTAAGATGGGAATGTTGTGTTTTGCCAAAAACGTCTTCACTGACAACGCACTGTGAGCTGGGGCATTGTCTTGGTGAAGGATCCATGACTTTTTTCTCCACAAATCGTTCCGTTTTCTCCGTACTCGCTCACGTAGGGTAGCCAGGACGCTAATGTAGTAATGCTGATTCACTGTTTGTCCCTCTGGTACCCAATCAATGTGCACAATCCCTTTGATGTCAAAAAAAACAATCATCATTGCCTTGAATTTCGATTTTGACATTCGTGCTTTTTTTTGTCGTGGAGAACCAGGAATTTTCCAATGCATTGATTGGCGTTTAGTTTCGGGATCGTAAGTAAAAAACCAAGATTCATCGCAAGTAATAACATTTTGTAAGAAGGTGGGATCACTTTCAATGTTTTCCAGGATGTCATAACAAATCATCTTCGGCGTTCCTTCTGTTCAATTGTGAGACGCTTTGGAACTATTTTTGAACACACTTTGTTCATGTTGAAACTTTCATGAAGAATCTGCCTAACACTTTCCTTGTCAACTCCTGTTAACTCAGACACTGCTCCGATTGTTAAACGGCGATCTTGTAGAACAAGTTTACCGATTTTTTCAATGTTTGCATCAGTTTTTGCTGACAATGGTCTGCCAGTGCGAGTGTCATCACTGGTGTCTTCGCGGCCATCTTTAAATCGTTTAAACCACTCAAACACTTGTGTTCGCGATAAACAATCATCGCCGTACACTTGTTGTAACATTACAAACGTTTCACTTGCAGATTTTCCTAGTTTGAAACAAAATTTGATGTTAACACGCTGTTCTTTCTGTACACTCAACATTTTGCGACGCACAGACAAAACGTCAACTACTTAAAACAGACGCCACGGGCAGACTGAGTGCAGGAGGCAGATGAAACTCGAGCAGTAGGCGGAGCGAGAGTCACGTGACAGGCCACGCGACTTTCAGCCTTATTGCATTCGTTTTCTTGTTTCACCAATACTAGTCCGGTTTTTTTCCAGCCACACCTTGTAGCTACAATGAGACTGCCTTTTCTGTAGCTCAACAATACGTTACAGCACAGTACTTTCATCATCACGGCAATAAGCGTAATAACTACGATATCTATACGCAAAGCATTTCACTTTTGTTTATCATGAGGTAAGTACAATGGCTTCTGCAGAACTTAGCTTTCTGAGGACGATAACTACGACACTTCCACAGAGATTATCTTACAACAAAACACACAGTTTAGCGCTACAGTACACATATTTGAGTGATTAATTTTGTACTTAAATCATTTATTTTTAAAGATATTTGAAGTACAACGATACAAAGGTTTTCCGTGGTACATTTCATTCCATTGCTGTAATCTGTAACACCTGAGGGTATAATTACATTAATCCTCAGGGGGGTACATGCCTACTTTGTGTACCATGTGTTTGGCAAGCACAAGGAGCCCTAGCTAATATGGTATTTGCTTATACAACTTTACACATCGGTACCATATTTCTCCAACACAGAATTACACAGCTACCTGATTATTTAACAGAGAAACAAACATTTTTTTACTACATCAGTGACACATGTTCACGCAATTACACAGTTGGGTAACTTCACACTTACGAAATTGTATTTTGTCTGTACTTTGTGAACTGTTCATATTTTTTCGGACCCATTGTGATATTATGAGAGCTTTGAATGATATATTTGGTATGGGATCACGATTTTTAAAGTACGTTTGAGGCAGATGACACTTTTGACATGAGCAGAGAATTTTTTTTAGGTTTAGAAATTATTGGAGGAAGCTACGACGATTTTGAGCGTTGACTGAGGTGTTATGATGTTATTATTACGATGACTATGTGTATTATGCTGTTGCAGTATGTTTATGATCAATAAGCTGATGCTATATGAGTTATTTGAGTATGCTACGTATCTGTTATGATGAAATATTGAAGAAGTGTCGACGAATGAGGTAAGGAATAATGAGTAGTGGTTAGGGACTCTGGTTTGTGAAAAAGGTTGTACACAGTTGGATAACTTCACACTTATGAAACTGTATTTTGTCTGTACTGTGTGAACTGTTCATATTTTTTCGGAACCATTGCGATACTATGAGAGCTTTGAATGATGTATTTGGTATGAGATCATGATTTTTAAAGTACGTTTGAGGTAGATAACACTATTGAAATGAGCAGAGAACTTTCTTTAGGTTTTGAAATTATTGCAGAAAGCTACGACGTTTTTGAGATTTGACTGAGGTGTTATGATGTTATCATTATGACGACGATGTGTATTATGCTGCTGAGGTATGTTTATGATTAATAAGCTGATGCTATATGAGTTATTTGATTATGCTACGTATCTTTTATGAAGAAATTTTGAAGAAGTGTTGACGAATATGTATATGTGTAATAAGGTAAGGAATAATGAGTAGTGGTTAGGGACTCTGGTTTGTGAAAAAGGTTGTTGGAAACCAAGAATCGTACTTTAAGAGTTATGAAATGTATGTAAATGCGTGAATGTATTACAATGCCGACGAAAATTTTTTGGACTCTGTCATATCAATAGGATTTTGTTTCTACAGATTTGTAACGCAAATTCTTGACCTGTGAAATATTTTTATATGAGACTGTCACTGTTGCGGAAACTGCTGTCATAAATATTTCTGTAAGAAAGTTAAGTGACCACCTGCCCATAATGCGTCATGGGCAATTGCTCGACAGTTGCCTGGAACAAAGCCATTAGTGTGTGCCTTTCCAAGGCACAGGTAAAAAAAAAAAGGGGAGGCCATTATCCTCGCTATTGACATTCCTTTGTAGAAAGCATCGCAAATATGACACGCTCAAACTTGAAAACATATGATTATACTGTGGAACTTTTAATTTATGATATTTACTAAAATTCCTAATGAAATGATGAGAAACATTTTACATCTATTGTCTTTCTAGTTGAGAGTTTGCTCATTTTGTTTAATATCAAGTTTCTAGCTGCAGCAGCATTGGTTAAAATAAAATTTAATAATGTACTAATATAAATAGTTTATGCCTACAGATCCAGTAAATAATTTTATGATCTATTCAAAAAAACGAAGGAGAATAAAAAGACATTTCCCTTCACAGGAATTGCATATGGAATTTTCTTTTCAACTACTTGGTAATTTTTTTGGTAGAATAACTTCTTGTGGTGCACCACTTTAATTACATAGACATTAAGATGTGAATATACGTTTCCCTTGTCTGCATTGTTGTCTTTAGCGTAATATCTTTTCTGCTTGAGCTATGTCATGTTCAGATATAAGTTACTGCATTTGCTGCTACTGCTGTTTGCCAGGCATAGTGCTACTAAATTTCACTTTGTATTACTCTGTTAAGACAGTTTTACTACTGATTTATTTTTCTTGTTGCTGCACATTGGCTCATATTACTTGTAATGTTGCATTGCTTGGTAATTTAGATTTACTGTAGCTTGCTTTGCAATTTTCCTTTTTTTTGTCATTGCTGGTTATGTTAATTGTTTTGTGCTGCTGCATTGCCTTGTTCCTTAGTTTAGCATCTGAGCTCAGTAGATTTAAGTTAGCTTAAGAGGGAGTAGCCTATAAGAGAATGAGTTGCGATGAATTTGAAGAAATGCACTGAGAGGCTATACGAGAAAAGTACGGAAAGCAGGTATAGATAGGAGTTTTTGGAAATAATGAAGGACGAAGGGAGATCTCCGAGAAGTAAAGAAAGTTTTGTTTGCAAAATACTGCAGTAAAACAAACCCTGTCCTTCCCTTGTGTTATCCCACTATGTGTTTGTGTACCCTTGTGTATTTATGTTCTTCCTGTCTTTATATGTTTATCTGATAAGACTTATGTTGTAGAATTTTTCTAATACTCAGCTACATGAACTATGATGAGGAATAGTGCTATCCTCAAATATAATTTGCATTAATAATATGTTATTTACTTTGTAAAGATGTTAGACATTATTAATTCTGTTCTGTTTTAATGCTCATGTGTGAAGCTGATGTTTCAAAAGTTATTCTGATCTTTTATGTATGTACTCATGTCATAATTCCTGTAACACTGATGTATATGTTATTTCGATTCATTTGTAAAGCTTGTACTACAAATGTTATCTGTATTGTTTTGTACCTTTGTAATAGTATTCTTATGTTATAAAATTGTAATTGACGCCAGTTCATCAAATTAAGTAACTTGTAAGTTACATTTCACTGCACGCGTTTCTGTTGGTCATAGTATATGGACAATATGTGAGAAGTAGGGACTGTTGGTGTTTGCACGTGTGTTAATAATTCAGCAAGGGACTGGATAACAGCATTGCTGGTTCTAATGACAATTCCAAAAACTTTGTGAGTGCACAAGTGGTGGTTATGGACTTGCTATATTATCCGCAAGACTCTTCAATGGTGATTGTGCATCTGCACAGTCACAACAGATGGCTGCTGGCCATCTCTACAAGGACTACAGTGGGTCTGCATTTTTGATGACTCACCAATACCATTATTTCTACAAGGACTACAGTGGGTCGACACCTTTGCTGACTCACCAGTACCATTATTTCTACAAGGACTACAGTGGGTCTGCATCTTTGATGACCCACCAATACCATTATTTCTACAAGGACTACAGTGGGTCTACACCTTTGCTGACTCACTAGTACCATTATTTCTACAAGGACTGCAGTGTGTCTGCACCTCTGGTGGCCTACCAATACCGTAATCTCTACCAGGACTACAGTGGGTCTGCTCTGTGATGACCTACCTACCAATACTCTTCAAAATCTCGACTGACTCTGCTGTGGGTTTGCTCTGTTGTGGACCAATACCTGTCTGTATGTCAAGAGTCAGCACTGTCTTTCCGTTGGAAGGATAACACTACTTCTTCAAAATTGCATGGAAATCCACTACTTCCATGTGCATTTTCTTTTACTGCTCAGACTTTGAGAAAAAAAAACACTGCAATTTTACTGTGATGGATAATCAGGACTGTCTTTATGGACAGTGAGAAAATTTTAGCTTTCGATCAACATTGTATCAATAAGTGTGTGCATTTGATTTCTTTGTTATTGTAATTGTGAAAAAAATTTTAACAAATATGTATTGGCCAGTGCCCAAAAAAATTTGTAAAATTTGTTGTGGGAAGCATGGGGGCTATGTAAGTAGGGTGTTTAGGTTTTCTTATTGGTAACGCCACGTAGCACTCTGTATGAAAATCACTGGCTGTGCTGTGTGCAGTCTGTGGCTAGTTTGCATTGTTGTCTGCCATTGTAGTGTTGGGCAGCTGGATGTTAACAGCGCATAGCGTTGCGCAGTTGGAGGTGAGCCGCCAGCAGTGATGGATGTGGGGAGAGAGATGGTGGAGTTTTGAAATTTGTAAGACTGGATGTCACGAACTGCTATATATATTATGACTATTAAGGTAAATACATTGTTTGTTCTCTATTAAAATCTTTCATTTGCTAACTATGCCTATCAGTAGTTAGTGCCTTCCGTAGTTTGAATCTTTTATTTAGCTGGCAGTAGTGGCGCTCGCTATATTGCAGTAGTTCGAGTAACGAAGATTTTTGTGAGGTAAGTGATTTTTGAAAGGTATAGGTTAACGTTAGTCAGGGCCATTCTTTTGTAGGGATTATTGAAAGTCAGACTGCGCTGCGCTAAAAGCATTGTGTGTCAGTTTAAGCACAGTCTTCATTAATTTTTCTAAGGGGACGTTTCAAACGCTTTAGTTTTAAGTCCAAGACATCAGTTTAAAGCATGGGTCAGCTACCTGCAGCTAGAGTAAACCAGTCTCGTCCATTCCAACTCTGGAGTAGATTATGCAGGCCCTATTGTTGTAAAGCATGGTGGAAGACGGAATAAGGATACCACCAAGGCTTATATTACTTTATTCATTTGCATGGAAACCAAGGCCATCCACTTAGAATTACTAATTGACTTGGTAACAAGTTCATTTTTGGCCACCCTCAGGAGATTCATTGCAAGAAGAGGGAAACCTTCTCACATGTACAGTGACACTAGCACCAAATTTGTAGGTGCACACAAACGTTTTTTCCCTAATGATGGTACTGTTGAAGGTGTGGTGAATTTTTCTACCTCAGAGCGAATCAGTTGGAGGTTCACTCCACCTCATGCCCCTCACTTTGCTGGACTGTGGGAGGTAGGAATCAAATGTATGAAGTCACATCTCAAATGCATCAGCGGCAATGTGATACTGCCGTTTGAAGAACTGACTGCTGTGTCAATTCAGATAGAAGTATGCTTGAATTCAAGACCATTGTGTCTTCTCTCTAATGACCTAGATTCTCCTGCCGCTCTCACTCCTGATCATTTCCTAATCGGATAGCCCCTTTGTGCTCGTCCTGAATCCTCTGTCCTTGAGGCTACCGCCAACAGGTTGCACAGATGGCAACTTGTACAGCAGTTGCATCAGTCCTTTTGGAAGAGGTGGTCCACAGAATACATACACGATCTGCAGTAACTCAGGAAATGGAGACTGGAAGCAGCATGGCAATCACAGATCAGCCATCATGTGCTGGTCACGGAGGATAACTTTCCTTTCTTGGTACAGAGGCTGGGTGTTACTGACCAACAATTTTTTTTATATATCTTATGGGACTCAACTGATAATGTCATCAGTCCCTAAGCTTACACACTACTTAACCTAAGTTATCTTAAGGACAAACACGCACACCCATGCCCAAGGGAGGACTCGAACCTCCGCCAGGACCAGCTGCACAGTCCATGACTGCAGCGCCTTAGACCGCTCGGCTAATCCTGTGTGTCGACCAGCTATTTCCCAGTCTTGATACGTGTGTGCTTGTGGTGATGATGAAAACTGCTAACGGGCAGATTAAGAGGCTTATAGCAAAATTGTGTCCCGTACCTAATCTGTGAATCAGTTAAATGTTCCCTCAGGTCTGTGTAGTGGTACATGATACAGGCCCACTGCCAAATTGCCATTTACGGGAATAACCTCTTAATTCATAAGATCAGCTTGAGAAGCTGTGAATGTTTTCTTGTGGACTGACTCCAGTTAGTACTGATTTTCATATCTTCATGCAGTATGATATTAATACTTTATTGTTTTGTGTCCTACATGTTAGTACCCATCGTGTTTCACATGCAATGTGACAGTGGTATTTTGATGGTGTGGGCATCCAAAATGTTAGTGTATCCATGTTTAAATGCATTGATATTGTGTCTAGTTATATTTTTATTGTTTTCCTTGTTTTGGGTTTGTTGTCCTTTAAATTTAAGGTTATTTGTAAAATGAGAAGACTCATCTTAGATTGGGAGTATGTTTGGACTCTGCAACTCACTCCAACTGCCATTTAGCAGCATCTTCCAAACTGGGTAGGTCAGATTGTCCCGTATAATATGCTCCCTGTCAGGAGACCTTGTAACCTACATGCAGAAGTGGATCCTCCAGGTCCTTTGTCCGTCCGGGTAAGATTAGCACCATTGTAATGGCCGATCAGGTAGCTTCGAGAACCCTTAGCAGATGGGTGAGTATGTCTCTTGGCTAAGCCAGGAGCTGCAGTTGGCATGCTGCCTATGCACTTTGTAAAGGTTATTAGAATAAACGATTATACCAAATATTGTGTCCCATCTAGTTATTGTGAGTGGATATAAGGGGAGGACAGTGAATCCTCTCGCACTACAGGGTGTTACAAAAAGGTACGGTCAAACTTTCAGGAAACATTTCTCACACACAAATAAAGAAAAGATGTTATGTGGACATGTGTCCGGAAACGCTTAATTTCCATGTTAGAGCTCATTTTAGTTTCGTCCACCTACGCGCTCAATGGAGCACGTTATCATGATTTCATACGGGATACTCTACTTGTGCTGCTAGAACATGTGCCTTTACAAGTACGACACAACATGTGGTTCATGCACGCTGGAGCTCCTGCACATTTCAGTCGAAGTGTGCGTACGCTTCTCAACAACAGATTCGGTGACCGATGGATTGGTAGAGGCGCACCAATTCCGTGGCCTCCACGCTCTCCTGACCTCAACCCTCTTGACTTTCATTTATGGGGGCATTTGAAAGCTCTTGTCTACGCAACCCCGGTACCAAATGTAGAGACTCTTCGTGCTCGTATTGTGGACGGATGTGATACAATACGCCATTCTCCAGGGCTGCATCAGCGCATCAGGGATTCCATGCGACGGAGGGTGGATGCGTGTATCCTCGCTAACGGAGGACATTTTGAACATTTTCTGTAACAAAGTGTTTGAAGTCATACTGGTACGTTCTGTTGCTGTGTGTTTCCATTCCATGGTTAATGTGATTTGAAGAGAAGTAATAAAATGAGCTCTAACATGGAAAGTAAGCGTTTCCGGATACATGTCCACATAACATATTTTCTTTCTTTGTGTGTGAGGAATGTTTCCTGAAAGTTTGGCCGTACCTTTTTGTAACACCCTGTATATGCCCAAACTCAAATGTACCAACATGGGAGGAAGAGCTTGTGCATACACCCTTTGTATACAACTGCTTAATAGATGTCATGTGTAATTTCACATGTCAGACAATGCTGCTATGCATTTGTCTTTTTCCTTATAAGAGGCGCTATCTGTTGGTGATGATCGTTTTGTACGACTGATGCGATTACAGCATAATTTCTGAACCATGATTAGGTGTGAACAGTGGGCACTAAACACATACAGAAAGCTACATTGTGCATGTATCGTAAATAGACTATGTTTTTTTCTTCGGTGTAGAAGAAAATGGTTTTATCTTCTAAAAGTTTATCACTGTAGTGAGTTGGAAAGAAAACTTGCAGGGTGATTGTATGTCAGATGTTGGACATTTATGTTTTGAATTAGAATGAATGTGATTATGTTCTATGATCATTTGGTACTGACCCCAGGCACTAGAACATTAGTTTAGAATTGATAGCACAGTTGATTTACGTAAAATGCTTCAAACTCCATCCGTCTGAAGCTCCATCATGCTTAAACCCATGTGTTTTCTTCTTAATTGTTTGTTATATCGTCACAACACTCTAACAGCTACAATACACACTCCTCGACATGCCCACATCTGGACAGATCTTGTGCACTTATATGGGTACCATCAGTAAGACTGGTGAGGAACTGTCTTTGCTGAACAGCAATTACAGACACAGCTCACTCTACATTAAAGTTTTCAGGGTATGGTACCGCGTCATAATGTAAAAAACTACTGCTGCTGGAGAAAAGGCCGCTGCAAACGTGGCCGAAACGTTGGTTTTTCTCCAGCAGCAGTAGGTTTTTACATTATGACGCGATACTATACCCAGAAAACATTTATGTTGACTGACACTGGCCGCGGAAGCCTACGCAATTATAACAGCTCACTCTGTTCCTTGGCGAGACATGGATGTAGAACGTATAGTAGCCTCCTACTTCTAGTCAGCTGCAATTTAAATCGGTGTCGGTGTTGCAGGGAGGGTTGGTCAAAGACAATGGCGGAGAACTTTCAATCTCTAACATTGTCCTAAGAGTGCAAAAATGTTCCGTGACTCCCACCTGCATAGAGAAATAATCAGAAATTATACACTATGATCAAAGTGCTAGAAGTATGTAGATTGGTATAGGACACTGTCTAGTATTCTTTGTTATATATCTTTGAGAATTAACAATGAATGGATGTACTCCTCAGTCATCTATCTACATTAGCATATCTAGTATATGGTACTCTCAAAGTAGTGGAGAGGTGGCTTAGTAGTGATACAGGAATTGGGAAGCATGCTGCCGTGTCACTGGTCAACATTTAAAAAAATAAAAAATAAAAACTGGTAAAATTGCTGAAATTCATCACACTGTCAGATAAGGTGTTTATTACAGTACATTGTCCCATATCGACAGTATCTCTTCTGTCCCGTCTGTCACGTGGTATACTGTTGATTACCACAGCATTATTGACTGACATCACTTGTTTGAGATGGAAAGAGAGTCTTGGTGTGAGCAACATCTTCTGGGTAATGTACAGTACCAAAATAGTGATCGCATTCAAGATTGCAATATGAGGGACCAATCGAAACGGAACAGTGAGACATCTGCTACCCTGTCACTGTGAAAGATGAGATTAAATGCAGAGGTCATTATCTTTGGACAGCTTTTTCGAACTGCTCCACAATGTTGCAAATCTCTTTCAGTTTCCATATGTTGTGATGTCTTTCACATTTTTGACAGTGAGAAACACCGTCTCTGTCTTTTATTTCAGTCATCCTGTGTGTTGTGGGAGCAGCAGAGTAATTTACACTGTGCGATGTCTCGTTTTCTGAGAGAGGTTAGATCAAAATGCCTTAATGTCAGTTTAGCACCTGACACACAACTCGAAGTCATGATGAAAAAGCAAAGTGTATGGCAGTGTACAAAGCTGTAGTCATACACTGCCTGGATGCATTACAGCAGAAAAAGCAATGTACCAGACAACAACACAGGGACACAGGTGATTAAACTTTACACTGGTTTGTGCAAGCGACTTCAATCAGCCGGCCGTTGTGGCCGAGCGGTTCTAGGCGCTTCAGTCTGGAACCGCGCGACCACTACGGTCGCAGGTTCGAATCCTGCCTCGGACATGGATGTGTGTGATGTCCTTTGGTTAGGTTTAAGTAGTTCTAAGTTCTGGGGGACTGATGACCTCAGATGTTAAGTGACATAGTGCTCAGAGCCATTTGAACCAATTTGACTTCAATCACTGAGTGGATCAACATAAGCTTATTTAATTTGATCACCACATCTAGTCAATGTCAACATACAGATGGTACTTGTTTTCAATATATCGGAAGAGAGAGACACGGTAATATCTCATTGAGTTCTCAACTGGATGACGTTAGGGAGTTTTTATAGTTCATAGTGTTTCTCTGTTGGTTGGTACAAATTAACAAGGATAGAGAGAACGTTTGATTTACAGACATGAAAAGCACCCTGAGGGACGCAGATCTCCTTCAGACTGCAGTACCTGTATTTAGTTTGGGAATACACCGCAGTGCAGTAGAAAAATCCTCATAATTCTCCCAGTTCCCATATGATGTGGAGTCTCCCTAATTTTCCCGTAAGAAACACGACCATAACTGCTTCTGCTGTCTTTTCCACTGCCTGGTGTTGCAGGAGAAATCTTCGTTTGGCGCTGGCCATGCACATTGTACAGGATTGGTGGAGCTATGACAACATGTTCCTTCCCATTTCCTTTGAGTAGTCAAAAAATGGCCCTGTCGCATTAATTCAGCATACACAGTTTCTCCATAGGTTATAGAAGGTTGTAGATATAGCGCTCTCTGACTTCTGCTCATTTTCGACTTAAATTCTGTGATCACATGGACAAAGCTTCAGGGATGGCATGGCAGAGACTGAGGAACGGTTACTAGACGCAGAGCGACTTTCTAAAACCATGTTGGACTTTTCCTGTATCGAGTCTTTAGCAGATAGGTTCGAGAAAGGTGACACATTTGGAGATATATGAGAGGGCTAAAATATAATTCACTAGGCAGTAATCATTGAGAGATTTCGCCATAGGACCCAACGCAAGTATATGACTGAATGGAAAGACTTGATTCCAGATCACAGACAGCATATCTGCCACAAAGCCTAACACTACATATCTTAAAAGCCAGTGTTCTGGTTGTAGGATAATGTAGATTTCTTATGACCAAATCTAGCGACGCATTTTTTAAGTTATTTGTCAAAAAGCACAGCCTCTACCGTATGAGATCGTTTTCAGTCAACCATTATTCTCCCTTGCCTATCACAGAACCTCTGACTTGGCGTTGAGATAGAATGCGTTACAAATACTGTTTGTGAAAATGAAAATATCTAATGATGTATGAGGGAGTTGCAAATATCGGCTTAATACCACGTCCCTTAGCCGAATCTCTTCCTAAATTTGAAGAGAATGGCGATTTTATTACGACCTTACACCGCCAGTGACGTGCACCCGCGCTTTCAATCTGTTAATACACACACCAGTGGTCACCATCTACAGGGTGTTACAAAAAGGTACGGCCAAACTTTCAGGAAACATTCCTCACACACAAAGAAAGAAAATATGTTATGTGGACATGTGTCTGGAAACGCTTACTTTTCATGTTAGAGCTCATTTTATTACTTCTCTTCAAATCACATTAATCATGGAATGGAAACACTCAGCAACAGAACGTACCAGCGTGACTTCAAACACTTTGCTACAGGAAATGTTCAAAATGTCCTCCGTTAGCGAGGATACATGCATCCACCCTCCGTCACATGGAATCCCTGATGCGCTGATGCAGCTCTGGAGAATGGCGTATTGTATCACAGCCGTCCACAATACGAGCACGAAGAGTCTCTACATTTGGTACCGGGGTTGCGTAGACAAGAGCTTTCAAATGCCCCCATAAAAGAAAGTCAAGAGGGCTGAGGTCAGGAGAGCGTGGAGGCCACGGAATTGGTGCGCCTCTAGCAATCCATCGGTCACCGAATCTGTTGTTGAGAAGCGTACGCACACTTCGACTGAAATGTGCAGGAGCTCCATCGTGCATGAACCACATGTTGTGTCGTACTTGTAAAGGCACATGTTCTAGCAGCACAGGTAGAGAATCCCGTATGAAATCCATTGAACGTAGGTGGAAGAACATGGGGCCCAATCAAGACATCACCAACAATGCCTGCCCAAACGTTCACAGAATATATGTGTTGATGACGTGATTAAATAATTGCGTGCGGATTCTCGTCAGCCCACACATGTTTATTGTGACAATTTACAATTTTATCACGTTAGAATGACGAAACTAAAATGAGCTCTAACATGGAAATTAAGCCTTTCCGGACACATGTCCACATGACATCTTTTCTTTATTTGTGTGTGAGGAATGTTTCCTGAAAGTTTGGCCGTACTTTTTTGTAACACTCTGTATATTCAACTTCGCACTGTTTGCGTGGAAGACCATTCCATTCGGACAATACCATACCTCGATTTATAAAGCTTGTGTATAGTTTTTAACATGGGTATTGATAGTGATACTTGTGAGCGCCTGTAGAAACAAGAGCGCTTTTCATACATGGTGACAGTAACACACTCGTTGCGATCGTGTTTTTTATAGCTGGTCGCTTATAAAACGATTACGTCTCTGTTCCTAAGATGCACTGGACCCACTCGCAAGTAAAACAAATAAGACATGTCCATCGTTCATGGATTTTCGCTCAGTATTGTTTGGTGTCATTAGCATTCAGTTATTAGCGAAGTATTATACTTTGATGGGGCTGTGTGATAGATTCTCTGTGATCAGCAGGCTTATAAAGTACGTGATGCGGTGTAAAGTTACTGTGGTGATTGTTCCAACATGTGCAAAGCAAATAATTATGTCCTGTCATAGGGAAGATTTGACATGGATAACTGCGATTTCAACGCATCAATAGCTATAAGCAGGATGAAAGATTTTATAAGGAGAATTATGTCCAGTCATAAGAATGGTACAGAATTTGATATTACCAGAACCACAGCCACCAGGACGCTGCAATTAGGTAATTGTAATTACAGTGATAAATATTTGGCCGGTTTCCTAGAACGATTATGCCTGTCATGCGCGAGTGCATGGTGGACGTAGCCTGTGGCCAGAAGGAACTGCCATTTCTGCGTTACGGCAGGAGCCATCTTTTACCCACCCAAACTGGAGAGGCTGGAGTACAAAACTGTGATGTGTCAGGTAGTCGATAGCTATACGTAGGACGCGGAAGTGATGTTTTTGTATGGTGCAGGGTACGAAATGTATTTTACTATGTCGATGTGGTATGTTGGTACATTAAGCTTGTGGTGATATTGCCTGGTTGGAGTTGCTTCACGCTGAAAATACAAGCTTTCTTCGACAGTAGTAGAGCAGTGTAATTGATGAAGTATCTTTGGCGATAATTTCCGTATTTCATGATATGCAGATCACTTCTGCAGGATTTAATTGTCAGTGCCATAACACTGCTGTATGTGCCATCTTGGATTATGTCACAGCAGTGGGAGGGGGGAGGGTCAACAGCGTCCCTCTCCTGGCGGCGTTGTAAACCAGGTCAGCTGAACTCTGGACCTCCAGGTGAACACACTGGATGGAGCTACTATCTAGTGCTAAATGGCGACTCAAATTGTTTAAGTAAACTATATACCACACTGCATACAAAATAAAGGCTTATGTCCTTCATTCCCTGCAGTCCAGCACAGACTGAGTTCTTTTCTTGGAAATTTCCAGCTGGTGGATGGGAGGGTTGGAGGAGAGGAGGGGAGGGGTAGTGGGTAGGGGAAAGAGTGGAGTCAGGTTAGTGGAGGTGGCCCAGTTGACCTGTTTTCCCACCAAAATTAGAACTTACCACCATGAGGTCAATGTGATGTTGCCACATCTATGGCTGCCATCGTGAACAAATGTGGTAACAATGCAGAGTGGGTGAGCCCACTTTCTCCCATTACTTACGTACCAAGGATACATTGCGTTGATTTCGAAGTGACGAGACACACCCAAACTGTCCGGATTTCATTCCGTTGGTTTTTCGGAATGAACGAATGTATTACTTCATTAATTAATTTCGTTTTTATTTCCTTGCTTGATCATTTGGTGGATTAGAATTTAAGAGAAAACTCCGATGTCAAGGAGGAAGTGTGAAATGATTTGAAGATACGCCAAATGGTTTTATTTTCCGGACGGCATGCACAAGCTTGCGGTCACGTGCATCAAGTGTGTTAAAAAAAAAAAAAAAAAAAAAAAAAAAGGACTATATATGAGATCGAAAACTTAGGCAACTTCTCAAAATACAATTGAATAACTGTTATGATAAAATTCCTAGTGTTGAACTTGCCTTCGCACAATACTTGCTGTTCTCTCATTCTGCCGTATAATTCTGTCAGTGAGAGAAAGCGTTTTGCAGTAATATCACTATTGTAATATGTTTGTGTCATTTCTTTTGTCATTTATAAATGAGATTTCAGGGATGTAAGAACGAGTTGGATGTAACGGACAATTTTGAGTTATCTCCTATTGTGTTTTGCTATGAAATTCTGGAGAACATTTTGTCTTGTTGCCGTGGCGTAACTCTTGCTTAATGTCACAGGGGAAACTCGTATACAAAAGTACTGTAATAACGTTTCTATGAACGTAATAAATTTCATTACGACAAGATGAAGCTTTTAACTGACCACAAACTGCCCTTTGTTGGTAGGCAACACATTATGTTTCTAGATCCTCAGCAGCAAGCCGTTTTATATCCACTATTGAATAAAGAGAGACTATGAGACTTGGTCTTACAGAAGGATGTTGAAAATTTAGTAGACTGGTAATGAACTTTTTGGCAATTTCCGATAAATATTTGAAATGTTCTTTTGAAATTGTGGTAGAACATAATTTTATTTTCACTGTGTGAAGGAGTCTTACGACTTTTTGAGCTTTCATCACGTCCAGTCTTTCTCTTCGACTGTGTGAAGCAATTATATGTGGCACAAAAGCAGTCCGATTGCACTGAGGGGTGTCGGTCTGAATAGATTAACAAGATTTCCGATGTGGAGAAACAGCACACCAGTTGCATTAAAAAAACTGTTTTTAAGGTAACTAGTGTGTTATTTCTTCACATCAGCATTCTTCAAGAACAGTTGCTGAAAATAATGAACAAAAATCTAAACGACAATAATGGTTTTTGCGGTGGGCGGAAACGTGTGAAGGGAAATGCTGACGTAATCGGTGGTCGGCGCTACCAACGGAAACTGCAACGTTCAGTTTCACCACGCAGTTTTGAAACTACAGTTGCTAGGTCGTTGGCGTTTGCAGAAACGAAAAAACAAGGAAGTTGACACCAAGCGTTCCGGACAAATCTGATATGTGACGAAACCGAACTATGGACCCACCGGACACCTTTTATTGTGCCACTTACATGCAGTTACCATTGCTAGCAAAGTGGTTATCGCCAAGCGTGGACGCGCATCGTTTCCCTTTCAATCCTTGCACTAAGTGGGATGAGCAGGAAGCTAGCTTGTTGACGTACAGAATATCTAATAATAAATCAATTCTTAAATACACAGATCTAAAACCGTCGGTGCATTTACAATTTGCAGCTGATATTTTTATAGGCCTATACGTCGATATTTTTCCCGTCGATATATCGATCCATTTTTTGATATATAGAAGGCCTATTTTTAAATATTGATATATGAGATTCAGGACATTTTTAAAATTATCAACAGTCCTTGTTGAGAGGGCATTTATGTTCTCTCAGGAATTACCAAATCGAATCGAATTTAGAAAGAACTTGTCAGTGTGAGTCCAGTTACCACTATGACTCTACATCTCTCCTGGCCTGGCTAAATACGCTGAAACGGTTGGCAAACATATTATAAAGCTGCTGTCTCCTCTCTTGATGCAAGCTGGCCCCCATCTACTGCAAAGCGTCCCTGATGTCCTGGATCCTGGATACTAGCAGTGGAACGGAGTCGACGGTCCACCAAGTGTTCCAACAGGGAGAAATACAGAGATCGTGCCAGCCACGTGGGTACCTCAGCGTCACGCAGACAATTCAGAGAGACGCGTGTGATGTTTGGATGAGCATTGTCCTGTAGAAAAATCGCACCACGATATTGTCGCAGGAGAGGGAACACATGACAACGCTAGATATCCGTGAAGTACCACTATGCCGTCAGATTTCCCTCAGTCACTACCAGCTGTGCCCTGTAGTCGCACCATTACGCCAGGAGGCCAGGAGTAACATCGCTGTGCCTCTACAAAACATCCATAGAATGGGACGTCTTCTAAGGTAGCCACCACACTCGCCGATGATGCTCATCTGGGGTAGTGCAGAACCGCAATTCGTCACTAAACACAATGAGACGCCTTTCAACAGCAGTTCATGCTTCCCGGTCACGACACAACTCCAACCACAGCCTTTTAATTATTGGCAGCCTCCTCATGGAACAGTTATTCCCTAGCCCAGTTGCCGCTTAGGTGTCAGGTACTGATAACGGTGCCCCATATGAGTACGTGACGTCTCCGTGTCCTCCACAGTGATCACTCAACATCCGATGCTGTTCACGCCATTTATGTTCCCCACCAGGCCGAGTAACAACACAAACACGAACACCACTTATGCACCCTGGTGGCCGTTCAGTGTGTCTCCAGCTCTAATTATTTATGTACCAGCCGATGTTAATATCCGATCATGTCTTCTGGGAGTTTAAGTTTTTTCTGTCTGAGCTATAGAGACTGACACAGGAGTCTGGCGGACAGCATCAAACCAGTCAGAGGTCTAATGGCCGAAAAAAAAAATTCACCACTACATTTTTCCACACCTACGGTCTTCATCGATACGTAACGACAGTGCTTGTGTACGCTTCCTCCCTGTATCACCTACACATCTTGCATAACGTCATCGTCTCGGTCTCTTCTTACCTCTTGGAATGCAGCATAGCTCTTCCCTTCCCCGTGTCCTGTACCAACAATTTTTTTGTTTGTTTTTTTATTGTTTTTCTGTCACTTCCGGTAACCTCACTGCTCACTGAGCACTCCTCTGTTTTTTAATGGTTTTCCAATGGAAAGTCTCACTGCCGTCATCAAATGAGATAACATAGGGATATTTTAAGCTTTCAAGACTATCGGAAGCTTAGCGTGGAAAACTCTGTTCCGTTAACGCAAAGCGTACGAAGATAGTTTACTTTCCTGTTTATTCTTTTTATCACTTCCTCATGATTACCTTCAACTGCCCTAAAAACAAAACGCGTCAACCGGTAACATTATTTCTCAGTTTATCACGGATCCACTATACATATTTCGGTATTTTATCATTGATTTTTAGCTTTACTTTCGCATTCGCTTTATCAAATTACTTCATTTGTTATTCAAGTTTGCCTTATCAATTTGTTTGCGGTAATGCAAACAATGTACGGTTGTCCAATAGAAAAAAATAGTTAAGTATTCTATGGACCCCGCCAAACATGCCCGTGCCTTCTGCACCAACACGAGGAATGTTACCTAGAAGTGAAGAAAAATGCCGTCAATGGTTAAAGGCTCGTACGATATTTTACGTACTCTCTAAAAGGGAAGAAAATTTCTGATTGTGTGATTCTGATTGTACGTGACCACAAACTACAGCGAATTAATAGTTATTATGAGAAATATACGTTCTCGCGCAAAAGAAGTGTAACGTGAATTCTACAAAAAATGTCAGCTAAAAAACTGCTCAAAGGACAATTTCTTACAGATTTCCCTATTGACGAGTGAAACGTGATTTTGCTGTAGAGTATTTAATTATTTATAAAATCAGTTTGTTTTCTCTTATATTCTGTTATGCGGTATGATTACGTGAAAGTGTTAACCGTTAAAAAAATTGAAAAAAAAGGGAAAAGCAGGACAATGTCAAAAGGAAAATGAAACTGGATCACGTATGTTCCATGATATGTATTCTGCTTCAGTTTCTCAACGTTTCTGCACTTCCATACGTAGTTTGCGTCAGAATATTGAGATACTGCTGTTTTCTAACGTGTTACCAATGAAAGTATTCTCCCGCACACCATTTCTTCCCAACTGTTATTCAATACACCAAAGTTCTTACATCTGTTGAAAAGACGCTAAAATTACTTTTATTAGCAAATGTAACACCACTCCATCGCTCTGATGTGATCCCTTGTGAACCATGGCTGTTTACCTCTGCTCACTTTGTTTACGCACCGCTTTTTCTTTTCAATTCATGCATCTACCCTTTTTCCCCTGTAATCATCCAAACACTTGAATTTCTTACTTGCTTACCAGATTCTTGCAGCGGCTACGCTGTAATTTTAGGCGCACTTAACTAAGGGTTACGCTGAACATTTCGAATGATTAATTGCCCTTTGCATTCATTTAGCTTTTATGGCTGTCCTTTTTGACAGGTACTATATAATCCTCCGCTTCATGCCATCTCGTATATTCCCAAGCGTTTTGACAAATATTCAGAAAACTAGCAATATTTCTGGTAATGCGGTTTTTGTTGTAGCTGTTGTACAACAACTAGTCATTGTTCGAACGTCGTGTAAGTTCCCTTGCGTCCCATCGCACCCTTGTAGACCAAGCAGCATTACGGAACCATAGCAAGGGGGCGAACAAGGGGAACCTAGCTGGTTCACACCACACAGTACGCTGTTTCATGTGAGCGAACTCAAGTCAAACTGAGTACTCGGCGTTGCCCGGGTATGTATTTATTCCATTCTTCAATTAGTCCATTTCCTCCTTCTCTCTCCCTGGCCACCTACTCCTCCCTCCGTTTTAGTGTATCACCTCCTGCCCCTCTCTTTGTCTATATCCTTCTCTACCCTTTCACTGTCCATTTTCTCCCACCATCATCTCTGTCCATTTCCTCTAATCCCTGTTTCTGTCCACCTCCTCTTCAGCCCACTCGCTGTTCATCTCTTCTTCCCCCTCTCTCTTTCCATCACCACATCTTTCTTTCCTCTGTCCATATGCTCCTCCCTCCTCTGTCCATCTGCTTCTTCCCGTCTATACATTCCTCTCTTCCCTCTATATCCATCACTTCCCTCTGTCTCCTGCTCACAATCTCAAAGACCATTTCCTCCTTCATCCTTTTCCCATTCCCCCCCCCCCCCCTTCCCTCTCTAAGTCACCTCCTTCCTCTCTGTCCATCTCCTGCCCTTTCCTTTCTCTGTCCATCTTGTCCCCTCTCACTGTCTCTCTGCTCCTCTTTCTTTTCCCTACCAATTTCCTACATCCCCTCTCTCTGTCCATCTCCTCTTCCCCCTCTGTTCATCTCCCCCCTCACTGTCCAACCTCCTCTCCCCTTTCTCTCCATTTCCCTGTCTTCAACTCTTCATCCATCTCCTTCTCCCACTATCTGTGTCCATCTCCCCCTTTCCCCTAACTGTCTCTCCATCTTCTTCTCCCATTCCCCCTGTAGGTCATCGCCAACACTGTAAATGAGGTTGCTGGTTCTTATCCCCACGTTATTTTTTTCAGATACCGAGTAATATGTTTATTAAATTTAGCTGAAATCGATCCAAGGGTTCAAGAAGAGCATTTTAGCTGTGGCTTTAAATGCGCACACACAAGACACCTATATTTCACACATATTTAACATCTTTCACACATATTTGTACACATTTTTCACCTGTATCTCTAGAGAATTTCTCCCTGAAGTTCCATTTTCACTGAACTCAGTGTTTATGAATCGTATCCCCTGAACTATGTGTCGTATAATAACAAATTTTTGCACGTATGTTCAATGGTATTAGTGAATACTGTCTGCAGATGTGTTACAAATAGAGTTAATAGTACGGCCCCTCCTGCCGGAGGTTTGAGTCCTCTGTCGGGCATCGGCTTGAGTGTTATCAAATGGCTCTGAGCACTATGCGACTTAACTTCTGAGGTCATCAGTCGCCTAGAACTTAGAACTAAGTAAACCTAACTAACCTAAGGACAGCACACACATCCATACCCGAGGCAGGATTCGAACCTGTGACCGTAGCGGTCGCTCGGTTCCAGACTGGAGCGCCTAGAACCGCACGGCCACTCCGGTCGGCTGAATGTTATCCTTAGTGTTAAGTTAGTTTAAGTAGTGTGTAAGTCTAGGGACCGATGACCTCAGCAGTTTGGTCCCTTAGGAGTTGACATACATTTTACCATTTGAGTTAATAGTAATGAAGTAATAAATTAAAAATTTATGCCTTATGCGACAGTTTTACTGTTGAATAGCGAAAATGTAGTAAGCGATAAACTTTATTTCCTTTCATCATTTTGTAGGAGATGTCAACGAGAAAAAGTCTCGTGAAGTTTTGATACTACGTGTAAAGTTGGTTGGATGGCACTAACTACTATCATTCTCAAATACTTGTTGAATATAGTCCAGCTATTTGTGTGCAGTCATCTACCCTTTTTTCATCCCCCTTTGAGAGGTAGGTAGTTCGCACCTGCACAACGGTTCTTTCCAGATGTTAAGTGATATATGACCAAGTCTGAAGTCGATCCAGTGATTTAGGAGAAGATGTGGAACATACATATAAACAGCTTTTATATGTCTTCCTTTTTTGCGGCCTTTATAGGCGTGTCACAAACGCTTTCAGTTTAATGCATCAGTGAAACTAAATTAAAGTTTTGTAGAAAGCCAGAACATGCATCAGATATTAATAGTAGCACACGTTCCCAGAGCCATTTCTCGTGAAATCTCGGAACTATTTCTTCATTCACAGAGGAAACCAAGTTGCCTCCTCACCCCCCTCCCAATACCCCTCATATCACATCCTAGCTAGGTATGTTCTTTAACAGTTTGTGTATTTCGGCCTGGAGACTGATAGACGCCCAGTTGCTAGTCTTATCAGTGTCCTCCCGCAACGATAAACTGTAGTTGGATGTAACGAGTGCCGCTGGCTACGGGCGATTTCCCCCGCAGCTTGGCCGCCGAGCGCGGCTGAATGAATCAGCCAGGCCCGGTATCGGCGACCGCCCGACACGCATTCAGGCGCTAGCCAGGGCGCTGCGCAGCGGCCATCCATCATACGGCGGGCCGTGTCGCACCGGACTGGGCCATTCAGCGCGCCAGGGCCGCCCCCGCAGCCATAACGCCGACTGCCGCCTCTCGCGGGCCCCTGGTGTGTCATTACGCCACCCGAGGCTCGCCCGCCTCGTACGTATGGCAGGAGCATCAGCAAAAGTTAGACACTCCGTAACGACGTTCACTTTCCATAGTCGCAAAATTGCGACGCTGGACTGGACGGTCATCACTGCAGGAAAGTTTAATGCGCGTTCAGAGTGACAGCAGGCCGCTTTACTGGCTTCACAGTGGCTAAGAAATGAAACATGAGCTGTAATCTTACAGTTATACACAGAAGTGCCAAAGGAACTGGTATAGGTATGTGAATTCAAATACAGAGATATGTAAACGGGGAGAATACGGCGCTGTGGTCTGCAACGCCTACATAAGACAACAAGCGTCTGGCGTAGTAGATCGGTTACTGCTGCTACAACGGCAGGTTATCGAGATTCAAGTGAGTCTGAACGTGGTGTTATAGACGGCGAACGAGCGACGGGAAACAGTATCTCCGAGGTAGCGACGAAGTGGGGATTTTCCTGTAAGACCATTTCACGAGTGTACCGTGAACGTCAGGAATCCGGTAAAACATCAAGTCTCCGACATCGCTGCGGCCGGAAAAAGGTCCTTCAAGAACGGGACCAATGACGACTGAACGGAATCGGTCAACGTGACGGAAGCGCAACCCTTCCGCAAATTGCTGCAGATTTCAATGCTGGGCCACCTTCGGAGAGCTAGCCATGCCAAACCTCTTCCATCTGTTGAGCAAGATGAACGAGAAAGGCGAAATACCCTCTTCTTCAAGAACATAATAATCTCAGTTTGCAACGTCCCCTTAGGTAAAAATTAATGAATTACTGTGCTGATAAACCTCTTACATTATTTGATTTTCAAACAGCTGAGCAGAACTGAACGTACTCAGACATTTCGCTCTTTACCTATTCTGATCAACACTAAACTGACAGCCAATATTTTTAGCGAAACGCAATCTGACTTTCAATAATCCCTACAAGAGAATGGCCCTGACTAACAATAACCTATACCTTTCATGAATTCTTACCTCACAAAAATCTTCGTTACTCGAACTACTGCAATACAGCGAGCGCCAACACTGCCAGCTAAATTCTAACTACTGAAGGCACTAACTACTGATAGGCATTGTTAGCAAATGAAAGATTTTGATGGAGAACAAGCAATGTATTTACCTTAATAGTGTTCAAAAGTCATAAAATATATATATATATCAGTCCATGATATCCAATATTACAAATTTACTCTTTCTGATGGACACACGTCCAGACCGTCCGCTCTCAAAATTCCGCCATCTCTCTCCCCACATCCACCACTGCTGGCGGCTCACCTCCAACTGCGCAACGCTACGCGCTGTTAACAGCCAACTGCCCAACACTACAATAGCCAACAACAATGCAAACCAGCCACAGACTGCACACAGCACAGCCAGTGATTTTCATACAGAGCGCTACGTGGCGTTACCAATAAAAAACCTTTACAGCCTACTTACAAGTTCTAAAAAAACACAGGTGCTGACAGGTGATAAAATTATCGAGCTATCAGTTTAATAAGTCACGGCTGGAAAATACTAACATAAATCATTTACAGAAGAATGGAAAAACTCTTAGAAACCGACCTCGGGGAAGATCAGTTTGGATTCCGGAGAAATGTAGGAACACGCAAGGCATTACTGATCCTACCACTTCTGATAGAAGATAGCTTAAGGAGAGGCAAATCTACGTTTATAGAATTTGCAGACTTAAAGCAGCCTTCGGCAATGTTGACTGAAATTCTCTCTTTCAAATTCTGAAGGTGGCTGGAGTAACATATGAGGGAGCAAAAGGGCTATTTATAATTTGTGCAGAAACCAGAGGGCAGTTATAAAAGTCGAGGGGGAACGAAAGGGAAGCAGTGGTTGAGAAGAGATTGAGACAGGGTTGTAGCCTCTCCCTGATGTTATTCATTCTGTATATTGAGCAAGCGGTAAAGGAAACAAAAGAAAAATTTGGAGTAGGAATTAAGTTCAGGGAGGAGAAACAAAACTTTTGTGGTTTGCCGATGACGTTGCAATTTTGGCACAGACACCAAAAGACTTGGAATATCAGTTGAACGGAATGGACAGAATCCTGAAATCAGGATGTAAAATGATCGTCAACAAAAGTAAAACGAGGATAATGGAATGAAGTCGAATTAAATCAGGTGATGCTGAGTGAATTACATTAGGAACTGACAGACCTAAAGTAGTGAATGAGTTTTGCTATTTGGGAAGCGAAATAACAGATAATGGTCGAAGTAGAGTCAACATGGGTTTAGAAAACATCGTTCTTGTGAAACACAACTAGCTCTTTATTCGCATGAAGTGCTGAGTGCCATTGACAAGGGATTTCAGATCGATTCCGTAGTTCTGGATTTCCCGAAAGCTTTTGACACTGTACCACACAAGAAGCTTGTAGTGAAATTGCGTGCTTATGGAATATCGTCTCAGTTATGATACTGGATTTGTGATTTCCTGTCAGAGAGGTCATTGTTCGTAGTAACTGACGGAAAGTCATCGAGGAAAACACAAGTGCTTTCTGGCGTTCAACAAGGTAGTGTTATAAGTCCTTTGCTGTTCCTTATCTGTATAAACGATTTGGGAGAAAATCTGAGCAGCCGCCTTAGGTTGTTTACGGATGACGCTGTCGTTTATCAACTAATAAAGTCATCAGAAGATCAAAAAAAATGCAAAACGATTGAGAAAAGGTATCTGAATGGTGCGAAAATTGGCACTTGACCCTAAACAACGAAAAGTGTGAGGTCATCCACATGAGTTCAAAATGGTTCAAATGGCTATGAGCACTATGAGACTTAACTTCTGAGGTCATCAGTCCCCTAGAACTTAGAACTACTTAAACCTAACTAACCTAAGGATATCACACACATCCATGCCCGAGGCAGGATTCGAACTTGCGAACGTAGCGGTCGCGCGGTTCCAGACTGTAGCGCCCAGAACCGCTTGGCCACTCCAGCCGGCCATCCACATGAGAGTTGAAAGGAATTCGTTAAACTTCGGTTACACGATAATTCAATCAAATAAACTTAAACTGAAAGGAACAAATAGAAAATGTTGTGGGGAAGGGTAACCAAAGACTGTGTTTTATTGGCAGGACACTTAGAAAATGTAACAGACCTACTAACGAGACTGCCTACACTAAGCTTGTCCGTCCTCTTTTAGAATACTGCTGCGCGGTGTGGGACACTTACCAGATAGGACTGACGGAGTACATCGAAAAAGTTCAAAGTAGGGCAGCACGTTTTGTATTATTGCGAAATATGGGAGAGAGAGTGTCACTGAAATGATACAGGATTTGGGCTGGACATCATTAAAAGAAAGACGTTTTTCATTGCGACGGAATCTTCTCACGAAATTCCAATCACCAACTTTCTCCTCCGAATGCGAAAATATTTTGTTGACACCGACCTACACAGGGAGAAACGATCACCACGATAAAATAAGGGAAACCAGAGCTCGTACGGAAAAACATAGGTGTTCGTTCTTTCTGCGCGCTATACGAGATTGGAATAATAGAGAATTATGAAGGTGGTTCGATGAACCCTCTGCCAGGCACTTAAATGTGATTTGCAGAGTATCCATGTAGATGTAGATGTAGATATAAAATGCAGACTGCCAATGGCAAGGAAAGCGTTTCTGAAGAAGAGAAATTTGTTAACGTCTATTATAGATCTAAGCGTCAGGAAGTCCTTTCTGAAAGTATTTTTATGGAGCGAGGGCAATAAATAGTTTAGACAAGAAGAGAATAGGAGTTTTTGAATTTTTGGACTACAGAAGAATGCTGAAGACTAGATGGGTAGATCACGTAACTAATGAGGAAGTACTGAGTAGAATTGGAGAGAAGAGAAATTTGTGTCACAGTATAACCAAAAGAAGGGATCGGTTGCAGGGCACATTCTGAGACATCAAGGGATCACGAATTTAGCGCTGGAGGGAAGGGTATGGTGTAAAAATCGTAGATGGAGACCAAGAGATGAATATAACAAGCAGAGCGATGTAGGTTGCAGTAGTTACTCGGAGATGAAGAGTTTTGCACAGGACAGTTAAGCATGGAGAACTGCATCAAACCAGTCTTCGGGCTGAAGACCACAACAACCATATATATACAGGGTATGCATTTTAAGTTTACAAACCACAATAACCATTTCCCACGCAAAACTGAGAACGTGGATTTTCTTGAATTACAGCGCCAACTACCAAGAATCAAATTATGTAGGATCTGATTCTACACTAAAAAATGGGGATTCCCCTTTGAAATTTTAAAGTTGCCTCCCACCCCACCCCCAGGGGCGGGCTAATTTTAGCACCAGCAGATGTCCCCCTCGAAAATAATCAACTTTGGATTCTACACATATTTTCGTGTGAATTTTATTTTTCGAGTTATTCTGGTTTGTCAACTTAAAATTTACACCCTGTATATACACTAAAAATATAGCCTATGTCCATCCAAATGTTTCTTGGAATATCGTGTAACAATGTGAAGTAAATTGGTAAATAACTTACCAAGATTTTTTCCAACAGCGTTTCTCACATGCATATATACCAAAAATACATAGCTTATGTCCGTCCGAACGTTTGTTAGTATGCAGCAAATCCGTCAATAATTTTTCGAGATTTTTGCTAGTATTGTTCCAACATCCCTGTTACACACTTCTAGAACTCACTTCTAGAGGTTGTAGAGGGGATGTAGTAGATCAAGTTTTACGCAGAAACCTATTTCCGGAAACATCATCCAAGGACGCTACAAAGTGTCAAAGTTATACGCGTCGATGCCTGTAAATGTGTGTGCATACAGCGTAATTCCGTAATGATGCTAAAGAGTTTCAAGATTGATGAAGACGGATAAATATATCAGTTTGAAGTAGGGGTCCCTGGCTCGGAAAAGAACGAGTCAGAAGTTAAAGCGAAAATCATTGTGTTACCTCTGATAGTGGAACACATGTAACGGTACTGTTGTTGCTAAGAATGTAGGTGGTAGTACGGACCAATACAAGAAAAAAAGCCCAGCAAACATGGGCTCTAAATTGCATACCTGATGAGATACGAGCACTTGTTCAATGGAGGAGATACGCGTCACACTAGCGAAATGAACAAGTGCTCATACTCCTCAGGTATACATCTTGGAGCCCATGTTTGCTAGACGCTTTCTCTTGTTTTGGTCCATAATACCATATCTAAAAGTTGCCTACTCTACAATCTTTGTAATAGTAAAATGACACTCTAGGTAAATGGTGGGAATGCAGGACAAAAGGTTGCGTAGAGTTTACAGTGTTTCCAACCACACGTATCGTAGGGTGGGCTGGAGGGAAATTTGCCACCTGTACTATAAAGAGGAGGTGGGGATATGAGAAGAGGCTTGTGTCCACAAATGGCTCTGAGCACTATGGGACTTAACATCTGTGGTCATCAGTCCCCTCGAACTTAGAACTACTTAAACCTAACTAACCTAAGGACATCACACACATCCATGCCCGAGGCAGGATTCGAACCTGCGACCGTAGCGGTCACGCGGTTCCAGACTGAAGCGTCTAGAACCGCTCGGCCACAACGGCCGGCAACTTGTGTCATGAAGCATATATCTTAAAACTGACTCTGCTGTACCGGGCAGCATGCTTTGAGATTGGATGATTTATTCTTCCCTTGGCACTGCTTGATCGTGGTATTTTGCGTGAACGTTCAACTGTTTGGTTTCCTTGCCCACATACAGCGCTACACTGCAATTCCAGTAGAGTTTGTCGAAGACGTGGCAGCTCTCACAAGTTGTGAATGTTCTTGATGGTTTTAAGTGTTCTGCACACGACTGGTGCACGACATGTTTGAGTTCACACCATTCATAATATGAGTCACCTAAATATTCAACATTCATTATGAGGCCATTATGTTATCATCACAAAATCAAATGGGGGCTATGCAGGAGTAAATCTAATAAAACAAGGAAATAGGACTGCAGGTAAGCAACTACCACAGTAGTACAAGTATTTATGTTTACTGGCAATACTGATGATGCGACTGGGAAATAAATATGGGTCATTTAATAAAATAATCTGTTCAGTATATCAAAGGAAATAAAAATTTAACTAACTGGCAGAAGGGAACGAAAGAAAATCAGAAATGCGGGACAGTGACTGTGAGGAAGAAGAATCATTCCTTGAAGCTTCCAGATAGACAATATAACACTATGATGCATAAACCAGAATTTTAACAGCAAAACAATTCAAGGAGCTCTGATCGTAATTTATTAGTAATTAAAGCAGATCACAGTAGAAGAAATTGTAGAATGATAGAAAATTGTAAATGGCAGATAAAGGAAAATTATATTTTCCCTGCACCTCTTTCAGAGTTCATAAAAACGTCTCCAAACTTTAATATTTTAAACCCATTCATCTGTCGATAGATGTTGTTTATAGTTTGCAGGTACTGAATTTCATTTTTTTCACAAAGTTAATCAACCGGTCTCCTCAACAAAAAACTAGATCATGTCTCTGACACGTTTCCAAGAAGAGTGAAATCAGTAGTAGAGGCTATCAAATGCTAAAGTGACCCGTCCTTTGGCTAGCAGCAAGTTATGTAAAACTGGAAACAATAGAAATAGGACATAATTGCAACAGCGAATTAAGTACAGTAAATGGTATGTTTCAGCATCCTAAGGGTAGCATAAGCCAGCACTGGCGGTCACACACCGCCGGAGCAAGACACAGCTACACATATATTAGGGGGGTAGTTTTAAAAGTTCTCGGAATGGAATAGAAAGAAACGACTTACCTCAGTGAAATTTTTTGTATTTCAAGTAGTCCTACTGTACACTAATGCACTTGCTCCAACTATGTTCCTGTGCCTTGGTTCCGTCTCGAAAATTAGACTCCTGCAGGTCTGCAAAATACCCGTCAACTTCGGCGGTCAGTTCTTCGTTTGAAGAGAATCTTCTCCCGCCGAAGAAAATTTTGAGCTTGGGGAAGAGAGGGAAGTCTGATGGGACCAAATCAGCCGAACAAGGCAACAATTCGTATCTTAGTTCATGTTTTTTTGTCTTGGCAACGACAACCAAGTACAAGCGCGCCCTGTGTTGTCGAAAGACGACCAAACATGGTCTTTTTTCGCTTACCATTTGCTGTAGTTGGTCCAGCAATCCGTAGTATTACCCTGTAATGCTTTGACCAGTATGTAGAGAATTCCTTTCGCATTCCAAAAAACTAACGGCACCATGTTTCCGGCCGACAGTATTGCCTTTTGCTTCCTTTGGTTGTGGTTAATTAACACGTTCGGACTGCTTCGACCACTGCTCTGTCTCTGCAGTATAGTAGTGGACCAAAATTTCGTCTGTGGTCGCATATCGGTGCAAAAATTTTTGTTGGTTGCTCTGTAAACGGGTCAAACTTTGTTCGGGCATCTCCAGTCTAATGCATTTCTGATACTGCGTTGAGAGTTGCGGCACCCATCTAGAGGATTATTTTCTTCTGTCTAGTTCTACTATTGCAATGTGATATGTCCGTTCAGATAGTATCCGCACAACTTCAGCAATTTCTCTCACTTTTAGTCGTCAGGGCCCAGAAATTATAGCGTACATGAATAAAATGGGCTCTAAGATGTATACCCGAGGAGTATGAGCACTTGTTCATTTCGCTAGTGTGACGCGTATCTCCTCCATTGAACAAGTGCTCGTATCTCATCAGGTATGCAATTTAGAGCCCATGTTTGCTGGGCTTTTTTTCTTGTATTGGTCCGTACTACCACCTACATTCTTAGCAACAACAGTACCGTTACATGTGTTCCACTATCAGAGGTAACACAATGATTTTCGCTTTAACTTCTGACTCGTTCTTTTCCGAGCCAGGGACCCCTACCTCAAACTGATATATTTATCCGTGTTCATCAATCTTGAAACTCTTTAACATCATTACGGAATTACGCTGTATGTACACACATTTACAGGCATCGACGCGTATAACTTTGACACTTTGTAGCGTCCTTGGATGATGTTTCCGGAAATAGGTTTCTACGTAAAACTTGATCTACTACATCCCCTCTACAACCTCTAGAAGTGAGTTCTAGAAGTGTGTAACAGGGATGTTGGAACAATACTAGCAAAAATCTCGAAAAATTATTGACGGATTTGCTGCATACTAACAAACGTTCGGACGGACATAAGCTATGTATTTTTGGTATATACGCATGTGAGAAACGCTGTTGGAAAAAATCTTGGTAAGTTATTTACCAATTTACTTCACATTGTTACACGATATTCTAAGAAACATTTGGACCTCCGGAGATGCATTCTCCAGACGCCAACACTTTGCAGCACCTGTTCACAGTCAGAAAATATATAGCACGTGAAAATAGAATATATATAATTTTACACATAAAGCTACAACATTGTGAACAAACAGTGCAAAACTCTTACTGCTAACACGTTATGTATGAGTTAGTAACTTACATAATCAATGGTTCTGAAAATCCAAGATTAAGTGCACGTGAAAATGGTGTCAACAGTTATAACGACAACAATGACACACAGTCAAAGAAAATGAAAAGTTAAGAATTACATTAATTCAGAGTACACTGCAAAGGTAGAGAGCTTAGTAACCACCTGGATGTTTTGAATCAGTTAAATGTATCAGACGAGACAAGGCCTTCTCGCGGTACCGGCTTTTAGCCGATTGGAGTCAGCCCTCTCGTGTAAACAACTCGGCTTAATATTTTGTAGGGCTACAAAATGAAACGATCCAGTAATGTAAGCTACCATCTCCCGATATCGCACGCCGGCCAGTACTGGTCGCTTCTGCGAACGCCAGCACCGGTTTTCCGTTGGACGGGTAATAGGCCAGCCGTATCTTAAATCGACTAATTGGGCGGTGTGGGAGTGGTCTGGTCTGATCCTGCCGTTTTCAAAGACGAGGACGGTCGGCGTTTCCTAATACCATCTGGAAAAGAAACTTCTCAGAAGATTCTCAGGAAGATCCACCTCACATAGTCTGTCTGTACACAGACGAGCGAGCTAACGAGTCCTAACTCTGCCCAGCCAGCCACGTCGTAAGGTGCTTCTACGGGCTGTTTTACAAAGCTGTATCGGCCCTGCCACGACGCTCGCTTTTAATCCGTGACGACGAAGTTACAGATACGTCCGGGCAGCATTTATTTTTAGATAAATGCGTCAACAGCATGCAGAATACGAAAGACGATTGTCTTCTTCCGAAACAGAACATTACGGAGTAAATAATATTGACGTAGGAACGGAAGTCAGGATTCATACCTGTATCTTCTACAAATATAGAACCGTATATCCGTTCATCCGAATCCGTTTTCGCCTACTATATTCTTGCTTCGTGTTGTTACTAAGAGGTAGAAGTTTTCTTTCAGAGTCTGCGTTAAGACGCAAAAATTCTTACTACACTAGGAATGTTAAAAAGTGACGAGGAATTTGTAATTCCACATGCCATATTAGTCCAGTTCACACCACGTTTTGGTCATTGTAATGATAAACTTGACTGAAAAGTATATGTACAATGATAGGCATAGTGGAGATTTTTGGTTTATTGTCAGCTGTCGAAAAGATTACAGGTGTTTTGATAGTATCAGCTATTATTTATACAAGAACGGAATAAAGTGAATCAGAATTTCAGAAATGTTGTTTTTGGAGAGTCTGCTATGAGTAAAAGAAGGGTTTACGAGTGGCTCAAAAGTTTCAAAGGAAGCAGTGAGGACGTTGAAGATGATGATCGCCTGGACGTCCCAGCTCATCAGCCGATGAAGTCGTAGGAAAAGTGAAAGAAATTACTTTGAAAGATCACCGAATTCCAATCAGGGAAGTCGATGATGATGCTGGCAATCAACTGGCTCATGTCATGAAATTATTACGGATGTTTTGGGTAAATTTGTTTGGAAACTGTTGAATTTTCAACAAACACGGCGCCGAATGCAAGTTGGTCGGAAGGTACGAGGGTCACTCCAAAAGAAATGCATACTATTTTTTTTAAATCCATCTTTTATTCTACATGTTTGAAAGTTTTAAAGTGTGTGGATACATCCTTTAGGAACAATGTTTTCATTTTTCCACATAATTTCCATCCCTCTCAACTGCCTTACGCCATCTTGGAGCCAGGGCCTGTATACCGGCAGGGTAAAATTCTGGACCAACCTGTTGGATCCATTGTTTGGCAGCGTGCACAGGGGAGTCACCATCTTCAAACCTTGTTCCACGAAGAGAGTCTTTCAGTGTCCCAAAGAGATGATAGTCACAAGGAGCCAGGTCAGGACTGTAAGGCGGGTGTTTCAGTGTTGCCCATCCGAGTTTTGTGACCGCTTCCACGGATTTTTGACTGACATGTAGCCCTGCATTGTCGTGCAACAGCAAAACCTCCTGCTTTTCACGATGTGGTCGAACACAACTCAGTCGAGCTTGAAGTTTCTTCAGTGTCGTCACATATGCATCAGAATTTATGGTAGTTCCACTTGGCATGATGTCCACAAGCAAGAGTCCTTCGGAATCGAAAAACACCGTAGCCATAACTTTTCCAGCGGAAGGTGTGGTTTTGAATATTTTTTTCTTAGGTGAATTTGCATGATCCCTCCCCATTGATTACCTCTTCGTCTCTAGTGAAAAATGATGGAGCCATATTTCATCACCTGTCACAATTCTTCCAAGGAATTCATTTCCACTATTCTCGTACTGTTCCAAAAATTCACTGCATACCGTTTTTCTTGTTTCTTTGTGAGCCATTGTCAACATCCTGGGAGCCCAACTGGCACAAACCTTTTTTAACGCCAACACTTTCAGTATTCTGCAAACACTTTCTTCCCCTATCCCAACATAGCGTGACAACCTGTTCACTGTGTTGCGTCTGTCAGCAGTCACCAGTTCGTTAACTCTCTGCACATTGTCTGGAGTGTGTGCAGTACGAGGCCTGCCACTGCGAGGACAATCCTCAATATTGCCCTGCCCGCTTTCATCACTTAACCTGCTTGTCCACCGAACAACTGTACTGCGATCGACAGCAGCATCTCCATACATCTTTTTAACCTCTTGTGGATGTTTGCCACTGCCTCGTTTTCACAGCACAGGAATTCTTTGACAGCACGTTGCTTCTGACGAACGTCAACTGTAGCAGCCATCTTGAAGACATGCTGTGACGGCGCCACTCACTGGAACAGGTTGAACTAAGTTTGAAAACAAGCTGGAAGGATGTATCTACACACTGTAAAACTTTTACACATGCAGAATGAAAACTGTATTTTTACAAAAATAGTGTGCATTTATTTTGGCGTGACCCTCATACCAGTTGAAGTCAGTAGCGATATAAAACTACTGAATCGAGTCATAATAGGTGACAAAACACAATTTGATGATTTTGACGTTGAAACTGGGGCTCAGTCGTCCCATTGGAAACGCCCTGGATCGCCAAGACCGAATAAAGCTCGACAAGTGCGGTCAAATAAGTGAAAGTTATTCTCAGAGTGTTCTTCGATTTTAACATTATAGTGCAAACGAGTTCTTGCCACAAGGTGCAACGAACAATAAGGAGTACTACTTACAAGTTCAATGTAGTTTGTGTGAAGCAATCCATAAAAATGTCAGGATTTGGGGCGGAGGAATTCATGGTTTTTGCACCACGATAGTGAACTTACTCACATTTCGTTGCGTATCCGTAGATTTTTCCCCAAAAACATTGTTGCAATAATGCCCTAGTCCCCATATTCGCTCCATGTAACTTTTCTTGCTCCCAAAACTAATGAAAACCTTAAAGGGCAATTTTTTACAAGCACAGATGAGATTAAAAACGCGTCGTTGAGAGGACTAAAAGTTGTCCCAAAGATAGAGTTCCGGAAGTGTTTCGGTTTCTTGAGAATGCGCTGGCATAAATGTATAATACGTATGGGGGAATTTTTTGAAGAGGATAACATTAATGCAGACTTTTAACTAAATCCAACATTATGTACAATATTCTCCACTATACTCATGCTGCTTCCACTAACATTGCCCATGATGCCGTCAATAAGCAATGTTATTCACCCAAGTTTCGTCGTTAAAAAAGAATTTTTCTGTGTTAATTTCTTTGCCAATATCAAGTATTTGCATCGTCAGTCAATTACATCAGTTCTCTCTACCAGAATCTTCCATTTATTTATTGAAACGTCCCCTTAGAACAATTATACATGATTGTGTTTAAACTGACACACAATATTTTTAGCGCAACGCAATCTGACTTTCAACAATCCCTAGAAAAGAATGGCCCTGACTAACATTAACCTATACCTTTCACAAATCACTTACCTCACAAAATCTTCGTTACTCGAACTACTGCAATGCAGCGAGCCCCACTACTGCCAGCTAAATAAAAGATTCAAACTACTGAAGGCACTAACTACTGATAGGCATAGTTAGCAAATGAAAGATTTTGATAGAGAACAAACAATTTATTTACCTCAATAGTGTTCAAAAGTCATAATGTATATAGCAGTTCATGACATCCAGTCTTACAAATTTCAAAACTCCGCCACCTCTCTCCCCACATCCACCACTGATGGCGGCTCACCTCCAACTGCACAACGCTACGCGCTGTTCACATCCAGCTGCCCAACACTACAATGGCAGACAACAATGCAAACTGGCCACAGACTGCACACAGCACAGCCAGTGATTTTCATACAGAGCGCTACATAACGTAGCCCATAAGAAAACATAAACAGCCTACTTACATGGCCCCCATGCTCCCCACAAAAAATTTTACAAATTGTTTTGGGCAGGGGCCAATAATGATTTGATAAAATTTTTCATAATTACAATAACAAAGGTATCAAATGCACACACTTATTAATGCAATGTTGGTCAAAAGCTAAAATTTTCTCACAGTCCATAAATACAGTCCTGATCATCCATCACAGTAAAATTACAGTGTTTTTTTTCTTTCGAAGTCTGAGCAGTAAAGGAAATGCACACGGAAGTAGTAGATTTCCATGCAGTCTTGAAGAAGTAGTGTTGTCTTTCCAATGGAAAGACAGTGCTGATTCTCGACATGCAGACAGGTAATGGGCCACAACAGAGCAAATTCACAGCAGAGTCATTCAAAGTTTTGAAGAATATTGGTAGGTAGGTCATCACAGAGTAGACCCACTGTAGTCCTTGTAGAAATAATGGTACTGGTGAGTCAGCAAAGGTGTAGACCCACTGTAGTCCTTGTAGAAATAATGGTATTGGTGGGTCATCAAAGATGCAGACCAACTGTAGGCCTTCTAGAGATGGCCAGCAGCCATCTGTTGTAACTGTGCAGGTGCACAATCACCATTGAAGAGTCTTGCGGATAATATAGCAAGTCCATAACCACCACTCGTGCACTCACAAAGTTTTTGGAATTGTCCTTAGAACCAGCAATGCTGTTATCCAGTTCCTTGCTGAATTATTAACACACGTGCAAACACCAACAGTCCCTACTTCTCACATATTGTCCATATACTATGACCAACAGAAACGTGTGCAGTGAAATGAAACTTACAAGTTAATAATATGATGAACTGGTGTCAATTACAATTTTATAACATAAGAATACAATTACAAAGGTACAAAATACATCATTAAAGAACATAACAATACAGATAACTTTTGTAGTACAGGCTTTACAAAAGAATCGAAATAACATATAAGTCAGTGTTACAGGAATTATGACATGAGTACATACATAAAAGATCAGAATAACTTTCGAAACATCAACTTCACACATGAGCATTAAATCAAAACAGAATAAGTAATGTCTAAACATCTTTACAAAGTAAATAACATAGTATCAGAAAAATCCTACAACGTAACTCTTATTAGCTAAACACATAAAGACAGGAAAAACACAAAGATACAAGAGTACACAAACACATAGCAGAATAACACAGGAGAAAAGGACAGGGTTTGTTTTAAGTGTAACATTTGGTACTGCAGTCCAACCCAAAACTTCATTCCATAGATCTTTCGTCTTACTTCAACATTTGTTTCCCAAAAAAAAAAATCCTATCCAAGCATGCTTTCTGTATTCTGTTCACATCCTCTTTCAAAAATAGTTTTTCTCCACTGTGCACTACTTTTTTGGCGAAACCATTTTCTTATAGCTTCTCAATGCATTTCTTCCAATTCATCACAACTCGTTCTCTCATATAGCCTACCTACCCCATATGAGGCTAACTTAAATCTACTGAGCTCAGATGCTAAACTAAGGAACGAGGCAATGCAGCTGCACAAAACAATTAACACAAACAGCAATGATAAAAAATACAAATGGCAAAGCAAGCAGCATAAATTAGCAAAGCAAATGCAATGTTACAACTAATATAAGGCAATGCACAGCAAACAAGAAAAATAAATTCGTAGTAAAACTGGCTTAACAGAGTAATGTAAAGTGAAATTTAGTAGCACTATGCCTGGCAAACAGCAGCAGAAAATGCAATAACTTATATCTAAACATGACATAGCTAAAGCAGAAAAAATATTACACTAAAAATGGCCATGTCTAATACCTATGTCACATCTTAACACTAGAGTGATACATCACAAAACTTACCCTGCAAGAAAGTTACTAAGTCATTAAAAAATTATTTATGCAATTCCTGTGAAGGGAAATGTCTATTTGTGTTCTCTTTTCTAAAAAAGTATATGAGAAACGTATTCTTTACAGGGTCTGTAAACAGAAAATAGTGATATTAGTACATCTATTAAATTTTATAATAACCAATGCTGCAGTGCAGCTAGAAACAAGATATTAAAGAAAATGAGCAAGTATGTACAAATGAAGACATGAAACATCATTCATTAGCCATATGGCATTTCATAAGGTAGTAAAAAACATATCTCAACTAGAAAGACAGTAGTCATAATCAGGTGTATAGACATAAAAACATTTCTCGTCATTTCATTAGGCATTTCAGTAAATATCATAAATTAAGAGCTCCACGGTGTTATCATATGCTTCCAAGTTTGAGCGTGTCGTATTTCCGATACTTTCTACAAAGGAATGTCAATAGCAAGGATAATGGCCCCCCCTTTTTTTTTACCTGTGCCTCTGAAAAGGCACACACTAATGGCTTTTTCTCCAGGTGTCTGACACAGCTGGCCGCTCAAGACGCATTACGTCAAGGTCACTTGGCTTTCTTACCGAAATATTTACGACACCAGTTTGCAATACAGTGACAGTCTCATATAAAAAATTTCACAGGTCTGGAATTTGCATTACAAATCTGTAGAAACAAAATCCTGTAAATATAACAGTGTCCAAAAAATTTTCGTCGGCATTGTGGTACATTCACGCATTTACACACATTTCATAACTCTTAAAGTACGATTCTTGGTTTTCAACATCCTTTTTCACAAACCAGAGTCCCTAACCACTACTCATTATTCCTTACCTTATTCATCGACACTTCTTCAATATTTCATCATAACAGATATGTAGCATACTCAAATAACTCATATAGCATCAGCTTATTGATCATAAACATACCGCAACAGCATAATACACACAGTCATCGTAATAATAACATCATAACACCTCAGTCAACTCTCAAAATCGTCGTAGCTTCCTCCAATAATTTCAAAACCTAAAAAAAATTCTCTGCTCATGTCAGAAGTGTCATCTGCCTCAAACGTACTTTAAAAATCGTGATCCCATACCAAATATATCATTCAAAGCTCTCATAATATCACAATGGGCCGAAAAAATATGAACAGTTCACAAAGTACAGACAAAATACAATTTCGTAAGTGTGAAGTTACCCAACTGTGTAATTGCGTAAACATGTGTCACTGATGTAGTAAAAAAATGTTTGTTTCTCTGTTAAATAATCAGGTAGCTGTGTAATTCTGTGTTGGAGAAATACGGTACCGATGTGTAAAGTTGTATAAGCAAATACCACATTAGCGAGGGCTCCTTGTGCTTGCCAAACACATGGTACACAAAGTAGGCGTGTACCCCCCTGAGGATTAATGTAATTATACCCTCAGGTGTTACAGATTCTTGCAATGGAAAGAAATGTATCACGGAAAAACTTTGTATCATTGTACTTCAAATATCTTTAAAAATAAATGTTTTAAGTACCACATTAATCACTCAAATACGTGTACTGTAGCGGTAAACTTTGCGTCTTGTTGTAAGATAATCTCTGTGGAAGTGTCGTAGTTATCGTCCTCCGAAAGGTGAGTTCTGCAGAAGCCAGTGTACTTACCTCATGATAAACAAAAGTGAAATGTTTTGCGTGTAGATATCTTAGTTATTACGCTTATTGCCGTGATGAAGAAAGTACTGTGCTGTAAAGTATTGTTGTGCTACGGAAAAGGCTGTCTCATTGTAGCTATACCACAAAAGTTACCACTAAAACCTGTTTTACATTCCAGAATAATTCAGAAAAACTGTGCAGATATGAAACAGAAACACCGCAAAAGCAACATTGTAAATTGTCACTCATTAGTAGAGTCGTGATAAAATCGTGTAGCTGTCACATAAACTAACCACTGTGTCATCTGGTATCTCACAGAAGGTACTTTATATCCAGAATGTATTTTCAAGTAAACCAAAATGTTGCATTAAAATCTCATTAGCACTACTGGTAAATGTTCTAAGTATGTGAGCCTTATAGTCGTTACGTAATCGTGCAACTAACAAGCAAGAATCTACACATAACAATACTGTGTCATCTGTTCACTATAACAATGCATTCGTAATTTCTGTTCAAATAAGTTCTCTTGGTTCTTGACCGGGTATTTAACTTCAAACATTGTTGCATGTTAACAGATTCTAAGTCTGACAAAGCATACTAGTAATGCAGAGTGAAAAAATTTTATAGCAAAGACTAAGTTAAAAAGCAGATTATCTCTGAATAAACGGTTTTACATATGAAATGTGGTGTAAACATTTACTCTTCCTAGTACGCAGAGTTTCGACTTCAATGCAATTATCGTGAGGTATACGTCGGTAAGGAATGCTAAAATTTTTCTCAAGGTTAGCGTCTACGTTATCTAACTTCTACAAATTCACCTTGTCGAGAGGGCCCTGCCCTGTTTGAAACCCGCCAGTTCTGATTAAATTCTGGTCTGTTGTTACGATTGTATCGTCTGTCGTCATAACGGTAGATTCCGTAATTTCTTTCTTGTTGGTCACATGGTCTAGAATGTCCCCCTGAATCGTAACTGCGCTCTGAACTGTTGCGTCTGAAGTTATTCCGTCTCCCATGATAATAATTGTTTTGGTTACCACATTGTCTGTTTCTGTGGTTATCCATGTCATATTCATTACTACGGAGAGGTGATCTTTCCCTGCAATTATTACTACTCTGCCTACGGTTGTCATACAGGTGGTGTCTGTTTTGGTCACGATTTGCATTGTAAGAATAGCCTTGTCGTATCCAGTTATTATTTCTTTCATTGCGGAATTGCGACGGATGAGACCTGTAATTGTTGTGTTCCTGTTTTCGCGTTCCGCAATTGTCAGTGTCAATTTCTAATTCTTGTAAGAGTCCCTGAAAAGCTTCAATGTCCTCTTTGCAACGTCCTGCGAAAATAATATGTCGTAAATGTTCAGGTAGTTTGATTCAGCAAATGCGGATGAGTTCCGAAGGGCTGTGTGGGTTTGACAGGTACTGATTCTTGTGCAACATGGCTTCAAAATATTTCACAAGACTGGAAAATTCAGATTGTTCGAAATGTTTCATCATTATGATGCTATGTCTTACTTGGTCTTGTGTAGCTTGAGACCAATATGCTGAGAGGAAGGCATGATAAAAATCTCCTTCACTGTGACAATCGTGAATGACCGATCGCATTCTTACAGCTGGTTCATTCTCCAAGTAGCCACACATAAATTCTAATCTCTGCTCCAATGACGAGTTGGGAGGAAAACCATGAGAGAATTGATGGAGCCACGCTTGTGGATGAATGTCGTTGCCAGAATTCTTAAATGTTTTGAATTTACGTGTAGTAATGAACAGCTTATAGTCAAAATCATCGTGTCGACAAGTAGCATATCGGTCATTGTTACGTCGTGTCGGCGGTTCCATCTCAAAATTCGGTGCACCTTGCGAATTTCTTTCATAATTTCCGAAATGCGCTGTGTTATTATTTTGTGGCTTTTCCGTATTTCTAAGTCCCTCTTCCCGTGTTGGAGCGTGAGTGTCCTCTGAAATATGAAATTTTTGTATTACTTGTGCCAACTGATCTTGTACTTCCTGGATTTCTCTTTTGTATTGCGTATTAATTTGATTCTGATTTTGTTTGAATTTCTTAATTTGTTCATACTCTCCTGTGTCAGTGATGGCTACAGGTCTTGTGTCATTCAGATCATCATCTACCTTTGCAGATAAGTTAGTGAACTGATCCGAAAGTTCGGCTACTTTCTCCGATAGTGTACTTATTTCCTCAGTGTGTTTTTCTGAACCAAACTTCAGAGTGTCCACTTGTGTTGAAATCGTATCTACTGTGTCCTTTAAGTTTTCCTGAGTTTTTGCAAGTTGCATAACCGAATCGGTTGATGCAACTGAGTCAATTTTAGCTTGCAAGGTGTCGTGATTTTCATGAACAATAGTTTGCAGTTCTTTTATGGCTGCTTCGTGATTCTGTAATGCATTTTCATGACGCGAAAAAATAGGTTGGAAATGCTCACAAATTTGTGTTTTTACGTCATTACCGACTTTTTGACATTTCGATTCGATGTTATGTAACTCAGTAGTTAAATCTTCACGTGTTTGTTCAAGCGTGGTGTCTAACTTTTGAAGATTTTGTTCCATTGTGTCTAACTGTTGCTGTGTTTGTCTCTGGTGTTGTTCCATTGCGTCTAACTTTTGAAGATTTTGTTCCATTGTGTCTAACTTTTGTAGCCGTTGTCCCATTTGTTGCATTAACTGTAATAACAGTGCACTGGTGTCTGAAACATGTTCCTCAGTGCTTTTCGGCAGTGAATTTGCACCGGCAACACTCACATTTTGACAAGCAGAAAATGTGTCTTGACTTATTTGAGAAAACGGTGAGCACCCAAAACCTGAATCTACAGTATTTGCGAAATTGTGTCCTGTCATTTCGGATTCCTGAGGCGAGCTATTGCCGACCGATCGATCGATAACGCTTCCCTGTTCACTAATTATTTCACTGCCTACACCATTATTTGCCGCCCGCTCCATTTCCCTATGCACAATTACCAAATTACTACTTTGAACATTAGTTAATTCATTACTCGGCGGCGCTGATAAGCTACGCTCATCGTCACTATTATTTCTCAATTTACTTTGGAGCCTAGTGTTACGTTTTTCACACGCCATTATTGTCACAATATTTCACACGATAACACAGAAAAGCGCAATTTGAAGAGCAAAAATAAGAAAACACATTAACATAGCACTGAAAATAATATCTCGTTAATTGCAAGCGCAGCTGCGAAATACTTGGTGCAAATCTACATGCATGCCACAACTGTTTTACTGTACAACAATGAAAGACTGCAATTACAAAGAAGATTCTCTCTACAGTTACACGCTAGCAATAAACAAAAGCTAATTACACAAACTACAAGAAAAAATCAGAAGATTCCAGTGCGGCATCGTGGCAGGGTCGACATATGAAACGTCCCCTTAGAACAATTATACATGACTGTGTGTAAGCTGTCACACAATATTTTTAGCCCAACGCAGTGTTGCCAACTCTAAAGAACCCGAGTCGCTAGATTCAATATCAAAAGTCGCTAGAAAATCGCTAAAACTGATTTTACTAGGGGTGTACTGAAAATTTGCAACAACATACATATAAAATACGCTAACGTTTAGTGAAACATGTTATCATAATTGACGCAACACATAAATTGTTGTTTCAATCACAGTAGTCAAATATACTAGAAATATACAACTACATTTGTAACAAAAGAAAGCAAGAACTCAAATTAGGCTGCAAAATATAAACACCCCGGTATGTGAGCTATTCATCGTCGTCACTCAGAAGATCGAATAACTCTTTTGTTTCATGCTCTGACAGAACTGTAGTTGATGTAGAGGGTTGAACGTCGCTCAAAAGATGATGTTGCAGTTCGACTGGTTTTGTCGCAAAAGAATAACTTTCGTTCGATCCAATAAGCTCCAATACGTGTGACGGTATGTCAAAAGATGCACAGCCCTTATTTTGTTTCTTCAGCTGGTCTCTCAAAGCATTAATTGTCTTTAACGATAATCTGTTACGTTGTTTAGTTTTCATAATGTTCATAGAAGTGAATATTATTTCCACGTCTGCATTTGAATGTGGTAGGCATAGAACAGTCATTTCTAGCTGTGAAATCAAAGAAAAAGGCAATTTTATACTGCAAAACCTCACTCAAAAATCGAACAGTGTTAGTAGTGTTATTCCACCTAATGAAGTTGATATTATGCCATTCTTGCAGCATACCGTCTATGAAATCGCCACTAAAACCCAATTCTTTGGCTACATCCGCTACAGCATCATTTTTATTCACTTTTAGTGTTTCTTCAACATTCAGCATTGACATTTTTTTCAGGATCGTAACGTTACTTGGCAGTCTTTGTTCAACATCTTTTATGAGTTTCAGACTAAACTGAATGTATCTCTTCTTCAAATAAACTTTATTTTCTTCAGACAAACTTGACTCAGACAATTTCTGTTCAAACATAAAGCCAAGGTTCGGATTTGCGTGCATACATTCGCTTGCAACTGGTGTTGTCAACAAACCAACAGTTGGAAAAACTATGTTTTGTCTGAGTGACTGCAAGAGAAATACAAGTGTAACTAATAATTCAGTGAGGTCATTGTCTTCTCCTTCAAAAGCTTTTATTGATATTTGTACGTCTTTTAAAGCATGTTTAAGGTAAAACATGTAAAGATGACCTGAGTCGTCACAATACGTCTTGTACAAAAGATCGGCAGTGTAACAATTGTCTTGAACCATGGCAAGTGAAAAATGTAGCTTTAGTTCTTACCACTGCTCCAGAATTCTTCGTATTGCTGGTTCAATTGAAAGCCAACGTGTTGCACAGACCTTCAGAACTTTTAGTGGCTGTTTTCCACAATTTATTGTCTCATAAACCTTCTTATATTCCTCTTGTCTTTTGGGTGAAATGGAGAACCAATTTTAGGCTTACCGTACAAGAATCTCTATGTTTCTAGGTATGGTATTCACTGAGGTGTGCGAAACTGCAAGCTGAAGAGAGTGACAAATGCAAAGGATCAATACTAAATGCTTAAAACCATATTCTCTCTTGAGTTGTTCGAAAAGCCCATTGTTTATTCCAATCATTGCAGAAGCATTATCTGTGCCAATTCCTACCATATTAGCGACTGGAAATTTGAGATCTTTCAAAGAATTCACAAGAACAGCAGCCAGATTTCTCGCATCTGCAGTTTCTACTACAGCGAGTTTGAGAAATGCTGATCTAATGGTTTGGTTGTTTACACTATAGTACCGTATAATGATACCTAGCATTTTAGATATTGATACATCTGTGGATTCATCTATTAGTACACTGTATTTTTGGTTACCTATATCTTCAACCAATGATTGTGTAAAATATGAAGCCAAAACTTCAGTTATAATGTTAGTGCAATTTATACCATGTAATTGCATGCTTTTAGCGCCCTCGTCACCGGAAAACACCTTCTTGCACCGTATTCCTAAATGATCTACAGCTAAAATAGAACAATGTTCAGCAATAAATAAAGAAAGGGCGCCTTCCTCTCTGCTTGCTATTCTATCTGTAGTTTTCGGAACAATTTTCACAGGTAAGGTGGTTTGTGTTTTTTTATAATCAATTTTTTGTTTATGCTTAATAGTTTTCGAATGCTTTCTAATATCACACAATTTAGCATAAAACTCTGTTGCACGTACTTGACATCTTGCCTTGGATAAGTCTCCAACGACTGGTTTCAGCCACCCATTGAATTCAGGTTCTGCTTCCCACGCATCCCGATGTTTTTGGTGTACCGCTTCTTCTTCTGCGGTAAATCCATTATGTTTCATCAATTTATAGTCACTGAAAATACATTAAAACTCAGACAAACTAAAGGTCATGAAACAATCTACTCACTCGGTAACTCGATATCAGTCCTATTGTTCATTGTTTAAAACGTAATAATACCCCCACCGAATTGTTCTTGCGTTACCACTGTGCACGTGGTAATAATTTGACTGCGAGTTAACATTTCGAAAAATTAGAGGTTGCTTGACAGAAATATATTGTATTATACTTAATACTACGTATGTTTTTTGTCAATTCGAAAAATAAAGGGAGTTCAAAACTTGAAGAATTATAGATCGATACGCTATCGACGATAACAGGTTAGTGGGTCATGAATAATGAATTTTTCTTTAGTCATGGTTTTCTTACTCTGTAGGCAATCCCCACATTCAGGTTTACTAAATGCTGAACAATGCTACATAATCTGCTAAGAACTTAATTTAACTTAGTAAATCTAGAACAAAGTTAGTGTAGTACCCATTCTATAGTTAAAATATTAGTTTTGTTAATGAAAATACTGGCCCAGAAGAGTTTTGATTTGTACTTCAAAAGTCGCCAGATAAGTCGCCAAACAATTTTTGTCGCTAAAAAGTTTTTTTTGTCGCTAAGACGAAGGCAAAAGTCGCCATTTCTAGCGACAAAGTCGCTAAATTGGCAACACTGGCCCAACGCAATCTGACTTTCAACAATCCCTACAAAAGAATGGCCCTGACTAACATTAACCTATACCTTTCACAAATCACTTACCTCACAAAAATCTTCGTTACTCGAACTACTGCAATACAGCGAGCGCCACTACTGCCAGCTAAATAAAAGATTCAAACTACTGAAGGCACTAACTACTGATAGGTATAGTTAGCAAATGAAAGATTTTGATAAAGAACAAACAATGTATTTACCTCAATAGTGTTCAAAAGTCATAATGTGTATAGCAGTTCATGACATCCAACCTTACAAATTTCAAAACTCCGCCATCTCTCTCCCCACATCCACCACTGCTGGCGGCTCACCTCCAACTGCACAACGCTACGCGCTGTTCACATCCAGCTGCCCAACACTACAATGGCAAACAACAATGCAAACTAGCCGCAGACTGCACACAGCACAGCCAGTGATTTTCATACAGAGCGCTACGTAACGTAGCCAATAAGAAAACATAAACAGCCTACTTACATTATTGATCTCTCCAGTAGTGTCTTGTGCAAAATAACGTTACGTCAAGTAATTGAGTTTTTTGTATTATTGGAATCAGTAATTTGCGATATGTCGGCACTACTTTTTTCATTGATGTAGATGGAATCGTTCGTCGAATCACCAATTTTTAGAGCTGTCTACAACGTTGGGTTTCCTCCGAAAATTCTTGGCGCTCTTTCGTGGCAGTTCAAGTCAACCATGTGGTTATTCCCGAGTTTCTTTCTGATGCGTTCTATTGTGACAAGGCTGACTTTTGTGTAAAATGTAGCCCTAAAACACCTCACCACACGCTGCACAGCACTGCTGGACGGGCATCGGGCAACTGATTTTGGGTGTGCCTGTAGGGCAGTTGCATGCTCCTTCCTGGAAATGCCGCTACCCCCATCAATAGTGCTGCTCGCTCATGATTTTACCGACAGACAACACTACACGGCCCAGTCACACTGAAGTGACCACCGCCTATGTTAGACATCAGCATTCAGTAACCACTCACAGACGGCAAGTGGCAGCATTGGCAGTGTAAGGCATATAAAGTGTGTCGGGGGATGGGTGAGGGGACGCAGAAAACAGTGCAGTCGTTGTCGTATTGTGAAAACAGAGCGATTTATCTGACATCTAAAGGCCATGAGTATTGGCTTTCGGTCGAAAGATGGAACCATATCCGAAACTGCTAAGTTTGTTTACGTGCCACCGTGTTAAAGTATTAAAGTATATCATGTATGGCAAAATGGCGATAGCCAAAACCAGTGCCAAGGAAACTGTGGTCGACCATAGCTCATAGATGACAGAGGTTAACTACAACTGCCAAGATGTGTACGCCAACTAGATGTGCAACTGTTGAGCAACTAATCACTGAGATAAACCAAGGGTTTCCTCAACGACCGTTCAGCGGACGTTGCTACGTATCGGCCTCCACAGCAGGTGCATGATTCATGCACCCATGCTAACTGCTGCTCGTCAGCGACGGGGCTTGAAATTTGCACGTCAGCATTGCACCTGGACGTATCACCAAGTAGTCACAGGTGGCTTTTCATATTAATCACGTTTTATGCTTCTTCAGACAAATGGCTATTGGTGTGCATGGTGCAAAGCGTCTGCAAGCAAACGCACTGCAACCAGGAGGGAGCATTGTGGTCTGGGAATGTTATCATGGCATTCCCTGAGTGATCTCGTCATTCTGGAATGCACGATATCACACACGCCATAGTGTATATGCATGGTTCAAAGAGCACCGTGTTGAGTTTACCATACTCCTGGGCATGGACTCCGCGGATTTAGACCCAATCGAGAATTCTGTTGGATCAGCTCGACTGGGCTGTTCGCTCCGCGACCCTCAACTGAGAAACCTAGCGCACCTGGTTACAGCACTGGAGTCAACATAGCTCCGCTTCCCTGTCGGTACCTTTCTGTACCTCACATCCTGCAGGTCTCGCAACGGCCCGCGCTGTAAAAGGCGATTATTTGGGCTTTTGAAGGTGGTCACACTGATGTGAGAGGACAGTGCATGAGCTCTGGTAGGAAAGGGCGAGTTAAAGTGGCTACATTATAGACTGGAAGCTGAATGGACCAAAGGTTTGCGTGTTAAAATAACTTCGGGATTCACATCGGGAGATCTGGGTACCCAAATCACTCGCTAAAATTCTCCAGAATGTTCTTCAAACCAACTGCAAACAATTGTGGCCCGGTGACCTGGTGCATCGTTGTTGAGAACACGAAGTCCATGAGTGATTGTAAATGGTCACCAAGTAGCCACACATAACCATTTCCAGACAATCATCGGTTCAGCTGGACAAGAGGACCCAGTCCATTCTGTGTAAACACAGCCCATACCATTATGGAGCCACCACCATCTCGCCCAGTGCGTTGTTAGCATGGATGAATGGCTTCGGGAAGGGGGAGGGGAGGATGAGTCACACTCGGACCCTACCATCAGCTCTTACCAACTGAGACAGAGACTCATCTGACCAAGTCACGGATTTCAGTCCTCTAGGGTCCAACCGATGTGGATGCGAGCCTTGCAGAGGCGCTGCAGGCGACGTCGAGCTGTTAGCTAAGGCACTTCTGCAAATGCACTTCTCGGGTTTGCAGCCGGATCGTATTTCGTAACTCGGACAATATGTCATCGCTGCAACTGCTCGACATCACCAGGTGGTGGTAGCTGCTGCTTTTACTGCTGCAGTCGCGCCTTGCAACAGTGAAAGCATCAGCTACCGCCACCTGGTGATGTCGAGCAGTTGCATCGACGAAATATTGTGCGAGTTACACAGTACGATCCGGCTGGAAAACCGAGAAGTGTATTTGCAACACATCCGTCGGGAAAGCATGAAAAGTCACAAAAGCACTTCTGTTGGTCGTTTGTTGCTGTAGCCTATTAACGTCAAATTTCGCCACGCTATCCTAACGGATACTTTCGTCGTACGTCCCACATTGATTTGAGAGGTTATTTCGAGCAGTATTGTTTGTCTGTTAGCACTAACAACACTACGCAAACGTTGATCGTTAAGTGAAAACCGTCTCTCACTGCGTTATCCGTGGTCATAGATAATGCCTGAAATGTGATATTCTCGGCTTATTCTTGACAATTTTACTAGAGAAAATATGTACTGTGACTGCGCTGTTAAAATATCTAACATCTTGAATTAGCTAGATGACGTCCGTGGGTGAACACTACATACTATTTTTACTGTCCGCTTTTGTGAAATCAGTACTTTCCAAGTGATGTATTACCCCCGAAAATTATTCTGTCCGACATTAATGAGTGGAAATATGCAGAATATGTCAGGAGTTTGAATAATTTGTTTCCAAAAGTAGCAATTATACGAAGAGCAAAAGTAGCAGATTTATTTGTTTTAGAAGCTCAGTAAGATGCTTATCTCATTTCAATTTTTTAGCAATATATACACCCACAAATTTGGAGCATTCTACCCTAGTTACTGGCTCCTGCTCAGGTGCTACATCAGTTGTTGCTATGACTCTATTTGTCGTACAGAACTGCATGTAGTGTGTTTTTTTTCAAAAATTGGGTAGAGTTCATTTTCAGAGAATAACTCAATAACTCTTTGGGAAATATGATTTACTAACTCTTCTATTTAAGTCTAATGGAATTTATTATGACACTGGTACTGTCTGAAGTACCAATTAACTGGAAGGTCATTCACATACATAAGTATTAGTAGTGGACCGAAACTGAACCCTGTGGGACTCCCTTTGCGGTTTTTGCCCCAATCATTAAAATTTTCTACCCTTCCGACATCGCCTGAATGAATTAGCACAGCCTTTCGCATTATGATTCAAACCAGCTGTGTGAAAAGCCACCAGTTGCACAAAACTTGAAAGCCTCTAAGAGAGTATCGTGATCGACACAACCGAAGGGCTTGGAAGGATCAGCTGGTAGCTGGCCTTATATTATTGTTTAGGCTTGCACTGTTTGATGAGTGATTATATAAGTAGCATTTTCAGTCGAACTACCATGCTGAAATAGAACTGTGATATGCTAAGTAAATTCTTTGCACTTAAATGTGCGACTACTCTTGAGTACATTACTTTTTCGAATATTTTGATAAAAAACGTTTCCATGTTTGTTTGTGCCATGATATTAATTTATGTTTGGCTAAGGTTCATTATATTTTACATATAACCATTTTAGTTAATATTATGTCTGTATTTTACTTGGCTTTGTGGAAATCACTGATTACATTAATGTGGTAAGTTGTAAACTTCATGTGCTACATAGACCAAACTGACAACTTTACAAGAATACGACGGTCAACATTTGTGAGTTGCCTGTCAGTATTCTGTCTGACTGTAATTACAGATTAATTACAAAGTGCACGACGAACGTCACTGTCATATGGCAAGGGTAAGATATTTTTTCTTGGTTTATTGAGACTTTCAACGTAACCCATAAAAACACATGTTTCAATTATGCAACTTATGTGCAGAGAGCTCCAGCTCTTTTTTCACCTCATTAGATGAATAACAAATGACAAAAACTTTTTAAAGGAACAAGTCATGCAAGTGTCAAGTGAGGCGAATATGCCAAATACCACCATCTTTGAGTCCCCTACCATCATATTAAACAATCGTGCGTAGGCATGAGGTGACGTTGTAATGCCGGAAATGCATATCCTCGTATTTCCATCTATTGTACTATAAGTTTTTTCCTTATTTTCTTACCTGAATATATGACGTTTCTGTGTCTTTGTATATTGTAATTGTTTTACTATTTGTATATATATGCATTTATGTCGATGTATAGTTGGTTTGTTGTGTAAAGATTACTTGTATTTTTACGCTGGGTCTGGCCTAGGGAAACTATGCTATCGAACCATTACATCGATAGGTCGTGTGGAGAACCAAAGTGTTTAGGATCTTTGGTAGTGTTAACTCTGCCGCGTGGAGCGCGGCCAGAGCAGAGGGAGTCTGGCTGGGGTGGTGCAGTGGAGCAGGTGTGTTGTGTGAAGCTCCCGCGAGTTGCCGCGCTTTCGGGGTTTGGCAGCATGTAATTGCGCTCGACTTGCGATGATAGTTTCTGACATGGTGTCGCGGACGGGAAGCATTAGCTGGCGCACATCAAGAGCCCGTTTTGTCTGGTGACCTTGTCGAGAAGAAGGCGCGCCAACATCCAGCTTCTGCAACAGCGACGGCCGACAATGAGTGACTGTCGCCACCTCCTCGATCGACGGCTTCAAACCTTCAATCAGCCAACAAGGAAGACTGGAAGCACGTAACGTTTTAGAACTGTATGGCAGACCTCAGCTTTTCAAACTTTTAAAATTGTTTCATAACTAAATTACAGCAACGTAGCATGAACCTTTGTTGCTCATTATCCCAATTGCATTGCCAAGCAGGGTCCCTTCCTTTTCCGAAAAGAGCCTGAATGACGTTGAAATTCAAACGCCAACATCATTCGATTTCACTGCTTTAATTTCAGAGTTCATAGCTGGCTACAATATTTACATTGCACAAGCACAAATTATGAGTGCGAGTTTTGTTACTGTATTTTAGTTACCTGTGACTGCAGCTCAGCTTGGTACGTACTAAATTTTACTATTGTTAATTGTTGAGAATCATTTAATTCAAGTTCAAAGTTAAATCTCTTATTTCTAAATTGCGTAGATTCAAGTAGCTTTTGAAATGATTGTTGAGGTAGTCCAAGACTAACCGTATTTTACTGAATTTCGATGTGCTTCAGAAAGAAAGCTCACTATTAACTTCAGTCACTAAATTAACTTTCGATTTTCCGGTTTTATTAATTTTTTTGCTAAATTAAGTCAGAGTGTAGCGAAATTTATTACTTCTGACAAACTTTCAGTTTTCACACTACACGTGTCAACCTTCAGTTGCCACGCTTCTAATGCTAACTATATGTGCAATAACCTTTCTTTTTTTAGTTACTATAGTAATTGTCCTTAGGACTGGCGACCGTAATTTCCCCCAGATCTCAAATATCTAATTACTGCTAGTTAATTGTTAACGTAACGGCCGCACATTTACTTTCTTTATTAACTTTACCCCTTTTGATAATTAATTTCCACCAGTTTCATTTGCATTTTTCTTTTCATTTAGATGTAACCCTTTCCTCCCTCTTTACCGACAAATTGACTTCGGTGACGATTGCTTTTCCCAAATTTCCACTAGGTACACGCGGTTTAATTTTTAGCTGTCATTAAGGTCGATAAGTGAGGGGGAGGTTACACGTGGCGACCTGGTGACAGGACAATCTTCAGATTTGAAGTTTTTCTGGACACGAATTTTGCATTGTGCAAATCTCGTAACAAAGTACTGGTTACGAAATGGTCGATACGTCAGCGAGAATATTAGTGTGAGGAATCCTAATTAGATTTGAGATTTGGCATTTATATTGAAAATTATTAAAATGAGTGAAGGCAACAATTGCCAAAATTTGGTAGACTTGGATACGGAACAATCGGTCGAACAGTGGGAAACGCGCACCGCGGTACCCATTGTTCAGGGGCAGGCGGCTAGCATGAAAGACGCGACCGCCGAAACGCAACAGAGAGCAGAAATGGAATTCCAATCTTTAGAAAATGTTTCGGAATCGGAAGTGAAAATCAAATATGAATCCCTTGATGACGAATACGGGGGGACAATTAAAGAGGAAGCCACTACGGAAGTAAAACCGGTAGTTTTCGGGAATTTAACTGATTTATTGAATGTTTTGATTAACGAAATCAAGAGTCAATCGACAGAAATTAAAGCTCTGTCTGCCAAGCAAGAAGATCAGGCTGCCAAGCAAGAAGCTCAGGCTGCCAAGCAAGATGCTCAGGCTGCCAAGCAAGAAGCTCAGTCTGAAAAAATTGAACGAAAGCTAGACAAGCAGAACAAAGCTATTAATGTTGTTAACAACAATGTTGGAGTTGTTAACATGAAAGTTGATAAAATCAAAGAAGATATTGTTGTGATTAATACTGAAATAGGTAATCTTAAACAGGAAATGATAGGCGTTCAGGCGGAAATTGCGAGCATAAATACTCGTTTTTATTCCGATATTAGCAGGATCGAGAAAAGTGTAGGAGAAGCAGTTGCTCCGACCATCGAGAATAAGGTGACGGAACAAATTCAATTAGTGAAAAAAGAGGATCAAAAGAAGTAGATACCAAAGTGACGAAGCAGGCTAATACCTGCGAAGAGAAAAAAAGGGAAGTAGAAACGCTTGCGACAACCACTTGCCAAGTAATTACGAGAGTGTCGGAATTAGAAAAGAAACTTGACGAAAAACAGAGCTATATGCCAATCTGTGCACATAGTTCGGAATTGTTGAAGAGGAGCGGTTCGACCCCTTGAAAAAAGGCGGTATACACGCGACGGGTTTCATTAAAAATTGTGAAAGAGTTTTACCCAGATCATGGACTAATGAGAGAAAAATTTATGCGGTTATTGATATGTTGGCTGGCGATGCCAAGCGTTGGGTCTTAAACCTCAACATTACGAACCTGACTTTTGACGAGTTTAAAAATTTGTTTCTGGCTGAATACTGGTCAGAGCAAAAACACCAAAGTGTCTGGCGCGAATTTGTCGTATCGAGGCCTTTCGATGCGAATTCGCGCGGCTCGATGAAGGAGTTTTGTGAGGGCTGGATCCGCAAGTTGGAATATTTGCGTGATCGCCGCACGGAATCCGAAATAGTCTGGGAACTCTACAAGAAGCTACCAGATGATACAAAACGCTACGTAGGAAGCAATTACAAGACAATCAATGATTTCCTGGAAAGAGTTGAGGACGAGGACAATTGGCGCAATAATCGCGACAGTGGTAGAGGCCGTGGTAACAACAACGAGAACCACAACAACGATAACCATGGGAATAATGCATACCGCAACCATGGCAGCAATAACAATAGTGGTTCGGGCCGTAATGACAATCGGTACAATGTAAATAATAACAGGAATGACGGAAACCAGTGTCATACTAGCGTGATACGGGCTTCGCAGAATAGTAATAACGCCAGAGGGTGTGATCAGCCGCCTCAGCAGCATCCGGGGAGCGTATCTGCTGGAACGAGACAGGGAAACCATTAGCCGCTCCGGTGAGGGGCCGACCGAACGTGGAGAAATTTTGGAGGCCCAATAACAAGAGAAAACCCAGGTGTCGTCGTTGTGAAAATTCCGTATGGAATAATCAACGGCGGGAGAGTGTGCCAGTGTTAAGAGAAAGGAGTGCGCCCACAAGTAGTAGATCAGCTGTATACACGGCAGTAGAAAGTAGATTCACTGGCAGTGAGAACAATTTAAGTAGTGTTCCGGAAATCGATTATAAAGTGGCAGCTGTAATACCCACAGCGGAACTGGAGATTGAGTTTAAGAATGATTCGCAAGTGTTGAGAGAAGATCAGATGTCGGATAAAACGTCCGTCATCGAGCGAGGGGATGCAGAGAGGGATGAGGTCTGGTTAAGGCAGTTCGGTCGCTTATACGACGAATTAAGAGATTATAGGGGCCTGTATGGGAGAAGGGTTTATGGGGAGCGCGTGCAGGATTTTCCGCGTCTCGTCCCGCAGGAAGATAGTGTTTGTGAAATGATAAAAAGTTCTGGCCCTAACCGGCAGACTTTACCAGAAACAGTTGATGTTAATGGGGAGCACGAGCAAGATTCGTCGTGTTTCGTCCCGCAGGAGTTAGATGTTGAAGTAGTAACGGAAAGTTCTGGCCCTAACCGGCAGACCTTACCGAAAGTTGTAGTGGTAGAAGTAGCCGACCCATCCGACGCAAACCTCCAGTTTAAACATTGCGAGAGTATTAAGGAGAACGATTACAAAAATTTTAGTGATAGCCGGACACGATTGGTAGAAAAGCACCTAGATTACAGCGTGTATGAGGTTAGAGCTGACGTTATACGGTCAGACGGTAGCAGTGTGGGTTGCGCAGATCCAGAGGAAGTAATTGCAGATACTACTGGGCACATTCCTCCAGGTAGATTGGCAGATGAGATCAATCTGACCAAAGTGGAATCAACGAAGGTGACAATTAGTGAATTGATAGCAAAGCAACACTCACTAGTTGACGAGTTACAGGAAAAGGCTTCGGTATTGGAGGCGAAGCTACAGACTAAGCCTCAGGACAAACGTGTTGAAATTAAAACTGTATGTGAACAGAAGCTGAAAAGGCCGCCATATAAGGCGGATTTAGGATCAAAGCCGGATGGTTTTTTCTGGAATGACCTGGATATAGACGAGGATTTACTGTGGGAAAATAAAGAAACAGTCGAGGACAAGTGTAGACAGGTAGTAGTGTCTGTTAATATGCACGACCTACAACTAAACGTGTTGATTGACACCGGTGCAGAATTGAGTGCTGTATCTGGGAAAATATTTGAGTTACTGAAAGACAGACCCGGCATCGTAGTTATGCCAGTAACAGGAGTGAAAATTATCGGTGCTACTGGGAAGGCCAGTAAACCGGTCACAAAACAGATTTTTGTCATCTTCGAGATATGTGGGGCACGATTTGAACAAGAGTTTGTCGCCGTGCCAGACTTAACTACGGAAGTAATTATCGGGTTAGATTGGCTATTAAAGTACCGTGCAGTGATTAATTGCGAAAGCAAAACTTTGACATGTACGTCACAAGATAAAACAATAGTAGTTAGCTTTGGCGAGGCAGGAGACGGTGTGCATAGGCAATACCAGCCTATACACATTGTTAACTGGCCGGATGGTATTGATGTAGGTATGAATTTGAACTACTGTAATGTGAGGAATCTCGGCATTGACAATAGTGTAGAAAGTGAATTGGAAAGTATTGTAGACGGTGTGTCAAACGTAACACACGAACAAAGACGAGGTCTGTATGAAGTAATAATGAGGAATAAGAGTGCGTTTTCAGACAAACCGGGACTTGTGGAAGGATATAAATGCAGGTTGCATGTAATTCCGCACGAACCATTCTTCGTGAGACCATATGCTATACCGCTGTCCAAAAAAGAAGCAGTGCAACGGGAGATAGATAAGATGATCGAATGGGGAGTGATTGAAAGAAGTACGAGTCCATACAATAACGGTTTGGTCATTGTAGCAAAACGGGATGGTAGTGTGCGTATTGTGATTGACGCACGCACGTTGAATAGGGTCGTTCAACGCGAAACAGACAGACCAGAGAGTATGGAGGAGATTTTGCAACGTTTTCATGACGTTAAGTTCATGACTAGCCTCGATCTGACGGCTAGTTACTGGCAAATAGAACTCGAAGAATAATCTAGGCCATACACCGCCTTCTTGTTCGCGGGCAGGTGTTATCAGTATAGAGTACTGCCGTTTGGACTTAATATATCTGTGTCCGTATTCATCAGGGCCCTAGATAAAGTGCTAGGACCGGCTTTGAGTTCAAGATTAACTGTATATGTTGACGACCTATTGTTGGCCAATGCCACTTGGCATGACCATTGTGACCTGTTAGATGAAGTTTTTAGAGCATTGCGCCATGGCGGAATGACTCTAAAGCTAAAGAAATGCGAATTTGTGAAGCAGGAACTGAAATTTTTAGGGCATGTAATTACCACTGCTGGTATTACGAAAGACCCAGAGAAACTAGAGGCAATAAGGAATTGTCCTCCACCCAAGTCTAGGAAACAGTTAAAAAGGTTTTTAGGGCTCACAGGATTTTACCGTAAATTTGTAAAAGGACAAGTGTTTAATGATGAAAATTTGAATAACCTCTTACGCAAAAATGTTCCGTTTGTGTGGACTGACGGGTGTCAGGCCGCTTTCGAGAGATTAAAAGACGAGTTGTTAAGATCTAACATACTATTTCATCCTGATTTATCGCTACCCTTCCATCTGGGGACGGATTCGTCGAATTACGGGGTGGGGGTAGAACTGTTCCAAGAAGTTGGTGAAGGAGAGGATAAGGAACACCGAACGATAGCGTTCGCGAGTCGGACTTTATCAAAAAGTGAGCGAAACTACACGATTTCTGAGAAGGAGTGTCTCGCTATCGTGTTGGGATTCAAGAAGTTCAAGGGTTACCTATGGGACCGTAAGGTGATTATTCATACGGACCATAAGGCGCTCACTTATGTGAAAGATTGTAAACTACTTCACGAAAGACTGACTAGGTGGTCGCTGTATATACAGCAATTTAACTATGACATCTGTTACTTAAAAGGGACCGACAATTGCGTAGCGGATGCGCTGTCGCGGTTGACCGAGTCTAATCAAGATATATTGAAAGATGAGTCAGATGGAGTGGTCAAATTATACTATTTTAAAGAAGTTGAGGGACGCAAATTAATAGTGAACATCTGTAAGAATCTACATCGTCATCAGAACGAGGATGGTTGTTTAAATATGGTGAAAACCCGATGTGACGAAACGAGTCCAGAAGGAGAGAAATTAAGGAAGTATTACAAGATATACGATCGTATCTTGTACGTGCGTAAGGATGAAGATAGTAATATTTGGCGGGTATGCTGGCCCACCAAATACGTCACGGAAATAATAGACTACTACCATTTGGCGTATGGTCACTGTGGACCAAAGAAATGTACGGAAAAGCTGAGTGAAGTAGCGCATTTTAACAACATGTTAAAACGCGTTACTGATAGAGTGAAAACTTGCGATTTATGTCAGAAGGTGAAGGTTACCAACTGTACGAGTCGTGGTCCTATGCAAAGTATAAGGCCTAACGACGCCTTTGAATTACTGTGCGTGGACTTGTACGGACCATTGCTCAAGTCATCAGGAAACTTTGCCTACATTTTAGTAGTGCTAGAAGCTTTTTCCAAGTTCATCAAACTGTACTCTATTAGGAAAGTTACAGCCAAAGCGGTCTATAGCAAGCTTGTGAACGATTATTTTGTTCATACTGGTAAGCCCAAGGCGATTCTATCAGACAATGGGGCACAATTTACTTCTAAGTTATGGAATGAAGGCTGGAAAATAATGGGGTCGAGGTGATCCATATTTCAGCATATTGTCCTGCTGGGAACCCCGCTGAGAGGTATATGCGGGAGCTAGGCCGACTTTGCCGTACCTGTTGCCATCACAACCATAGGGCATGGGGCAAATATGTAGCAGTATTTGAGAGAATTATGAACACCTTGAGACATGAATCTACGGGATTTTCTCCAGAGGAAATCCTGTTGGATGACAGAAGTAAAAGTTTGGTGGAAGAGATAATCAAATTCCCTCCACGGATTGACATTAGTATTGGTGTGAAAAAAGATCGTTTGCGAGAAGTAATGAAGCTAAAAGCCGATGCTCGCATACGTCGTCATGACGCTAAAGCGCGTTTTGCTAAGTTTGCAATCGGAGACTTAGTACTTGTAAAAGCTCATGAGAAATCGAGCGAGATAGCCAATGAAATCTCGAAATTTAAGTTTGTTTATAATGGACTATATAAAGTCATTGGTATACCTCACACAAATGCTTATTGCTTGAGTATCCAAGCTCTGGAAAACTATTAGGTATACGGAACATTGTAGACTTGAAATTGTACCAACCTAGGATTGATTAATACCACAGAATGGGTAATTTGTACAGTATGTAAATATAGGTTTGCTAGATTGCCATGCTTTTGCCTGACCAAGAGGACGTTAAAGAAGTTGTAATTAACAAGTAATTAAATCTTACTAAGTGATTTAAGAGAGAGTGATTATTAATCAGTCGAAAAATCCAAGCAGCTAGTTTGAGTTTTCAGTTGAGTCACAGTAGATTAAGGAATGTAAATATTATTTTGTAACTAGCTGTAAGATTTCATGAATTGTGTGTTTCACTAGTCATTGCCGATGTACTTAGACGCTGTTTTAAGTTTCAGGTTAGTACATGCGTGTGATGATGGACAGTGTTGAGTTATCCACTGTGATAGTGTTAATGGACTCCTTGAGATTACTCGGGAGTCAGTTTTTCCGAAAGAATTCAGTGAAACGGACGTTCTGGAGATGCCGTTACACAGGGCGAGTGAGATCAAGCGTGCCGCACAGGCGGGCGCAACAATACTGGCGAGACGGAGCCGCTGTCGGCTCTTGTGCCGCTGTCGGCATTCTTTGTACTTGCGGGTACGGAAGGCGGAGTTGTTTTTCTTCCCGGACAGCTGATGTGAAAGAATTCTGCTGTCAATATTTATGTTTTTTCGATCTGCTGTATATTATTTTCTTATTTAGCGTTAAGTGGACTCTCATGACGAGAATATTAATTATGAAAAGGTTATGTAAAATGTGTATTCTATGTAATCAATTATTAATTTGCGTATTTTGATATACCCATTTTAATATGTTGTCAACCTGTTTTCTTTTGTGTAAGATGACAGAGTGGAATAAGATTAGGAGTGTCTCCACTCAATTATTATGGTCTAAAAATTGGTTTATGGTTAATCAGCCTAATGCTAAAACTTCTTGATGTTTTGAGTATATGCATTTCCGCTGTTTTTCTTTTTTTTTTTTTTTTTTTTTGGACGTTTTCTGAGTCTGTTTAGTTTACACGAACATCCTCAGACAATGTGGGGCACGTGTAACGCCGGAAATGCATATCCTCGTATTTCCATCTATTGTACTATAATTTTTTTCCTTATTTTGTTACCTGAATATATGACGTTTCTGTGTCTTTGTATATTGTAATTGTTTTACTATTTGTATATACACTCCTGGAAATTGAAATAAGAACACCGTGAATTCATTGTCCCAGGAAGGGGAAACTTTATTGACACATTCCTGGGGTCAGATACATCACATGATCACACTGACAGAACCACAGGCACATAGACACAGGCAACAGAGCATGCACAATGTCGGCACTAGTACAGTGTATATCCACCTTTCGCAGCAATGCAGGCTGCTATTCTCCCATGGAGACGATCGTAGAGATGCTGGATGTAGTCCTGTGGAACGGCTTGCCATGCCATTTCCACCTGGCGCCTCAGTTGGACCAGCGTTCGTGCTGGACGTGCAGACCGCGTGAGACGACGCTTCATCCAGTCCCAAACATGCTCAATGGGGGACAGATCCGGAGATCTTGCTGGCCAGGATAGTTGACTTACACCTTCTAGAGCACGTTGGGTGGCACGGGATACATGCGGACGTGCATTGTCCTGTTGGAACAGCAAGTTCCCTTGCCGGTCTAGGAATGGTAGAACGATGGGTTCGATGACGGTTTGGATGTACCGTGCACTATTCAGTGTCCCCTCGACGATCACCAGTGGTGTACGGCCAGTGTAGGAGATCGCTCCCCACACCATGATGCCGGGTGTTGGCCCTGTGTGCCTCGGTCGTATGCAGTCCTGATTGTGGCGCTCACCTGCACGGCGCCAAACACGCATACGACCATCATTGGCACCAAGGCAGAAGCGACTCTCATCGCTGAAGACGACACGTCTCCATTCGTCCCTCCATTCACGCCTGTCGCGACACCACTGGAGGCGGGCTGCACGATGTTGGGGCGTGAGCGGAAGACGGCCTAACGGTGTGCGGGACCGTAGCCCAGCTTCATGGAGACGGTTGCGAATGGTCCTCGCCGATACCCCAGGAGCAACAGTGTCCCTAATTTGCTGGGAAGTGGCGGTGCGGTCCCCTACGGCACTGCGTAGGATCCTATGGTCTTGGCGTGCATCCGTGCGTCGCTGCGGTCCGGTCCCAGGTCGACGGGCACGTGCACCTTCCGCCGACCACTGGCGACAACATCGATGTACTGTGGAGACCTCACGCCCCACGTGTTGAGCAATTCGGCGGTACGTCCACCCGGCCTCCCGCATGCCCACTATACGCCCTCGCTCAAAGTCCGTCAACTGCACATACGGTTCACGTCCACGCTGTCGCGGCATGCTACCAGTGTTAAAGACTGCGATGGAGCTCCGTATGCCTCGGCAAACTGGCTGACACTGACGGCGGCGGTGCACAAATGCTGCGCAGCTAGCGCCATTCGACGGCCAACACCGCGGTTCCTGGTGTGTCCGCTGTGCCGTGCGTGTGATCATTGCTTGTACAGCCCTCTCGCAGTGTCCGGAGCAAGTATGGTGGGTCTGACACACCGGTGTCAATGTGTTCTTTTTTCCATTTCCAGGAGTGTATATGCATTTATGTCGATGTATAATTGGTTTGTTGTGTAAAGATTATTTGTATTTTTACGCTGGGTCTGGCCTAGGGAAACTATGCTATCGAACCATTATATCGATAGGTCATGTGGAGAACCAAAGTGTTTAGGATCGTTGGTAGTGTTAACTCTGCCGCGTGGAGCGCGGGCAGAGCAGAGGGAGTCTGGCTGGGGTGGTGCAGTGGAGCAGGTGTGTTGTGTGAAGCTCCCGCGAGTTGCCGCGATTTCGGGGTTTGGCAGCATGTAATTGCGCTCGACTTGCGATGATAGTTTCTGACATGGTGTCGCGGACGGGAAGCATTAGCTTGCGCACATCAAGAGCCCGTTTCGTCTGGTGACCATGTCGAGAAGAAGGCGCGCCAACATCCAGCTTCTGCAACAGCGACGGCCGACAATGAGTGATGTCGCCACCTCCTCGATCGACGGCTTCAAACCTTCAATCAGCCAACAAGGAAGACTGGAAGCACGTAACGTTTTAGAACTGTATGGCAGACCTCAGCTTTTCAAACTTTTAAAATTGTTTCATAACTAAATTACAGCAACGCAGCATGAACCTATGTTGCTCATTGTCCCAAATGCATTGCTAAGCAGGGTCCCTTCCTTTTCCGAAATGAGCCCGAGTGTCGTTGAAATTCAAACGCCAGCATCATTCGATTTCACTGCTTTAATCTCAAAGTTCAGTTAAGGTATTCATAGCTGGCTACAATATCTAGATTTCACAAGCACAAATTAAGAGTGCGAGTTTTGTTACCGTATTTTAGTTACCTGTGACTGCAGCTCGGCTTGGTACATACTAAATTTTACTATTGTTAATTGTTCAGAATCATTTAATTCAAGTTCAAAGTTAAATCTCTTATTTCTAAATTGCGTAGATTCAAGTAGCTTTTGAAATGATTGTTGATGTAGTCCAAGACTAACCGTATTTTACTGAATTTCGATGTGCTTCAGAAAGAAAGCTCACTATTAACTTCAGTCACTAAGTTAACTTTCTATTTTCCGGTATTATTAATTTTTTTGCTAAATTTTGTCAGAGTGTAGCGAAATTTATTACTTCTGACAAGCTTTCAGTTTTCACACTACACGTGTGAACCTTCAGTTGCCACGCTTATAGTGCTAATTATATGTGCAATAACCTTTCTTTTTTTAGTTACTAGAGTAATTGTCCTTAGGACTGGCGACCGTAATTTCCCAGAAATCTCAAATATCTAATTACCGCTAGTTAATTGTTAACGTAACGGCCGCACATTTACTTTCTTTATTAACTTTACCCCTTTTGAAAATTAATTTCCACCAGTTTCATTTGCATTTTTCCTTTCATTTAGATGTAACCCTTTCCTCCCTCTTTACCGACAAATTGACTTCGGTGACGATTGCTTTTCCCAAATTTCCATTAGGTACACGCGGTTTAATTTTTCGCTGTCATTAAGGTCGATAAGTGAGGGGGAGGTTACAACGTTATACTCAGCAGAAAGAAATCTCACAGGTTCTGAACTGTTTCTTGAGCCATTAAAGTTTCAAGTAAATGTTCAAGCTTCCTTTTTTTGTTTTCTTGTACATAAAGAGCATTTCGAACATATGTGCGTTTTAAGACTATACGAGTATGTCGTCTGAACTCTTCTTATTCTTTGTTTATGACCCGTTTATCTATAGTCAAGCCCTTTAGTGAACACCTAAAATGTAATAACATGTGTCCCTTCCAAGCGTACAGCATAATTCATCAAAATCATCGTGATTTACACCGGGATTTAACGCCCCGACGGCAGAGTAATCAATGGGGAAAGCAAGCAGGACGGGGCATGAACAGTTTGTATTTTGCCGTTACTGCCGAATACGACTAAGCAGTCTCGGTTCGGTTGTCTGGCCTCACCGAGGTGCGATAAAGTTATCAGCAGTCACTTAATGGGTCGCCCGAGGCACGTGTGATACAAGCTAAGTGAGCGTATGGCTGTAAAAAATGACCGGTATTGCAACAAACGGTGTATTTCTATCGCTGCTCGTTTAGTTTTTATTGCCGTTTCAAATATACTGGTCATTTTTGAAACACCCTGTAGTTGAAAATGTCTTGAAAACACAATGATTGCTCCCAGTTCTTGGGCAGGAGACTGGCGTAGTCCATTCTGTGGTGTCTAAGAAGCCTGTATTCTCGGTTCGCTAGACAAACATTCAAACAAATCCTATTACTGAGTTTATTACAAAAAGAATAGAAAATAAATGTTGATGGCGTTGAGGCAACAACCAGCCAAAAATTTATTTTAAGTTCCTTTATTCAAAAGGGACCATTACCGGTTTCAAATCATTACAATTTATCGTCAGATGGATTTCATCCTTTCATTAGAACATGTGGTGCGTTTTTTATTGATTAGCTGTCGAGAAATGTCGGTCTGGATTATTTGTGTTCATAGTTGTCGTCCAACAAATGATGTTCGTAGTTTTCGCCACATTCTTATCGTTGCACACATAAATTCGCATCACTGAGCACTTTAGATTTGTCACAGAATACATTTCCACCTCATTCTTATCACTGCACACGTAATTTGTATCACTGAGCACTTTAGATGTGTCACAGAATACATTTCTAACATGCATCACATGTTTTGATAGATACAAAGTTTTTAAAAAACGGGACAAAAAAGGTCTAATGAACTTACGTCCGGAAATGCATGGTTTCCATGCTAGAGACTATTTATTTAATCATATATTGTTGCAGAGACTTCAGTCTAATACGAGCTTTACCACGCAGCCACAGTTACAGTACGTGCTGAGAATTCGTTCCATGTGCCTCAACGCAAGCGTGTAAGCGCAGTGGCACGTTCTGTCGCACACGTTCGCACCAGCCAGGCCCATCCGAACAGTGTCAAAGGCAGCATGAATTCGCCGCTCCAGCGTCTCCACATCTGGCATGGGCTCTGTACACACGATGCTTTTGAGATAGCCCCATAACCATAAATCGCAGGGGTTGAGATCCGGTGAACGAGCGGGCCATACAGCTGGACCCCTCATCCGATTCATCGACCAAGGAAGACATGACTGAGATGCGTACAGACGTTAACTGCGAAGTGGGCTGGAGCACCATCATATAGTAGGCACATAACCCTTCGAATTATCATTCGCACTTCTTCCAGCAGAGAAGACAAAGTCATCCGCGAGAAACGCCGATAGTTCCCGCCTGTTAGGCAGCGTTGAAGGAAGATTGGTCCCAAAATACGGTAGCCAATTATCCGCGCCCACACATTTCTGCTGCACCGATGCTGATGATTCACTGTCACCATGGCACGGGCGTTCTGCAAACTATCCCTCAGATGACTGTTATGAGAGTTGAAGGTACCACTACGCATAAAGATGGCCTCAACTGTGAATAGAATGGATGACACAAATCCCGAAATCGTGGTTGACCGGTGAAGAAACCAGTGACAAACTGCTCCCGATGTGGAAAGTCTGTCGCTAGTAAGCACTACATACGCTGTAAGTGATAAGGGTAGTAACGGTTGTCATGGAGAATGTTCCACCCTATCGCCTGGCTTACCCTGTACTGGTGGGCCAACCCCCTGGTACTGACACGGCGGTCGCCTTCCACAGTGTTAATATCATTTTCCTCCATGTCTGGTGTCCAAACATTTCGGGTATGTCCTTCATAATTTCCTGCTTCTTGAAACTACCCTGCCCCAAACAACTGGCGAAACGCTATTGCAAACATTGGATGCTGTGGTTGTCGTCGGCGGGGATAGGACATCTGATACAACCTTTCCGCCCGCCGCTCGTTTCCAATTGCCTTTCCATAAGTAAACTGATGGAGGAAGTGGAAGACGACATATTTTTACCACCGTTAATCTTCAGTGCTGAAACAACATTCACGTTATCGGTAAAGTAAACCGAAATAATGTGCGCATGTGGGGACTCTAGGCGTCTTAACTTCTGTAAAAACGGATACACTGCGTAAAGTTTTTGGCGAATTTAGCTATCCTCTAGATGTTGTTCGTGCTGTTGCTTGTGAAGACATAGAGCATTTGTAATAGCTTCGTTCAAACTTTAAGATTATGTGAATATTTTGCAGTTCATCCCATGTTTGTAATATATTTTTATCAATAAATGTGGAGTTTTGAAATCATGTCATTCTTTTTGAAACACCTTTTATTTTAACCCTTTTTCAAAACTGTACTACTATTTTAAGTCATATTTCTAAGCAAGTAGAAAATGCCTTGCGACTTCAGTTGGTGAGACAAAAAAATAAACTTGAATAATGGTTCACCTTATGTAGTGGTTATTTAATGTATGTAACATAAACGTGCGGTATAAATTGTCACCAGTTTGTAGTGTCCATGCAAAAAACTCTCCCTCCCCCCTCCTTGAATATACACTTCATCCTCCCCCTCTCCCCCAGCCCTCCCAATCTTTTCCTAGGTCTAGGCACTGAAACTTCCACAATCTGCGACATAGTTGCGAATACAAACAGTGATCCAGATACTGTCAAATGTTTTTTATTCCTGTCTTTGATATGGAGAGGGTCAATGCTGACTGAAACCGGTCATCGTCGACGGACGACTGGAATAAGAAATATTTGACTGCAACTTCCAGTTTTCAGAGCTCAAGTTTTTTATATGGATTTATGCCCCTTCCCCACACGTTAGTACGTGTTTAATTACCAAGAGACTGTCTCACAAAGTCCGTCTTTTTTTCGTTCTTCCCTAAATTTATAACACAGGCGCTCTTATGAAAGGGGTGCATCCCTCCCGAGCGCCGGCTCTACACTGCCGCCGAAGGCTAAACTCACGATCGACTAAATTCATTGACAAAATCTATTCAAAGCTGCTACACTACTAAATTTATATTATATATAAAGACGACACAAATCCGTTTAATATGAGTAATACGCTTCTAAGCAGTTCGGACTCACAGATTTAAATGAGCCGTCCCATAAATTGGATCGAATCACTAGTGATATTGTCAAGGATTTTCCGAATTCTAAGACTCGAGTAGTCGATTTACTGTAAATAGTTTTGTTATTTTTAATATTTACAGACTAATTGTGTGTTTACTTCTATATGTGTGATAGTCAACAACATTTTAAAAAATAGTGTTTTCAGTACCAGCTCTGGATTAGCTAGTCAACCTAATTTCGAAAACAGGTGGATACGCCAAAGAAGGCAATGACTGTTTGAGCTTCTGAATCACAAGTAGTTCTCGTAGACATTCTACGTTCTACCTTTTCCGTATGTACTACTTCTACTGAGGAAAGACTTTTAGGAAGTCAGACTCCCAGTAAGTCCGACTGTACGTTTGTTCACAGCATTAAAAATTTAGAAACTAAACATCAGAATCTCCAAATACAATACACTTTCTTAGGGCGTTCTCAATAAGAATAGCTGTCGGATCTGGTGGGTCTTGTGGTAAATCGAATGCCTACAAACCAACAGATCGCGGAATTGATTCCCGATCAGAGTACGGAAATTTTCAGTCTGCCTTTTATCGAGGCTTCATCTCTCAGTGATGTGAGGAGATGGCAGGAATGACATGTAGTTTGGATTCCACATTAAACTGTAGGTACCTTTCCCCAGTTGAACAACTCGGATAGGTTAGGTTCACGCAAGTCACTGAAGGGGCATCCAACTGAAAAGCCTGCTTGCAACCATTGAGCAACACGCAATTATTACAGCCAGCACAGCTGTCCGTGCCTTCCGCAGTCTGTGGCAGAACTTACCTGCAGACTACATCGCTACATTTTAGGATGGGATGATTTTGGCGCGTCATGGAATCGCTCAGTAAAGGGCACCGTTGATCATGCCTAATCATTTAGAGAACTAACCTCCCTGTTCTCTCAATGAGGCAATAATCCCAACAATAGTTATAAAGTATTTATTTAGTTATTTGCATATTTCCTTGCAATGATGTTGAACGATTCAGTTAGTTGTGTTATAATTGTAGAGGACAAGGTGTTATTTTTAGGAAATGTGGTGCGAAATTGTGATTTAGTGTGTTTCAGTCAAAGATTTTATCGTTAAATACTTCACCTGCACGTAATGTGAAAGTCAGTTCTCCTAATGTTATGTTAATGACTGTTACTGTTATTTGGAAACTGCAATTGTTGACAACAATTTTCATAATGGATTAAATGTACTGGGAGGCTGTTGTAAGTATACCAAACTGTTGAAATAACTCTCCACATGATGTTCTAAAGAGGACCATATACATTATCCTCGTTACACTCCTCTGCACAACCAGTACGTTCTGTCGAAGTATAACAAAAAGAAAAGTGTAAGCTATATCGACCACTGTGACACACCTGAAACGACTTTTTGCCAATTACTTGTACTCTCCTGTCGGTCTTCACAAAAGATAAATTAACTGTATGCGATGCGACATTCCCTCTACAGAGACGATGACATACATGTTGCTTCATACAAAATCATGAGTTTGAATAGCAGTAGCTTTCTACTGATATAAAGCGCTGAATGCTGGTTGCTGTGGTGTGGCGGAATAGAATGCATTGTTTCTTTTTCTCTTTATCTTTTCAGAGTTAAATAGAAATAACCATTTGCTCTCATTGCCGAGGTTTCAGAATAACAGCCATTCTCAGATATACGGTGACTCGGACGTGGCTGCAAAAACGATCATCACATGAATTTTAAGGGTGGAAGATGCAATTAAATAACGAGATCATTAGAAATATAGCACAGCTAGTTTCGGGGAAGGGTGGGGCCGGAAGTCGTCCGTGTCCGTCTCACAGGAACTTTTCAAGCATTTTTAAGCGATTTTGGGAAACCACAGACGCCGTAATTCTGGGCGGCCGATAGGGAAATTGACTCGAACCTACCGAATGTAAGTTTAATGTCATCCATTGTGCCCTGTCGCTTCCCTGAACTTGAAGTGAAACTAGAGGGGAGAAGTAGTTCAATGGTTTTGCTCATACCTGACGTCTCGACAGTAACGCGTCCTGTCTGGGAATATAAAATCACAATTGTCAGGCGTTCCCCAAGGCCCAGTATCAGGTCCTATACTCTTCTCTCTGTATGTCAATGATGTGTCATCGGTTCTGACCTATTGCAAATATATGTATGCTGATGACCTTCAGTTGTATCTAAGTGCGAAACCAATCTCAAGGAAGCTATTGAAAATTTCAATACTGCCTCGATGCACTGTCAAAATTGGCACAGGACATAGGACTAAAACTAAACCCATCCAAACCCCAAGCGGTACTTGTTGGTCACTCTAAATTCATTAGCCGAAAACATCGGGAATCCGTACCACCTCTTATCCTAAATGGAACAAATATTAACTTCTCTCCCTCAGCAAAGAGTTTGGGAGTAATAATAGATGAAAATCTAAATTGGACAGAGCACATAACTGCAGTATGCAAAAAAGCATCAGCATCCCTCCATGTCCTACAAAAATATAAAAAACTCTTCCCTTTCGATCTGAAAAAGAAAGTAGTACAAACACTTATACTCCCAATCATTGACTACAGCGATATTACCCTACAAGGCCTCTCTCACGAAAATTCGCGACATCTAGAATTCGTCATGAATACCTGCATCCGATATATCTGTGACATTCGACTTTTTAATCAAATTTCACCAGCATATACAAAATTGTCCTGGCTGCATGCAGACAAACGTAGAGATTTTCATACACTCTGTCTCATCTACTGCCTTATAAATGTACACTGTCCCTCATATTTCTCCTCGTCCCTAACGCTCATGACAGAACAACATGACAGAAACACACGTTCCCATCACAATAAAATCCTCTCTGTTCCACTGCATCGCTCACTCACCTTCTCCAAGTCCTTTACAGTAGCGGGAACCCGACCCTCGAATAACCTCCCTCGTTATGTTAGAGAACTTAAAAACATGTCCGGCTTCAAAAAACAGTTAATGACGTATCTACTTAAGCAACAGTAATGCCTTCCTCTGTACATGAATGCACTTCACCTCATTATCTTCTCATTTGCATTAATCTTCCTGCGATTCCTTGTGTAAAGTGAAAATGGCTTGTCTGTTGTAACCACACATGTTCCATAATTCCTGTTGGGTATAACTCCAACTGCAAAAGTGCGGTAACTAATAATGTCTCTTTCATTGTAGGCCTCTAATCCTTCAAGAGGTTTATCAGTACCTCTCACAATAGCAATTGTTAACCATGCATTGCCACTAACTACTTCTGTTTTAGTACAAGAAAATTGAATCCTGCAACCAACAAAAGTAATAGGTCCTTGTAGTAACTCTTGTCCAGTTTCATTTGGAGTAATTTTAAACGTATCAACACTCTTGTACACTGGGATTCTACTCCTTCATCTATACGATCTCCTCCTGTACGGCATGGCTATGTGCTTCGTGCCGCTGCCTCGAGTCGAATGAGCCTGCAGCTGCCTCAGAAGCGGATACTGGTACTGAAAAGAACTGGGCGCGGCAGGAAGTAGCGCGCTGATAATCCGACATGGCGGCCGCTTCCTGTATTTTTCCAGCGGATCGCGCTTAGTTAAAACTATAGCGCGATCCTCCGAGCTCTAGCGGCGGCCGAGCGAAACTCCTTAAATCTCCCTTCCCCAAACCTCGCGCCGGCCGCGGTGGCCGTGCGGTTCTGGCGCTGCAGTCCGGAACCGCGAGGCTGCTACGGTCGCAGGTTCGAATCCTACCTCGGGCATGGGTGTGTGTGATGTCCTTAGGTTAGTTAGGATTAAGTAGTTATAAGTTCTCGGGGACTTATGACCTAAGATGTTGAGTCCCATAGTGCTCAGAGCCATTTGAACATTTGAACCCAAACCTCGCTATACTAGTAAACATCTACTTTACACACCAAGATATTAATATGCATCTGCACAAATCTTCATTACTAGCAGGCTGGGGTGGCCATGCGGTTAAAGGCGCTACAGTCTGGAACCGCGCGACCACTACGATCGCAGGTTCGAATCCTGCCTCGGGCATGGATGTGTGTGATGTCCTTAGGTTAGTTAGGTTTAAGTAGTTCTAAGTTCTAGGGGACTGATGACCTTAGAAGTTAAGTCCCATAGTGCTCAGAGCCAGCCTTCATTACTATTGCCAATTTTTCTCATGTTTACCATTATTGGTTCAAATGGCTCTGAGCACTATGGGACTTAACTTCTGAGGTCCCCAAGAACTTAGAACTAATTAAACCTAACTAACCTAAGGACATCACACACATCCATGGCCGAGGCAGGATTCGAATCTGCGACCGCAGCGGTCGCGCGGTTCCAGACTGTAGCGCCTAGAACCGCTCGACCACTCCGGCTGGCTTATCATTATTATTTGATTTTTTTACTGTTATTATTATTGCTTTTATCATAATCTGTATGTATAGCACCTGTTGTAAAAATACTGTCAGAATTTACTTTATTAGGTCTTAGTCACTACTCTTTATTCATATTGTCACTACAGTAATCTAATTTTCTTATTTAAACTATTGTCATGATGTAACTCTGATGTGTGAAATGCTGCATGTATGGAACACTTGTCCGATGTAAGAGAGGGCCAGATGGCCCTTATTTGATCAGGTTAAATAAATAAATAAAATAAATAGATAAAGAATTATAACTTCTAGACCCACCACTGGCTGCTTTAGGAAAATTACATACTCTTCAGTGCAGTAGCACACCATGGTTTAGCATCTTCGTTCTTCTTATTTCGATTTGTGACCATGATAGTACATATATATTTGCAATTCATAGGCCTTGGTATGAGATAAATATTTATATGCCTGCAGATAGGACACACTCACTCTCTCAGTAGGAATTGTGAGAATGCGTTGCTTTAGTTATGCTACACCATTACTTTTTTTCCATTTCATGTTGTTGTTGTTGTGGTATTCAGTCCTAAGACTGGTTTGATGCAGCTGTCCATGCTACTCTATCCTGTGCAAGCTTCTTCATCTCCCGGTAACTACTGCAACCTACATCCTTCTGAATCTGCTTAGTGTATTCATCTTTTGGACTCCCTCTACGATTTTTACCTTCCACGCTGCCCTCCAATACTAAATTGGTGATCCCTTGATGCCTCACAACATGTCCAACCAACCGATCCCTACTTCTTGTCAAGTTGTGCCAAAAATTTCTCTTCTCTCCAATTCTGTTCAATACCTCCTCATTAGTTATATGATCTACCCATCTAATCTTCAGCATTCTTCTGTAGCACCACATTTCGAAAGCTTCTATTCTCTTCTTCTCTAAACTATTTATCGACCATGTTTCACTTCCATACATGGCTACACTCCATACAAATACTTTCAGAAACGACTTCCTGACTCTTAATCTATACTCTATGTTAACAAATTTCTCTTCCTCAGAAACGATTTCCTTGCCATTGCCAGTCTTCATTTTATATGCTCTCTACTTCGACCATCATCAGTTATTTTGCTCCCGAAATAGCAAAACTACTTTACTACTTTAAGTGACTCATCTCCTAATCTACGTAATTCCCTCAGCATCACTCGACTTAATTCGACTACATTCCATTATCCTCGTTTTGCTTTTGTTGATGTTCATCTTATACTCTCCTTTCAAGAGACTGTCCATTCCGTTCAACAGCTCTTCCAAGTCCTTTGCTGTCTCTGACAGAATTACAATGTCATCGGCGAACCTCAAAGTTCTTATTTCTTCTCTATGGATTTTAATACCTACTCCGAACTTTTCTTTCGTTTCCTTTACTGCTTGCTCAATATACAGATTGAATAACATTGGGGAGAGGTTACAACCCCGTCTCACTCCCTTCCCAACCACTGCTTCCCTTTCATGCCCCTCGACTCTTGTAACTGCCATCTGGTTTCTGTACAAATTGTAAATAGCCTTTCGCTCCCTGTATTTTACCCCTGCCACCTTCAGAATTTGAAAGAGAGTATGCCAGTCAACATTGTCAAAAGCTTTCCCTAAGTCTACAAATGCTAGAAACGTAGGTTTGCCTTTCCTTAATCTAGCTTCTAAGATAAGTCGTAAGGTCAGTATTCTTCGGAATCCAAACTGATCTTCCCCGAGGTCAGCTTCTACCAGTTTTTCCATTCGTCTGTAAAGAATTCGCGATAGTATTTTGCAGTTGTGACTTATTAAACTGATAGTTCGGTAATTTTCACATCTGTCAACACCTGTTTTCTTTGGGATTGGAATTATTATATTCTTCTTGAAGTCTGAAGGTATTTCGCCTGTCTCATACATCTTGCTCACCAGATGATAGAGTTTTGCCAGGACTGGCTCTCCCAAGGCCGTCAGTAGTTCTAATGGAATGTTGTCTTCTCCCGGGGCCTTGTTTCGACTCAGGTCTTTCAGTGCTCTGTCAAACTCTTCACGCAGTATCGTATCTCCCATTTCATCTTGACCTACACCCTTTTCCATTTCCATAATTTTGTTCTCAAGTACATCGCCCTTGTATAGACCCTCAATATACTCCTTCCACCTTTCTTCCTTCCCTTCTTTGCTTATACCTGGGTTTCCATTTGAGCTCTTTATATTCATACAAGTGGTTCTCTTTTCTCCAAATGTCTCTTTAATTTTCCTGTAGGCAGTATCTATCTTACCCCTGGTGAGATATGTCTCTACATCCTTATATTTGTCCTCTAGCCATCCCTGCTTAGCCATTTTGAACTTCCTGCCGATCTCATTTTTGAGACGTTTGTATTCCTTTTTGCCTGCTTCATTTACTGCATTTTTATATTTTCTCCTTTCATCAATTAAGTTCAATATTTCTTCTGTTACCCAAGGATTTCTAGTAGCCCTCATCTTTTTACCTACTATATCCTCTGCTGCCTTCACTACTTCATCCCTCAAAGCTACCCATTCTTCTTCTACTGTATTTCTTTCCCCCATTCCTGTCAATTGTTCCCTTATGCTCTCCCTGAAACTCTGTACAACCTCTGGTTTAGTCAGTTTATCCAGGTCCCATCTCCTTAAATTGCCAACTTTTTGCAGTTTCTTCAGTTTTAATCTACAAAAAATGGTCCAAATGGCTCTGAGCACTATGGGACTCAACATCTATGGTCATCAGTCCCCTAGAACTTAGAACTACTTAAACCTAACTAACCTAAAGACATCACACGACACCCAGTCATCACGAGGCAGAGAAAATACCTGACCCCTTTAATCTACAGTTCATAACCAATAGATTGCGGTCAGAGTCCACATCTGCCCCTGGAAATGTCTTACAATTTAAAACCTGGTTCCTAAATCTCTGTCTTACCATTATATATCTATCTGATACCTTTTAGTATCTCCAGGCTTCTTCCATGTATATAACCTTCTTTTATGATTCTTGAACCAAGTGTTAGCTATGATTAAGTTGTTCTCTGTGCAAAATTCTACCAGGCGGCTTCCTCTTTCATTTCTTCCCCCCAATCCATATTCACCTACTACGTTTCCTTCTCTCCCTTTTCCTACTACCGAATTCCAGTCACCCCATGACGATTAAATTTTCGTTTCCCTTCACTATCTGAATAATTTCTTATATCTCATCATATATTTCTTCAATTTCTTCATCATCTGCAGAGCTAGTTGGCATATAAACTTGTACTACTGTAGTAGACGTGGGCTTCGTGTCTATCTTGGTCACAATAATGCGTTCCCTATGTTGTTTGTAGTAGCGTACCCGCACTCCTATTTTTTTATTCATTATTAAACCTACTCCTGCATTACCCCTATTTGATTTTGTATTTATAACCCTGTATTCGCCTGACCAAAAGTCGTGTTCCTCCTGCCACCAAACTTCACTAATTCCCACTATATCTAATTTTAACCTATCCATTTCCCTTTTTAAATTTTCTATCCTACCTGCCTGATTAAGGGATCTGACATTCCACACTCTGATCCGTAGAACGCCAGTTTTCTTTCTCCGTATAACGATGTCCTCTTGAGTAGTCCCCGCCCGGACATCTGAATGGGGGACTATTTTACCCCCGGAATATTTTACCCAAGAGGATGCCATCATCATTTAACCATACAGTAAAGCTACATGCCCTCGGGAAAAATTACGGCTGTAGTTTCCCCTTGCTTTTAGCCGTTCACAGTACCAGCGCAGCAAGGCCGTTTTGGTTAGTGTTACAAGGCCAGATCAGTCAATCATCCAGACTGTTGCCCCTGCAACGACTGTAAAGGCTGCTGCCCCTCTTCAGGAACCACACGTTTGTCTGGCCTCTCAACAGACACCCCTCCGTTGTGGTTGCACCTACGGTACGGCTATCTGTATCGCTGAGGCACGCAAGCCTCCCCACCAACGGCAAGGTCCATGGTTCATGGGGGAGGGGGGGGGGTCTATTTCATATAATTAAAAATTTGAAAATCGTTTCTTTTGCAGGCTTGTGTCCAACTTATGGACTATTATCGTGGAAAGTAATTTCGCTTCTACGTATACTTTTTTTATAACACCAGATTACAGATCTGCTCATAAAACTTATGGGAAAGAGACCGGGTAACGGTCGCTGCAATCGCCATTATTTCGAGGAATGAACACCCCGTCACTTTCAAAGAATAAATGCAACGAGAGATCGCTTTTTCGAAGAGGAAACCCATACACTGTCACAACGCAGCCGAAGAAGACTAATTTTGGATGGCACCTGTAGAAACATATTAACCTATATCAGGTGAGCAAGTAGCACCAATCCTGTTCATCTGTTGTTTAACCATTAATACGGGAAACAGGAAAATTACGAGAAACATCAGCGTCTCTGTTTATAACGACACTTGCTAGTTTAATCTCGACAGCTCCATCAATAACGCTATCACAGTAACTGGAAGTGCATGCCAGAATCTCGATGTTGTTAAATTCCATAGGGTATCAAGGCAACAAGCATCTATTCTGCCCTTCGTTACATTCATTCCGACGAAAAGTAACCTCAAAGTGAGCTAAATCAGCTGACTCAGGATCTGAGATGACATGGTCCCTATGAGCCAAGTTACGACATACCCTTTCAGGCGCAACGAGATAGATGCAACTACCAGCCTAAAGATAGAAACTGATTAATTATTTTGTTTATTTATTTTTTGCTGTCGCATCTGACTCCATCATCTTGTCATTCTATGGCTGGTTATTATATTCTACACATTTTATATTTCCTTCAATGTGATGTGGAATATATAATATTAAACACCTATAGCAAAATTCTGCAGCCTTATCAACAGGAAAATGGAGAAATGAAAGACCGCAAGAAGAGTGAAGTGAAACTGAAAGAAAACCCCACCACCACAGGACCCTTTGTCCCTATTGCATTACAACGGTAATCAGCAAATTGCTCAGGTAAATATATAAAACTGCAACCAGTCAGTTTTTTGAACAATTATTTATTATTCCAAGAACCGGTTTCCGAACCTAGGTTCATCCTCAGATGGTTTGTGGAAATTACATAATTATTTCTAGCATAATGCTGGGTGCTGGCTTGCGACAGTATGGGTGGCTTTTTTCGTTAGTGTCCATCTGTCTGCTTACATTTTGATGGCCCGTTGGTATACCATTACACATACTTTTACACAATATGTATTCATTTACACTGTGACAGCGAAAACTTTCGAAAGGCATCCATACTGTAGCAAGCCAGCACCCAGTATTAGGCTAGCAATAATGATGTAACTTCTAGAAACAATCTGAACGTCAAAAGCTTCGAAAACCAGTTCATGGAATTATAAATAATTATTCAAAAAATTGTCTGATTGCATTTTTTTGTATTTACATTTAATTGACAGTTACGGGTTCTAAAATATCCGTAATGGATAAGCTTAAACTGCTCAGGATTGCTACCATGCAATTCTCCACATATACGTTTATGCCTATATCAAATTAATAGCAAATGGTCCTGCGTGGCTCGGGAGCACTCAAGCAAGTCCTCACATAACCATCTGGGCTTCTATATCTAGTTTGTAGTGCAATTTAAACACTTGTGCACTGCAAATGAAACCTTACATCAATAATTAGCCTACTCATCAGCATACCGCTCCAACTTAGTGTCATCTTCTTCCGAAATTTTAGTGCCCTATGTACTTTCTACTTCAGTGTACCCTTGCTGAACTGCCTCTTGATGTTCTTCTGCTGCTCTTGTGAGTGGGTCTAAAGTAACCAACTGCAAGGCCGTCCGTTAAGAAAGCCTGCGAAAATAGCGTCCTGCCCGCGTGGCGCCTCAAGCCAATTTTGAAGGTTCGTTTATGGTCTATGGACAATACCATTCCAGTAATGGACTGGGCTACCAAGAGTCCCGCGCATACGCGCCATCACAAGAGCTGTTTCTTGGAGTCGTTGAGGCACGAGCCGCTTGCTGCCCAGCAAAGCGCACGACATCGAAAAAAAAGGCACCAAATTTTGAGACGATGGGTGAAGCTGACAGAATACATATCGCTCACAGCTCATTCGACTACTCATGGAAACCTGTTTTTACATGCCCATTTAGCGAATTACAAATTGTCCCTGGAAAAGGAGTAAACAATATCACGACTGTTTACGTCATACCTAGCGCAGAAAATATCATAATTGTCTTGGTATTTATGTGTCGCAATCATATATATCACAAACAAATCCATCCTCACACGTGTAAACACGGAGCCTCTCAGTAACACAGCATTTGGATGACACCGTCTTAGTAAGTCTGCAAGCGTCTCAGAAGTTAGAGCCTATTGTATAAGATACTTCTGAGCTCAACAGCTAAAATTCAACAGGTTCGTATGGATGTGTGGATTAAACACTTTGAGGACTGTATTAGCATTGTATTCATTGCGTTTAATCGTGTTATGTAGGGCTTATTAAACAATAAAAGAATTTTCACAGATCAGAAGCTAAAGAGTAAATAGCTTTTTCTAAGAGTAAATTATTGTTCCACGTTTCGCGTATTATTCTTTAACTCAATACACAGCTTGTACTACATGCTTTTAAAAGTAGTCTATGTGTTTATACAGGGTATAAACTAATTACATTCCACATGTCTTCCAAATCTGTCTAGACATTTCAGCGTGAATGAGTAACAAACATACTCACACACAAACTTTCACATTTATAATAATATTTAGGATACAATGTCAGGCTGATAGAATCACCGTCTCCTAACTGTTCTTCTACTGTACGCAGTATGTGGTCATACCCTTCCGCATACAGCGATTTCTTAAGCACTATGAGGTCATCACACTCTAATCACAAAAAAACACTCCCATATCAAACATAACCCTGTTTTGTAAATAAAACTGCCTTTTCCTCCTGCTAGTTACTTTATTTTTCCCATACGCGTTTCATCAGTGGGATCTATAACGATACAGTTTTGTTAGTTTTAGATTATTAAACAGTTCACTTCGCGATTTTTTTGTAAAAAAAAGTAATTACTTACGATTTGCTGATGTGCGTTTCCTCACATCTGGTCTGGAGGTCGCACTATCACATTTACCACTGCATTATAATCACATCTTTGCGTTCTCACCTTCCACACACTGTTCACTATGTTTCTCACTCTTTTTTGTGGTGGACTATTGTTCTTTTGTCACTCGATTTAACTACTTCGTCGTACTCTGTTTTTCACAACGTAAATATTGCGACTCCATTACGTGTTTCATCTTCTTTGGTATGTTTACCTATTTGTTGCCAACCTAACGAAGTATATGTTCAAGACTAACTTCTATTTATGATGTTTATGCCGTGTGTGTGTATGAGTGAGAGAGAGAGGAGACTAGAGCCTACGAGTTGTTTTTTTTTGGGGGGGGGGGGGGGTCGGGTGTACTAGCTATTTACATATTTCCATTCTTTCCAACTTTGTAAGCTCAGCCAGCTTACTAACTGGATTGCTGGCAGATTTATTGAACTCACGAGTGATTCCTTTTGCTGATTTCATACGATTTTTACCACCACCTTCCGCAACGTTCAACGGTCCTCGTTCATCAGCACATGACGTCTGCTTGGTCTTGATTTAGGTATGGTTGTTCCTTCAGAATTACATCACCAACAGTCGACTTGGACAGTTTTAGAAGGGCTGAAATGTCCCCTGATGGATCTGTTTCACGTCATCCAGTGAGTACTTCACATTCGAAGCCGCTGAGCTCTGAGCTGCCACCCTTTCTGTGCAAATATTTATTAATTATTAAAGGCAGGAAAAATGTACGTTCCATCAAAATAAAGTATTGTTTATTTTGCTTGATGATTTTGTTTAAAAATATATTTTATTGCTTTTTCCGACATTTAACTTTATTGCTACACAGCTTGCAGCGTTTTTGCGGTCTATATTTAAGTCAAAATAAAAAATAATTAACTTTTTATCGTATTCAGAAATGCTTTTCTTCTTTCATCCCTCCACTTAATATTCATCACAGAAAGGCTTTCTCGGTTCATGATGAAGTGGTGGGAATCAACAATAGAAATAAAATTTGTCCAGGTTTGTAAAATCATCATTTGTCTCATTGAATATTTGTTTCCATTCTTGTGCAGTGGATAATTCTACCAAATCTTCAAACGTATTGCGGCGGGGCGGAGTCGTTCTGTCGTTCTTTCGTCTCCTTAGTCTATCTCTCAGTCACTTTCATTGAACAGTTGACCTACCTCCGTATGTCTTCCTTCCGACGTCCCTCACTCAGCAGTAGTAGATACACGCTAGGCAGTGTAACGCACCGTTGATGAAACCACTACCTATTACCTACCACACAGAGGCCGCGTAACTCAAGTTGCAAATCAGTTCCTGTAAGTTCATTTTCACAAATTTCGGGTGGTAGATGAATGCAGTTTAGCTGCAGTAAGCATTTGAAAGTTCTATTAACGTCTTTTTAATCATAAGGAAGAACATGAAATAGCTGTCAAGTCCGTATTTAATAAGGCAAATGCTCTACCATTCCAAGTTCACATATTTCACACGAAAAGGCAGCCAGAATTCCTGTTAGTCCGACCCGATTAATTTTGCGATCTAACAGTCATTGACTCACCACTATTAGCGAGTTGAACATTCGGTCGTTTCAATGGTCTTCTATGTCAGAAGTGCTGGCCAAAGTATTCCATAAAGAACACGGAATATGCCACGCGGAATTGTCTCTACGACCAAAAGATGACACGCCTATAAAACTTCAACTAATTAGTTCCAAAACATCACACTTTCCTCAAAACGTTCGTAACTTTATCAGCTTTAGTCACGACCCGTTCTATCTGAAATGATCTCACTAACTCTTCATTTTACATACTATTTTCGTGGAGACATCTAGCATAGTGTTACTCGGAAACAGGTTAGCGAGTGACTCTCCCGATGCTCCTCTCCTCTCTGCCTATTGCACGCGGGAACCGCTTAATTCTGACTGGCTATTGATCTGAATGACCAATCAGAATGATCCTTCCAGATCATTCTCGCAGCAAAACTTGCCTTAGCCAACCAAAACTCACATAGTCATTTATGTCATTACAATTTCAATTTCTAATATATTGTTTAATAAAATAGAAGGAAATGCAAAACATTCTTTAAATTGATATAGAAACTTTCTCCACTTCAGACTTTTACTCTGGCTGCTCTCTTACAAAAGTAAGCACACATCGACATATGTTATCAGCATCGTGGCTGCAACACATTTTTCCCACGATTCAGTTTTATAAGGTTTTACATAAAATGACATTAAGTTTTAACGTATGTCCCACATACACGCTCTCATTCATTTCCATGCATTCACACAACAAAATAATAAGCAAATAATAATTTTGAATGATTTTTATACTATGTAATGCAGAGTAATTAAAGTTTTGAAAAGAAAATTCCAGTTAAGTGATTTTATTTACTGTGAGCTTTGTTATGAATTTAGATGATAATAAAAGACATTTGGTTATTGTTCCTAACTGAGTTTTGAAACATAAGTGACGGTTTTAGAACATTTAAGTAATATTCTCAATCTCCGTAACTATAATAGAAAAAATCTGAAATTTTGACAGGATCCTTTCCTTAATAACAAAAGATTGCGTACCAAGTTTGAACAAAATTGGATGATAATTACTATGGTTTATTTAGATTTGTAGGGGTATGAATTTGCGTACCGACGGAATGTTACTTGAGACCGTTCTCACGGCTGGTAGCGTCAGCTGCGCTGTGACTCGAGAGCGAAGAAAAAACGTAACCATCCTGAAGCCACCTTGCTAATTGGTTGCGTGCCTTACTGCATCGAATGTTATCTCATAATAACTTGCTACGTTACAGTATATACTTGATGACATAATTTGATTAATAATGCAACCTCCCTATATAGATCATCCATATTTAAAATTAGTTTTAGCAGCTTTAAATTTTCAACTGTGTTAACAAAAAGGTCAAATCAACAATGTTTTGCAAAGTTGAAACGTTTAGTACAAACACCCAGTTTGTTTCACTAAAATCAAATCATCTATTTAAGTACTCGATTGCTTTGTCAACAATTAATAAAAAAAGAGTCTGTGAATTGTATTGGTAAGTGTAGAGTAAGACAAAAGTTTAATTTTTTGCCTGTTTTATATCCAAAGAAGGGATCTTATTTTCTTTTTGTTCATCCATTTTTAAAATTATCAGTGATATAATACACACCCAAAACAGTTATGCAATTGCCTGACATTTTACGGTTTTTTAACAAATTTAAAATGTGGGTTCAAAAATGCAAATAAATTTCAATTTTGTCACTGTCTGTGTTAAGTATCAAAACGTTTTGAACACTCATTGGATTGTTGTCTTCTAAGCTTGCGAAATAGCTTCTGATGGTTTTCAATTTAATAATAATGTATCTATGCAGCTTAAAAGGGAGTTTCACTTCTTGAAACTGTCAGCTTGATGATTCTATAAGCTTATCCATTTCTTTTCTTTTTACAGCAGTGTGGGAAAAATGAGCATAAATTTTCAAGATTACAGTTACTATGTCATACGATAAAAGAGTCATGTTATGTCTCAAGCAGTTACGCTGTATACGTGCATGACAATTTCCCATAATCAAATCTGGTACTAAATCTTTCATATTTGTAAATAAAGAATAGTTAACTTCAAAATTAGCATCTTTGTTGTCTGCACTTAGCTCAGTGCATTATGAAAACATAATTTGTATTTTTCCACTAACTTTTGAATTGCTTGAAACATACCATCAACAGACTCATCACCACTACTTTTATAGAATTTACTAACTTATTTTAAATGTAATTTTTGGCTGTAAAATATTGTACCACTAAAGGAAAAAGCTTTGCATTTTTCTCGTTAGAAGCATTATTTTTCAAGCAGTAAAATAAATTCCCTGTATTTAGATCGTCTGTTGCATTTTGAATAGCCGATGTCCCCAACACCTCTGTTACTTGGGCGTCAATTTTGGTTATGGACAGGCAAATACTTTAAGCTGTACTTAAATTAACAAACATAGTTTTGTTCATCTTCAACTTTTGTTGTCCTGTCTTCCTCAACTGCGTGTAATGTTACGGTATATTGATAGTTTTTACTTTTCGGACCATCTTGCAGTCATATGTTACTTACTCGTAGATTAAACAGAACCCACTCAACAAGAGAAACTATGAAAAAGAAATGAGTACAGTCACACAGATAGCTAGGAACAATGGGTACGAACACATGTAGTATACAGGCTCAATCAAAAAATAAAAACACAAATACAAAACAAACACAACACTTCCAGAATACAAGAGAACACACAACCTGCAGACTTACAAACACATTCAACAAACACAGACAATGACAACATCACACAGAAAAGAACCAGATGGTACACTATCACTTACACACATACATTAACACACAGAGTTGGAAACGTCCTAAAGAGACAGGGCTTCCAAATAGCATATAAGACTGGGCAAACCCTCCAGTCACACCTAAGGCAACCAACTACCAAAAGGGAAAAATTCCAGCTATCAAGAATATGTAAACTTGAACGTCAAAGTCGTGATGCAGTATACATTGGCATGACATGCAGGAATTTTAAAACAGGTACAAAAAACATATCAGGTGTTGGAAGTACGAAACAAACCATTCCACATTTGCAGAACATTTAAAACACCATAACCAGCATCCTACAAGCATGGAACAAGAAATGAAAAAATTTCCACATTCAGAAAGCCATCGATGAAAACAAACATGTAATGAATGAGCAAACACACATCAGTACAAGCTCCCTACAATACTTAAGAAAAGAAATGGTAAGATAAAAATCGCCCCTCTCACACAATCAGCAAAAAAACAAAAAAATCTCCCCCTCCCGTCGCTTTCACACACACACACACACACACACACACACACACACACACACACACACATACACGAAAATGTGCATACACAAACAGATCACAGATACTTTAAAAATTACACTCGAAATTTGCCAATAACATTCGATCTTTGGCAATAAAATCCGACAGTCGGCAACACAAACCAAAACATAGCATCAAAACAAGTGTTCAGTTCCTAGTGCTGTGAAATGTGGGAAAAAATCGCAAGTGACATTTGTAAGGGGAAACGGCACAAAAAATGGGACAGAAGCGTACTATGTAGAAAATCGTCCACGCAGCCTGTAAGCAAGGTTCAAAATAATACTAAATCATAGCAAAAAACAATCACCAGAACTGTTTATAACCTATTGGTACAGTACTCAAAACTTAAACTAAATAGTAAAAAACTAGACATATTTCAGGCCTTGGTACCTTGGTACCTTGCAGAGAATAAAGGCGAAATGCGTATGGCACGAAAATTGTGTTTCATTCAGTTGTAGTAAGACGGTACAAAAAGTAAAAATTATCGTTGTATCGTAATAGTTTTGTTCAGTTTTACATTTTCTGTTTTAGTTCAGTTGCTGTAACATTTTACACTACAAGATTTACTTTTAGATGTGGAAGCAGAAGGAATCCACAAATTTTTCAAGTAGTTTTTTTTATTTTTATTTCATATTTAGATATGTGACGTTTTGTTTCCAGGTGTTGCTTAACCTGAAAATAATAAGAATAAACAGTCCGCCCTACCCACCACCAATCACGAGGCCAGCCAGTCACTATTACCATACAAAACGTACACACACAAACGCATACACTAATGGTTTTACCACTCATCTGTCCTTCTCCAGCGGAAGAAACTGAGAATGTAACGCAGCGTAATTTGCGTTTTCCATTATATTCGTTTTGCTTATCATAAGTTAACTAAGCACCATGGTCGACTTCCCATTGACTTTTATACTGTGCTTCTGTAATCATGTGTGTGTATCATCTTTTGACGCATTTTTTCGGTGTAATATATTCACTATATATTTCATCCGTTTCACGATTAATATTACGTTTCGTAGGTGACAGGGAGTATACAGTTTACTGAAGTTGCCTTTATCCACTATTCACTATTACATAAATCTATAAAGCCGAATTATCGAATTTTATTGCACACAGTCCACCTCACACAAACCAAACTGAAGCCTACAATACAATGCTTTACCACTCTACAGTCGTACTAAACAGTTAGAGCGCTGAGATTGGTAGTAGACATCTTGCAAGGACACGAGATGTAGCGACTGGTGCTGATATGTAACTAGCAGGACTTTGAGGCCTTAGACTAACTTTTTGTGGAGTAAGTAACCCACAGAGAGATGTTTACTTACTCCACACAGTCTATCAGACTCATGTGCCATGCTTACTAGTCCCAAAGAGCATGAAATTAACGGGTTCTCCCGCTTTCTCAAGTAAAATTTTAAAAGGCGGCAGTCAGTCCACGTTCCATACAGTTTTGTGGATTTATTAAGTTCTGCCGAGTGTCTTGTCCCTGCCTGTGTTTTCTTTCATATTTTCTCCATGTGAGGGAGAAAGATCACGAAGGGAATGAAAACTGAGTTTTATTTTTGTTACATTTAATATTCAGCACACTGGGTACCTGCGACCACCTTTACTAAACTTGGATGATGTCTGGAGTGGATGAATATGGTTGTAATTTCAAATGCAGGCAACTTGGTGAATTCAGGTGGCTTCCATGGTGCAGCTTTGCACCAGATGCCAGAGAACGGCAGCTGATTTTAACCTTCAAAGCTGTCTAGCAATTGGTTCCTTCAGACCGGCGTTTGAAGGACGCGTTTGCTCAGATTTTAGACGTTGGACCTACAGAAAATTTTGAGCAATGGGAAACAGAATTTATCACTCCCGCCTTTTGGTTGGAGGAAGTGTTGGAGGTGGTGCCTGTCACCACTGAAAAATTCATCTTGTTGATATGTCAGTTCGCACCCCCTGGTGTCTGTGCACGGAGGCGAAGCACGTTGGACTTTGTACAGAGTTAGTCATTCGCAGAGGAGTGGCTGAGTTCGTGTGTGGTGAGTTTTATGTGCCACTTGTGCGTGGGCTTAGATTTTGGATGGGAGTTAGTTCACATTTCTCAAATTAGGAACTCTGCGTTATCGTGTTCTTACAGGTGATGATTTTCCTAACAGTGTACTAGATTCACATGAGACCTACTCTATTCCTCAGCCCGTCATGAATTTCGTTTATCTCCCCACTAACAATCAGTTTTGACGACTCAACTTTTGATAGAAAATGATAAATATTACCTTCGATTATTCCGTGCATGTTTGAGTATTTGCGTGCTAACACGTTAGCACCTACGTTCCGTCCCTATGCTAACCAATTCCTCCGTGAATAATGATTATTAATACAGTTTATCCTCACAGAAATGTTGTGTTAGTAATTTAAAAGGTGCTCCATGTTTAATGAAGTTCGGGCGCGCGCTCCACTTTGTGAATAAATGTCATTTAAGCATCAATTTAGTTAGTCAAAAATTTTCCTCGGTGTGCATACCAGTACGCCTTTCGTCCTCCTGCGATCACTAATCTCAGGTGCCCTGTAAGAGAAAGTTACTAGGAAGCACTTAGTAAAGCACAATTCCTTAAGTCCGGCAGTTAGATTTCTGTTGCTCGTTTTCTTAGTGTTAGAGCCTAGAGCTAAAGTTAATTAATAGATCTGGGACTTCAGAAAACTTGTTGTTCGGAGGAGGCTAGGGACGTTAGCCACTGCTTTGCTCCATAAGAAGCTCGCGGCTGTGAAAAGTCCGTGTATGGCGAAAGAGCATCCCACCGAAGAACCAGTTACTATATTTAAATGTTTCGGTTAGTCAATAAACATTGGGCGTTTTTTAACCTTCATAATGGCAATATTTACATTTGATGTTGGGTTGCGTTCAAAAACGAGTACTCAGTTTATGGTTTAGTAACTCAGCTAATTAGTTATAAGCAAAATTACGATCAACTTTTGTAGTCTTTGAATGAGTTATTACAGAAAATCTGCGCAAGACAGAAAGACATTGTGCTTATCACTGGGTAGAGGAACGTTCAAAGTTTTATGTTCGCACACACACTATACCATACATTCAACATGAGCACCATGCATTACTCGAGAAACATTGAAACGGAAGCCCATTTCATTCCACAGACGAACCAACAGATCCCAATTTATTGAATCGACAGATTCAGATCTGGAAGAGTAGCTGCCATAGGTGAGTCAAAGACTTTGTCTTTTATGTATGCTCACAGAAAAAAAATCACAAGGTGGAGGTCTACTCACTTGGGAGGCCATAAAGAATGAACAAGATCTTGTTGTCCACTTTCTCCAATTCAACGTCGTCGGATGGTGTTAAAATAACGCCATACCTCACGGCGATGGTGATACGCACGCCTGCAAACGAGTGGTGTTCAAGCTACTCTGCAGTTAGTAACTGTTTTGGCATAAAATCACCGACCACGAGAAACCAACCCTAAACTACAATATAATGTAGCCACTATTGCTACCCCAGACAAAATTCTAAGTTCCCTCACAAATCGATTACTTGACGCTTTTCGCCCGTCAAAATGAGATCAAAATTATCACATATCGGCGTAAATATCTTGCAAACAACCCAGCAACTATCACACGGAATTCTCCTAAACGACTGTAGCGTTTGACTCAAACACTCTCGTGTCTAACCACAATCCGGACTGATCTTAGTCCGGTTACCAACCAAGAACAACTAACTCAATTCCTCCTTGGATAAGCCAAGAATTATCTACGATGAACAAACATAGTACGCTAATTATCCCTTTTGACAGTAGTTGGTTTTTCTTTGTGGGTTTCGTTGGAGTATTGAGGTAGCCAGCTGCGCCGTAGATGTTATATTTGCCGTGAGCCGCAACTATGCAGTCGTCCGTGCTTAGTACACTCGCTTACACTGACAGGATTCTGCTGCTTAGATATTTTCTGGCGACAATGTCTACAACATTTTACAAAAATACATATAAGAAAACTTTCCAGATAACTAATTAAACCCTCGTTTCTTTTCAAAACAGCAAAAACTGCTAGTAATACCGATTTAGCACAACACAAATTTTGGTGTGTTACGATCTTTCGAACTTCACTACTGCCGGCAACTGAAACAACGAAGTTTCCAGTCAGGTTATGAGCAGGAAGCACCGTCCAGCCAATCTCAATAAAATGATCGTCGAAGTAATCCTCTAATAAAGCCACGTAAATCCAAATAAAGCCACGAACACAGTTTCCAGTAGTTGAATTATGTTATCGGCTTCGGTTTACTGTTATTCGTCTTCTGCAGAGCGTAGGGCAGGACCCTGAAGCTCCCTAAGCACCCGCGTTGTGTGCTTCTGACTCGTTTGCTCATGTTGACGAAACTGGTTACTGTCGACTTAGAACTTTTTAGCAAGTTCAGCAACCGAAAAACAGACTTAATCCATGACCTAGACGATGGCGTTCAAGTTGACTGAACCTGCAGCACAAGAAGACTACAAAGAAGCACTCGCGCGCCAGATGACCCACCGGTACAGCAAAGGAGAGAAGATACCGTCAGAAAACGAACTGCCATAGTACGCAGGTGCCGGCCGCTGTGGTCGATCGGTTCTAGGCGCTTCAGTCCGGAACCGCGCTGCTGCTACGGTCGCAGGTTCGAATCCTGCCTCGGGCATGGATGTGTGTGATGTCCTTAGGCTGGTTAGGTTTAAGTAGTTCTAAGTCTAGGGGACTGATGACCTCAGATGTTAAGTCCCATAGTGCTTAGAGACATTTGAACCAAGTACGCAGGTCTTGGACTAAAGTACCACTAAGACGATGGCGTCTTGCGAATAACGAGAGTAACAGTGGTGATTGTGTCGAGTACACAGTGGCACTCCATACCATCAGCCCAACCGCTGGAACTGTACTCCGGTGATGAAAGCAAGCTGGCAATGTTAGTTCTCTTCGAGACACCCACACTTGTATACGCCCATCTTGATGCTGTATGCAAGACCACCACTTGTCTGAAAAGACGAGGCAATGCTGGTCCTGTGTCAGGTGCTCTCGTTGGGCTAGCCCCTGTCATCACCACTCCCTCTGCTGGCACGTCAGAGGTAGCCGCATCAATCATCGCCGACTGACCGTCCGCCGTGCTACAGACATCATCGCACTGTACCTGCAGATACAGAAAAGCTCCAATCCTAACTAAAAGTACGAAGGACGTTCATTAAGAAACACAACACTTTTTTTTGCCAATTTCAGTTGACAAAATTCGGAATTTATAGTGGAACATCGTGGAATATTCCCGCTTCAGACCCTCTATAGTTGCATGAAGTTCCGATAGGTGGCAGCGCTATATGTAACTTTCAAAAAGGCGTGCGCTCCAAGCAGAGATCTGTCATTGAGTTTCTTTTGGCTGAAAACCAGAGCATCGCAACAAGGTGGCACAAATCTGTCAGACCTCATGTGTGTGTGTCGGCCTCACACAGTTGTGACTTCTGCAGTGCTGGAACGTGCGGACACTCTCATTCGAGGTGATCGACGGATCACAGTCAAAGACCTCGCTGCTGAACTGGAGGTCTCTGTTGGTTGTGCTGACACTCTCGTTCACCAGTGGGAGTTCTCAAAGGTGTGTGCCTGCTGGGTTCGTTGCCGTCCAACAGAAGACCATAAAGAGCAACGAAGGACCATGTATTTGTCGCTGTGAAGGATTCACTCCACGGGAAGCAGTACGTCAATAATAGTGAGATTATTGGTGCGGCAAGATGATGATTCCGACGTTGACTAGTAGAGTGGTATCTTGCTGGTATACAAGTCCTCCTAGTAAGGAGGCATAAGCCCGTCGCATTGAACGGAGATTATGTTGAAGAATAGCCAAAAGAGTGAGGAATAATATGTTGTATTGGAATACTGAATTAAACCAACCTACTTTCAGAAAAAAATTGTTACATTACTTATTGAAGGACCCTCGTACATGACGTGACCATTCGATCCTGTACGGCTGGGTGAACAATATGTCTGTCCTGCATGGTGGTAGTGGCGCAGAGCCGCTGATAACCTGTATGACGACGAGTATAGTCGTCCTGAAGATCTGAACCTATCGATTCCATGTTCACACGATAGTCGTGGGATCCCGACCAACGTGAGTAGCAATATGGGGGAGCGACAAACCGCAATCTCGATTCTCCTTCTTACATGAGACGTAACTTTCCAATGAGGCTCCTGGGTGAGAATTCTGCTGCATAGTTTTTCCTAACATACAGAATGTAGATGACGTTATTTCTCTCTACTTTGCGTGGTTGCGCTGAAATGCTAATCATTGCGCAAGCACGTAGTACTCTTCATAACAGTCTTTTGTTCGTCGCACGACGCCTTCATGATGCTGCAATATTAGTGGACAGCACTGTATGTTAGGATGCTGGAAGATTGATTGGTTACCGTCTTAATTAGTAGTTCTGTAAACTAAGTGAAGTATTGAAATTTAGCGTGGCCGGCCGCTGTGGCCGAGTGGTTCTAGGCGCTTCAGTCCGGAGCCGCGCTGCTGCTTCGGTCGCAGGTTCGAATCCTGCCTCGGGCATGGACGTGTGTGATGTCCTCAGGTTAGTTTGGTTTAAGTAGTTCTAAGTCAAGGGGACTGATGGCCTCAGATGTTAAGTCCCTTAGTGCTTAGAGCCATTTGAACCATTTTTTGAATTGAGCGTGTTCCATTGATGAGAATATGAATCCGACATCCTACCAATGAGAGAGAGTCTAATTAACACGAGAATGTCACAACTGGACTTCCACGTGCAACAAAAGTTTTGTATCTCTTGAGATTTCCTTAAATCACTTCAGCCAGATGCCACTGTTCCACAAATAAAGATGACCCGTTTCCTCTGGAGGTAGATCAATGTAAATGTCGTGTGACTAGGGCCTCCAGTCGGGTAGACCGTTCGCCGGGAGCAAGTCTTTCGATTTAACGCAAATGACTTAAACATGACGGTACCTTAAACTCCCACTTTTATCAGATAAATCGACCATTTGATGCACCCTCAGAAAGTTATCTATCTGTGTTCCCTACACAGCTCTTATATTGCAGGCTGGGTCAAGCTCAGTGGGCGATACCGCATGAGCCGCGTTGCTGAATTGCTGTCAGCGAACGCCGCAGAGATATGGTACAGCACACCTCTACCTCTCGACGCTCTCGCTCGATATGCTGAGCAACGTAACGCCAGAGTTCAATAAGCAAACATATTCCAGATTCACGCACAACGTGTGTTGTAAGCTTTAGCTCTAATTTCCATTCCACAGTTTACCTCCTGAACACGACCTTCCAGTATGCGAAGTGGCAACAGCTGTTGCACATTTGAGGACATGGCATTTATTCTCAGTCATGTCGCTTATTAATTCGTCAGTTCTTACTAACGTCGCTAGTGTGTTAGTGCCTGGTAAATAACAGACTTTCAGTAATGTAGCTGACTAGAAAAAAAATAGTATTTTCGAATCTTTCATAGTGGTAACAAAAGTTACACAGAAGTTAAAAAAAAATACTCTTCGTGATTTTTACATCCTAGTATCACTGCGTTTCATTGTCGAGGAGGTGAGGAAGGGGGCCGAGGAGGGGGAGAGAGAGCAAGTAGCATTCGGCAGTGCTGCTTTAACACGTGTGAAATTTTTTATGTTTCGTGAAAGAGCCTTGTTAAGTGCCTATTTCAATAACATAACTTACAACTACAAATTTCATATCATTTCTTGAAATTCGGCGAAATTTTCAGTTATTTTCTGTACTTCAATCCGTATTTTCACAAACCTTCCCCGAGAAGTCGTACTTAGCTTCCGCAGTGTGCCTCCACTTGCTTCATCACACATTTTTAAAGAAACAAGTAAGACAGTGCTACGTGCGATTCACTATGTACCATTACATTTCATTATCTACGACTTTCCCTCAGAGCACGGGCTGTTTCTTGAGCCCACAAGCATAAACACGTTGTCGTAAAACCAAGTTGTAAAAATATAAAAATATTTTCATTGCCGAAGAAGTCTCTAAGATGGTGAGATAGAGGAGAGACAAACAGCTCTTGGATACATGCTTAAGTCACGTACACTTCGCCCATCACCGTGCTGCTGCAGCACTTGATACTGCATTCTCGGTAGTTTCTAACACTTTAGTTGTTGGTTATAGCAGTTAGTAGATTTCTGAAAATGAAGTTCTAGTACAGGAAACGGTACTCATCCCACCGGATATAAAATTATTTGAAGGTTAACTGAAAATGTGGATCAGGTGGTGATCAAAAAGTTTCCGTTTGCGGGCGTTCCTGCAGGTATATAAGCACCGAAACAAATGCAAGGGTAAGTGTTGCCTTCTAACGGAAACTTTTGGTCGCCTCTTCTATTAATGAGCACAGCTGTCCTACGTTTTTCACGACTAACATGCGTTGGCCCTTAAGATGGATTTGTGAGCTTTGTCAGTCCGTTTAGTCTGTCGCAATACACTTACATGATCAGAGCCGACGAAATCTCTTGTCGGAAATGGATTAATTTATCTTACAGCGCTTCCTCAGTGTTTCCCACTCGAAACCAAAGGTGTCTCAGTGCATTAGCAGACATGACCCTGTTGGGAACGATGTGCCCTAGTCGTACAGCGACATTTGAGGGAGAGTACTTTACAAATTGTTACTACAATATCGTTGAACTACTTGTGAAACTGTGTGTTTATTGTAACTTGCTTTAAAAATTATTGCAACTTACTTTAAAAATTATTTGATTCACTACGCTACTGTCGGCTCAGAGACAACAATTAAAAGACTCTTCCCTCCCGTTTCTGAAAACACGTATCTTCTCTGATGGCAATAGAAAATCCATGCCTACCAATTAGATCGTAGTTCATACATACAGTTAGAGAAGCCTTCTTCGTCACAGATACGTAATACGCGGTCTTACGAAATAATATATTGAAGTGTATGGTAAATACATAACTAAGAGAAAAAACATTACTTCTTCACAAGAACTAAAATTTTTTTTCGCAGTTGTCCCTAGCTGTTGACTTAGAAAACAAATGAATACTTACGCGACTCTTTACAGCCTGTTGATCATTCGTCTCGCACATGAAGTGTTAGGACATTTGCGTACTCTATAGCACTATTTGCAGCCGGCTCAGAGAAGCAACATCCGCTGAGAAATAGTCTCCACTCAAATCCGCACTGCCGTTATAATCGATTTCATAACCGCACCATCAGAGTAAAACACATAAACTAAAACCAAACGTGAACAGCTGCCCCAGTTCTTCTTCTCACTCGAATCACATCAGCAATGGACATTCTGGGATCATCCCACGCAACTAATGTCCTAGAGGATCCTCCCACATTCCCTACATACAGGGGCAAATAAAATGACCCAACCCTTTCCATTTCCTCCCCGAAGCCACACCGCTTTCTTGGAAACAAGCTAATAAGCGAGCTTCTGAAGTCAACAGACACACACGTATGGATCCTACAATCCCACACCCTTAATTTGTCATCCAATATCATTTTTAAATCCTTCTAACGCCATGCCACCTCCTTGGAAATTAGCAAGTCTAGAAGCTTCTTAGTCAACACGCACGTATTTAGAGCCCTTAATCACAGCGCACTATTTTATTGGCCATTAAAATGAAACAGCCAATCAGCATGTACCCCAGAGCTCCAGTCTTGTCAGCATTGGCAACAACCTGACAATACGTATCAGCAGAACACACACACACACACACACACGCACACACACAGACACACACACACACACACACACACACACACACACACACACACATGCGCGCGCGCTCGCAAACAAAAGCACACACACATTTAGATCTCCCAATGGCAGCCTACTATTTTATCAGCCGTTAAAATGGTTCAAATGGCACTGAGCACTATGGGACTTACTTCTGAGGTCATCAGTCCCCTAGAACTTAGAACTACTTAAACCTAACTAACCTAAGGACATCACACACATCCATGCCCGAGGCAGGATTCGAGCCTGCGACCGTAGCGGTCGGGCGGTTCCAGACTGTAGCACCTAGAACCGTTCGGCCACCTCAGACGGCCATGAACATGAATCTTGTTTATTTCAACACTGTCAGAGTAAGATACTTCAGTGCTCCAATGCAGCAGAAATCTGAAATTTCTTTCATCAAAAATGTTAGCTTTGGTTGTTCTGTGACTGTTTGAATCTTTGTGTGTGAGCATATAAGTGCCCATGTTGCGTTCATAGTCGACATAATACACACTGAATAATGGCGATCACCACAATTATAAACAGTTTATAACTATGATGAACACAATGACAAAATAGGTGCTCAACAATCAATCACAAAACAACAAGAGCAGCACGCTCAAAATATGTAAAACCAACTCCAAACACCGAAAACCACTTACCATCTGACAACCACTTTTTTGAATGGCTCAGTTTAGGTGTGAAAATAGGCAACTTCATCAGATTTCACAAAATACATATTTTTTAAAAAAAGTTAATACATATAAGGAGATACAAAACCATTCATAAAACCAAAAATTAAAATTGTAGAATAAATAGACGTCACTTGATGTAAGGTGACATAAATAGTCATCAGGAAGAGAACAACACAATATACTGTATTATATCGTTCTAATGTGTACAAACATGAACATTCTTGTGATCACAGATCATCTGCTCAATACAGCAAACTTACATTCTAATGGCCTAAAATATTCGTTGAAACAACGATTAGCAACATAATCTTGCCCGAAAAATATAAAGACCGCCATATATCGAGTAAGGTGTACTGCTAACGACATGTCAACCATTAGAAAATGAAAAAAACAGTAACGACATAATCTGTTAATCTATTCCTTCAGCGAACTAGATCGAACCACTGAGGCTATCAACAGGGAAAAAGCATAATTATTGATGAATACACATCATTTCCGTAACGGCAGATGGCGCTAGAAGGGAATAGAACTATGAAGTATGGTGTGCTTTTTTTACCTAGCTAAATGGATGAAAAGCTATCATTTTTCATTGCTGGTAGAATGGGTAAAATCATGCTCGATTACATACGCTCGATAAGTGGGAAAACGCCACTATTTATAAAGAAACATCGAAAAGGAACCCGGGTTGTACGGAGTAAAGGTCAAGGTTAAATCATAGGAGGATGTCAAAGCCCCCCCCCCCTCGATCTACCCTTGGCTGTGGTGTGACATCTTCGTGCCAACTTTTTAGCGCAGTGTTTTAACTGAGTGTTGTGTGTCTTTTCCGAAGTGTTGCGAACAGATATACTCTCGCTGGTTGTGATTTTTATATCTCTTGCGAACAGAAGCACTAACTTGCTGCCAGCCCCCCCCCCCCCTTTGGGCGAGAATCGAAACTCAATATTATTCATATTGCAAACCCGCAGCGCCCCCTCCCCCCTCCTCCCCCCTCGTCAAGCAAATGTTCGGAGAACAGCTCCCAGAAATGAACCAAGAAAAACCCCCTTTTCGGCTTTATGCAACAACTTCACGTGTGTTCCAATCACAGAAAGCTCATGTCCACTATTAATAATGTGAGCAGCAAAATTAGATCTTTCGGCCGCGTCTCGTCTATGGACAGCGACATGTTCGGCAAATCTTGTTTCAATTTTCCGCCCCGTTTGATTGTTCTGGGGCATTCCACTAGTACACGGCTGCCCTCTCTACAACAACAGTGTGTAATATAAGAAACAAGACACGTACAAGTTTGAGCATGTCAGCAATTCATGAATTGTCTGAGACCATGATGATTAAGCATATCTACACATCCCAACACAGACTCCCTGGTGCCACTCACGTGTGGCGAAGAGGGAGGGACAAGGTTCAATGACCCCTCTGTCAGGCTCGTAAGTGTGATTTGCGGATCAGTCATATAGTTGTAGGTGTAGACGGATTGGAGGTGGTCTCCATGTGTACGATGTAGCAGTAGTGGAACATAACCCCAAGGTAGGTTCAAGTTCAACGGTAATAAAAGAGCTACAGCAGCCAGTCAAAACGTCACAGTCACATTCTTCTAGTGAGCATCATGATGCCTTATCTTCTACTCCCATAAAATAGTCCTTGTTTGGTGATGTAGCATGTATGTGACGTAGCAGTAATATAACCCAAAGCTAGGTCGAACATTAACAGTTATAAAAGAGCTTTAGTAGCCACTCAAGAACGTCACAGTTACATTCTTCTAGTGAACATCAGGCTACATTATTCTCTTCCTCCATAAAATAGTGCTGACCAGGTGAAGAAAGTTCGATTTTATGTCACTAGTAACATAACTGAAGAAACTGCAAAAAGGTGGGAATTTAAGGAGATGGGACCTGTATAAACTGACTAAACCAGAGGTTGTACAAAGTTTCAGGGAGAGCCTAAGGGAACAATTGACAAGAATGGGGGAAAGAAATACAGTAGAAGAAGAATGGGTAGCTTTGAGGGAAGTAGTGAAGGCAGCATAAGATCAAGTATGTAAAAAGACGAGGGCTAGTAGAAACCCTTGGGTGACAGAAGAAATATTGAATTTAACTGATGAAAGGAGAAAGTATAAAAATGCAATAAATGAAGCAAGCAAAAAAGAATACAAACGTCTCAAAAATGAGATCGACAGGAAGTGCAAAATGGCTAAGCAGGCATGGCTAGAGAACAAATGTAAGGATGTAGAGGTTTAAATCACTAGGGGTAAGATAGATACCGCCTACAGGAAAATTAAAGAGACCTTTGGAGAAAAGAGAACCACTTGTATGAATATCAAGAGCTCAGATGGAAAACCAGTTCTAAGCAAAGAAAGGAAAGCAGATGGGTGGAAGGAGTATATAGAGAGTCTATACAAGGGCGAGGTACTTGAGGGCAATATTATGGAAATGGTGAGTTGGGTTGTTTGGGGAAGGAGACCAGACAGCGAGGTCATCGGTCTCATCGGATTAGGGAACGATGGGGAAGGAAGTCGGTCGTGCCCTTTCAAAGGAACCATCCCGGCATTTGGCAAGAGCGATTTAGGGAAATCACGGAAAACCTAAATCAGGATGGCCGGACGCGGGATTCAACCGTCGTCCTCGCGAATGCGAGTCCGGTGTCTAACATCTATGGAAATGGAAGAGGATGTAGATGAAGATGAAATGGGAGATATGATACTGCGGAGGAGTGGTACTCAAGCGTCAACTTTAGGTTACAATATCTCCGGATGTAATTAACATTTTACAATGCAACAAACGGCACTGATTACATATTTGTTTATATGTTCAGATGTGCTAACAAAACTAAGGTGGTTCCATTTAAAAAAACCTAGGTTTGTGTTAAAAAACATACTTCCGTGCATTTTTTATGGTTTGTATTGAACAATTACACTAGCCCCTCTCCTCACGTTCGGTCTGTAGAATCGGTTCGTCAGTATTTGATGTGGTTTACGAAATATATCCAGCGGTAACGTTAGGTGACTCACCCTGTATAGTTCGGACAAGAAGAGAATAGAGGCTTTTGAAATGTGGTGCTACAGAAGAATGCTGAAGATTAGATGGGTAGATCACATAACTAATGAGGTATTGAATAGAATTGGGGAGAAGAGGAATTTGTGGTACATCTTGACTAGAAGAAGGGATCGGTTGGTAGGACATGTTCTGAGGTATCAAGGGATCACCAATATAGTATTGGAGGGCAGTGTGAAGATGAATATACTAAGCAGATTCAGAAGGATGTACGCTGCAGTACGTGCAGCTTGCACAGGATAGAGTAGCATGGAGAGCTGCATCAAACCAGTCTCAGGACTGAAGACCACAACAACAACAGTAACATAGCTTCAAGTTGGAGGGCACTGTCAACTATTATTGCCTTGCGTGCTTGGCATAGTATTTCAGCCACACAATAATACAGACAATTTAAACATAGAAATATCATTGCGGCACAGTCGTGTTTTAGGCGTCTCTTAACCTGTAAGTTACACCAGTAGCGTCAGTATCTTTATTTTGACAAATAATATAGACAGTTTAGAAATTGAAATAACATTTAATTTGACGGTCCATTTCGCCTTGAACCAGATGGGCTACAAATACCGAACTTAAGTCATCGCCAAGTGGGTACAGAAAACAAAATAGGCGATATTGGTTTACACTCTGATTGACTGTTTCGTTTTAATGGCAGCGATTGGGAGATCTAAATATGTGTGTCTATTGGTTTAGAATTTGTCTGGCTGGACTATTTTCAAGAACGTGGCATGCCTTAAGGATCTGAAAAATGTGATTGGACAATAATACACTGGATTGTGATTGTAACATCTAAAAATGGCTGTGTTTTGGGTTAGAAGTTCTCTGACAGGCTTATTTCCAAGAACGTGACATGGGTTAAGATAGAAATTACAATGAAATAAATACCCCTAGCTCCATACAGGCGTTGATATAAGTCGACGGGGACAGTTGAAAATGTGTGCCCCATCTGGGTGTCGAACCCGGGATCTTCTGCTTACATAGCCATCTGAGCCACCGAGAACGCAGCGGATAGAGCGACTGCAGGAACTTATGTCTGGCACGTCCCCCGTGAGACCCACATTCCCAACTTATTGTCCCGCACTATATTCCTAGTGCCCCTGTGCATTATACTCACTACTCCGAAAGAACAGATACCATCTTCATGAATATATAGTTAAGGCTCACCGGCCATTTGACCATGTCCGAAAGAACAGATACAATCTTCATACCATATAATTAAGGCTCATAGGCCATTTGACCATCTTCTTCTGTGTGGATGCACAAACAGTCCCCGAACTCTTACAGGAATCGGCAAAAATCCGAGAGTAATGAGTGTAGTGGGCAGGGGCACTAGGAATATAGTGCAGGACAATAAGTTGGGAATGTGGGTCTCACGGGAGGCGTGCCAAAGATAAGTCCCTGCAGTCGCACTGTCCTCTGTGTCCTCGGTGGCTCATATCGATAGAGCGTCTATCATGTAAGCAGAAAATCCCGGGTTCGAGTCCCAGTCCGGGCACACATTATCGGCTGCCCGCGTTCACTTATATCAACGCCTCTGTGCAACTAGAGGTATTCATTTCATTGTAATTTCATTCTAACGAGCTGCATGGTCACCGATGGTATATGTTCCTTCAGACATGTCAGAAAGATTAGATACCATCTTCATATGTATACATGATTAAGACAGAGTTGAAAATTCTGATTGGATTGTAAAATACTCGGCTATGCATGGGAGATATGTGCGTGTGTGTTGTTGGTTTAGGAGCTACCTGAATAGCCTATTTTCAAGGAACAGGTGTGGCTTAGGTGAGGGTAGGTGAAAGGAGTGGGGCATAATTTATTTATTATTTATTTATTTATTTGACCTCTGGCAGCTAACGGCTATTTAGGAAGCTAGAAGTTAAATAAGAGAAGTGTAGTACAAACCATAAATTGATGAGATGACAGTTGTACAACATTAATGATTAACAATGTTGTAGTGGCACAAATGCACAATTAATAGAGGTACTGAACATGCTGTGTATCAGTTTTACATGGGGCCACAAGTTAATAGATAAACGAAAAAATGGGAGCACTAAAAATACAACTGTTCAAAGCTTAAATTGAAATACGTATACATATAAAATACACAGCAACATGACGGCATAGTTCCCAGTGCTGGGTTATTATTACGACGATATCTTGGCAGCGTGCAAAAATTTGAAAATTCCTTTGGTATACGCAGCGTTATCAAAGAACAGAATGGTGGCACGACGAACTAACTGTTGTTAAAAAAGACTGTCTGTGGCTCTCCCATTTTTCACACGCAAAGAGAATGTGATTTATGTCACTTCTCTAGTGTTATTACAGTCACAGAGGGAGGTTGGAATAATTCCAGTGCGGTGGAAGTGCATCGGAAAACTTCCTTGGTTCTCATACAACAGACAGCAGATATCAGTCATCTGGGTAAGAGAACATCACGAAACCAGTGTCTACGTGGGATGTCAGGCAGAACACGGACATATCTTCCCCTCAATAACTGAGATACGTTCCAGCCCCTTGCCACTGTCTAAAGGCATTCTGTGCGGCCATACGGTACAGTTAAGAGGGGAAAGTTTGAGACAGATGAAAGGTTCGGATTTTGCGTCTTCTTTAGCAAGAACATCGACTTCTTCATTATGAATTATGCATGATGATGTCATTCGTTTGTCCTTGCCGCTGTGTGTAGGCTACTCAAGATGATCCCAACAGGTGCTGGTTACGGGAATATGACGAAGATTCCCTTTGCATATCTACTGACATCGGGTACAAATAACAACGTCTGACACCTGTATATCAATCTCCACTCAGCTAACAACACCTTTGTTAAAGAATATAGATAAATAGATTCCTTGATGTGCTCTAAACATTTAGCTTCTCAGAGTAAGTATTATTGTAATAATCCTATAGATAAATATAAAAATATTGATTTATGTTACAAAGCACCCTTAAACCAGTAGAGTTTCTTGACAGAATAAATTATGTGACCTAATGCAACTCTAAAGCATTTTAATTCCTGCAGAGCGGCTGAATATCCTACATTTGCTCTGAAACTTATATCAGTTTAAATTCAAATTAGTTATGAGACAGTGATGTGTATCATAGTTTGCCCAACTCCTGTCAATATTAGTGACTTTCTTTCACAAACACAGTCTTATTGTTCTGGTAATACAGTGAAACTTTAAATTTACATTAGGAAGAAATCACCGGAGATTGGATGAAATGCCCATAAGAATGAAGAGATATTACGCACAACGCAGGTTTTTCTTAAAATTTCGTCAGCAAGAACGGTAAATGTAACTAAAATAAGCTCTATATAACATTAGATAAACAGTAATACACAAATATTTAGGCAAACAAACTGTATATTTGTAATTTTGAGAACTTAAATTGGTATAAAAGCACCACTTTTTGATAGCAGTTCCTGAACGTTGTGACATGGAATCAGCAAGGGCCAATTATCTACAACGAATCAGTGCAGTTAAAACTACAACTAATTTTTGTAATATTCTTAGAACAATCGCTACATGTAAAAAAAATTACATATGTGAAAGTTTTACTTAAATTTTGATTTTTGTTGTATTAAATCCACCCACTGTTTACAAAAAATCGAAAACATCTAAATATTGCTAATTGGGTCTTTGGTGGGACATACTTTGACCATATAATGTGGGCTATTTCGAACTGCCTATTGAGAAAATAAATGCTCATCATTCTCTGCCGGCCGCTGGTGGCCGAGCGGTTCTAGGCGCTTCAGTTTGGAACCGCGCGACCGCTGCGGTCGCAGGTTCGAATCCTGCCTCGGGCATGGATGTGTGTGATGTCCTTAGGTTATTTAGGTTTAAGTAGTTCTAAGTTCTAGGGGACTGATGACCTGAGATGTTAAGTCCCATAGTGCTCAGAGTCATTTTTTAACCATTCTCTAACTTCCATGGAAGCCAAGCTGTCTGAAGTCACATAAACGTTGATCTGTATTCTGTCACAAGAAACTACCCACCAGAAATTTAACTACCGGCCTTCAGATCGACTGATCCAGGATTGAACTTCACTAAATTCCTCCTAATATCTTTCTCTCACTGGTTACATGATGTTAATAACCACAGGAGGCGTGATGGCGGGCTGCTATGAACATTGGGGAAAAGTTAAACGAACTAAGTTGATTCCAAATGAGCATTTATTCACGAAATGGAGCATATTCCTGAACTTCAGTAAACATTTAACACGTATAAAAATCCTAACACTGTGGTTCTCTACGGAGAAACTGTTTCTCATTGTGTTTATCATAGTTATAAACTGTTTATAATTGTGGTAATCATCATTATTCAGTGTGTATTATGTCGACTATGAACGCAACATGGGCACTTATGTGCTCACACACAAAGATTCAAACAGTCACAGAACAACCAAAGCTAACATTTTTGATGAAAGAAATTTCAGATTTCTGCTGCATTTTGGCACTGAAGTAACTTATTGGTGACAGATGAAAATTTGTGTCGTGCTAGGATTCGAACCCAGACTTCCCACTTTGCATGAGCAGTTGCCCTAACCGCTTTTGCTATCTGAGCACATCTCCTGTCCACCCAAATCTAGATACACCCCACACTATAGAGTAGTGTCCCCTGTCCATCATTCCTCTTTGTTATCAGTCTTACTGTATTCCCTTGAGAGATTGGACATTATTGTGCATCTGCACTGAAGTACTGACATGTCGTCAGGCGCGCATATGTTATGTGGATATGGTGTCAGTTCTTTCGGCGATGCTGACAGATGAAAATTTGTGCCAGACCAGGCTTCGAACCAGACTTGTTTCTTATGTGGTCACCTTAACCGCTTTGGCTGTCCGAAATAACAAGCCCCTGAAAATCAGCAACATTGACTAGATATGCAGTTGCTATTAAAGACGACCAACAGGCTACAGCAGGGAAGCCGACAAGCTCGCACACTAGTGCACAAACAAACCGCCAACACTGCACTACACTGTGAATCCGATATACGGTATGACCTATCGGACACTAAACGAGAATGAACCCAACTGTTACAGGCATGCTGATGCTGACCGAGAAGGCAACACCGGTATCCAGCTGCAGCCGACGAGTAACACCACTTCACAACGTCAAAGGTATCTGCCTGCATGATACCCACTTCTAATAAATCTTACCCTTGCATGACCTGTCACAAGCAGCAGGAAAATCGCTACTGCTCTTACAACCCGACCCAACTATCGCAGAGGACGCTCTTGCCTTGGCTCTTTTTTCCCCTCTGCCCTTCAAACTGCTACCCTTCGTTCGACTTTCGACCCAATCTATCTCCAGATGAGCGCGTATTAATGGTTAATAATAACCAGACGTACGCAAACCTTACTTAGTGAAAACTAACCAATATGCAGAGATGGCAGTGGACCTTTTCTTGCCAGAGGGGACGTGGAGGCGCTCCACCCTATTAAAAAAAAAAAAAAAGAACGGACGCGATACCCACATAATATATATGAACCTGGTGGCATATCGACATCTTGCCGGCATGTCGACATCTTGAGCCGTTCACGACGTAGGAGTGTTACGTCATATGCGACTCACACATGTCTTTTCGGATAGTGTTTCTTTCCCTATAATTTACAAAATATTGTGTGAAAGGAATGTTTGTTTATTTATTTATTTATATAGGCAATGATGAGAAACGTTGTTCTTTCTGCAGAGTTGTGAATTAGTTAGGTTAGGTATTTTCCAGAAAGTACCGAATTATAATTTTTTTACACAGAACGTTCTTTCTTTTATCATGTAGCTGATTTATTTAAATCAAATGTGCATAATCTTAGACATAGACATAGGCCATTGACGAGATGCCACTGAGACCGAGTCCGAATCGTTCACTTAAGGCGGCTAATAAAACCGCCCACCCCACAGAATGCACGATGTGGAACACTGTTCGATGTTGAAGTGTCTCGAAGAACCGTTGTCTTTTTCTCGAAATGTTGTAGAGCCGTACCAGCTCGTGGTCTAGTGGTAAACGTGGAGCAATGTAAATGCGAAGTCATGAGTTCAAGCCCATTAATTCCTCTATTTCTTTAAACCAAATTTCAGCTGCCTGCTGAAGTTACCAGTTTGATAGAACTTCAAAGATAATTCGCTTCATTTCCTAACCCACCAATAACAGCAAATCTTCCAGAAACAATTTCGCAAAACAGTTTGTGACTGCATCAGAATCACAACAGTTCAACCTCGAGAGTTTCCTCGCCTTACAGCGGCTACCACAAGCCACTGGTCGCGTGACATCTGGCAGCGTCCGGCCATGTGACCGCTGCACGTCGCTAGGAGTATGTTTACCAACTGTCGTTTTCTTATTTGAAACTCTAGTATTTATTTTGCAGTTACCCATTGGATATTGCATAGTTGAAATTTTTGAACGTTGTTGTCGAGTGTTGTTTTGGTGTTGTACGTGGAATGGCGCCAGTCATCGCTTCTTGGACAACAGTAGGAAGAGCCTCTATCGCCTGATCAATTTGTTGACTGTTGTTAATTTCGTGGGTGTCCGGAATACGACTATCAAGCGTTTCCTTGAACTGGGTCCAATTCGCCCGCTTGTAGTTCATTATCCTGCGTGGTTCTGTGTGCTGCAGTGTTTCTTCCGTGTGTAATACAAGACATAGACCCCCGTTCTTGTCCTTACCCCTTCGTTCTTGATCCTGTCTCTCAGACTCACTCCAGCCATTGCTGTCTCTATTGCCCTTTGACGTACGTTTGCGCTGCGTATTGTGAGTGTCAGTTTCGAGCATATGTGTTATCACTGACAGGACGCATGTGTTATAAACATTCCTTTTCTTATTTTGTAGGGATAGTCGCTTTACGGAGAATTTAATCAAATTCCAGAATGTCATTTCGGCTGGTGATATGTGCTACCTGGTTATCTTCTCCAAGTTGGATTTTATGCCTCGGATCAACGTATTCGTTTATTATTTCCCGCTCATGGTTTCCGATGGAGATTGTAATATTGACAGGGATCATGACTTTGGTAAGCACTTTTGAGGTTTCAGATCACTGTTGACAGTTCGTTTGTGTCACTGCTAAACAGGATCTCACATGCAAAGAAAATAGGTTTCAGACGTTTTCCATCCCGATACCTTTCTGACTGCAGGTTAGATCCAAGGGTTGCCCAGAAAGTAATGCACCGCATTTTTTTCGTCGAGAATTCTTTATGGAACATAACGTTTTATCCTCACACCCTATTTTTTACGTAAATCTCCATCCCGTTCTATGGCGCTCCTCCAGCGCGAAACAAGGACGTTTATGCCCTGTCGGTAACAATCCTTGCCCTGATGGCGGAGCCAGTGCTTCACTGTGTGAATCACCTCCTCATCGTCCTCAAAATGTCTTCTCGAGTCGTAATGCGTCTGTCCTCGCGAATGAAAACACCAGCTCGCTGTAACATGTCAGGTGCGAAAGCCGTGGATGGTCTCCCCAGCCGCTGCAAATCGTGGAGCTCCGCCGAACCGCCTTCTGATGACCTCACCCCCCGTGCCCAGTCACTAACTGTGCTTCTGTCGACAGCAGATGCTTCATCGACTTTGCACTAGCGTTTTTAAATATTCCCCCACAGTATCTTTCTCTGCAGTGAGAAATTCAATGACGGCACGTTGCTTGTAACGTACATCACCTACAGACGCCATTTTGAAACTTCCCTGCAGCTATACACTATCTGTCAGAATTGACGGAAACTTGACGCGCTCACTCAGGAGAATTCAGTTAATACATACATAACGTTCCTCATTCGTAGGATTGTTTTCGGTTTAGGAAAAAAAATGCGGTGCATTACTTTGTGCAACCCTCGTATTTCAACACATCCTCCAGAGCCAAGATTAATCACTTAGGGAAGACTGCGTCTCCTCGTTTGACGCCTCTTCTTGCATAATCCTTTCAAATGACCCAGACTTCCACTATTTTCACATGTAGAGTGGCATTCTCATAAATGTCGCTGATTAATCTGGTATCTCTGCAGCCAATAGAGGCTCTCAATACACCCAGATTTCAACGCTGTAGAACGCCTTCTGACAGTCTATGAAGTGTGCATAGTTCTTGAGTTTGGTCGATAGTACTGAACCTTTTTTGTGAATCACACCTATTCGACTGGCTGATAAAAGTCAGATTTCTCACTCAGGCCGTTCGTATCGATTTTTGTTAGTAGCTCGTAAAACATAGATAAGAGACTAGCATATGTGTGTGTGAAATCTTATGGGACATAACTGCTAAGGTCATCAGTCCCTAAGCTTACACACTACGTAACCTAAATTATCCTTAGGACAAACACACACACCCATGCCCGAGGGAGGACTCGAACTTCCGCCGGGATCAGCCGCACAGTCCATGACTGCGGCGCCTGAGACCACTCGGCTAATCCCGCGCGGCGGGAGACTAATAGCCACTAATTCTTGATGTTCGTGTTGTCACGTTTTTCAATATCAGAATGACATCTGTGTTCTTCCAGAACTCTGGCATCTCCCTCTCCCCGAGGCATTTATTTAATAGAATTAAGAGTACTTTTTCAAGAATCTGTCCAATTTTAAGCATCTCACTCGAGGCTTATCCTCGCGTGGCGCCTTGCAATTCTTGATGGAGGAAATTACATGCCAGGGAAGAATTAATAAAAGCAGAACTAATAGTGACAGGGAGGTGCGAGTTGGCACTCATGGACAGAAAAATATGTAAAGCTAAATTATCTAGACGCAGCACAAAAATATATACGAGGGCCGCTTGAAAAGTCCGTACAAAGTCCAAGAGATGGCACCACCGGCGCGTATCGAGGTCATGTTTAGTTAGCAGCATCTTCGAAAAGATTGAAAACCAATTTTCAGCCATATTGGTCTATTTCTTTGTGTTTGTCATTCGTGTGAATCAACGAAGTCGAGTGATCGTCAAAAAATGGACGAAAAAGAAATTCGTGTGGTGATTAAACATTACTTTATGAAAGTCAAAACGCCTCAGGAGACTAAAGAGAAGCTTGATAAACATTAAGGTGACTCTGCACCTTTGATTACAACAGTTAATAAGTGGTTTCAAAATTTTCGGAGTGGCCATATGGGCACAAGTGCTGCTGAACGTTCAGGACGTCCTGTGGAGATTACGACTCCAGAAATCATAGATGAAATCCATGATATGGTGATGGATGACAGAAGAGCTAAGGTGCGTAAGATCGCTAGCGCTGTGGGCATCTCGAATGAACGGGTACATAATATTTTGTACAAACATTTTGACATGAGCAAGCTATCCGCAAGGTGTGTTCCGCGATTGCTCACGCTTGACCAAAAGCGGAATCGTGTGAAGTGTTGCAAGGTTGGTTTGCGGCTGTTCAGGAAGAATCCGCAGGACTTTAAGCGTCGTTTCGTCACTGTGAATGAAACATGGATACATTACTATACTCATGAGACCAAAGAACAATCCAAACAATGGGTTACCAAGGGAGAATCTGCACCAAAAAAGGCGAAGGACATTCCTTCGGCCAGAAAGTTCATGGCGACTGTCTTTTGAGATTCGCAAGGTATACTCGTCATCGACTAGCTGGAAAAGTAAAACTTTTACAGATGCATTTTATTCATCGTTATTGGACCGTTTGAAAACCGAGCTGCAAGAAAAACGCCGGCGATTGGACCGCAAAAAAGTCCTTTACCATCACGACAATGCACCAGCACGCACCTCAGCAGTTGTGGTCGCACAATGGAAACAGGATTCCAACTCGTTTCACATCCCCCCCTTTTCTCCAAACTTGACTCCCTCGGACTACTGTTTGTTCCCCAATTTGAAATGGCTGGCGGGACAAAGATTTTATTCAAACGAGGAGGTGATTGCAACAACTACTAGCTATTTTGCAGACTTGGACAATTCCTATTATTCGGAAGGGATCAACAAATTAGGACAGCGTTGGACGAAGTGTGTAAGTCCAAAAGGAGATTATGTCGAAAAATAAAAATAGTTTACCTCAAACACGTAAGTAGTTTTTATTTTTGCACCGACTTTTCAAACGCCCCTCGTAATAGTTTAAAAGTTATTGTTGTCTTGAAAACGGTAAATTTTTGAATGTTCAAAAGCTAATATCTCACCAATGCTTTCGCTAATTAATATGAACAAAGTGTTTACGGATGCGGCTAGTAGAGCTTCCATCGAGCAATCATAGCCGATGTAGCAGAATATGTACCATTTTTGACTGAGAGGTCAGAATACGGGAATCGACTGAGAGAAACTATGTTTTTGGTTAGAAATAAATTTAAAGAGACGAAACTAGCGGCAGCATTCTAAAATTTAAAGATGTGGGTGAGTAATTAAGTATGTATTTTTAATTGTTTATCTATGTTTAGTATCAAAAATTCGGGTAAAGTAAAATCGCGCCACAAGACCATTATTTGTGAGAAAACTGTGGCAGATACAAAAAATTGGGCTTTAAATTGTTAATGCCCTGAAAATTTCCACATTTTTCAATGTATCGTATGTGTTTTTGTGTTCAGTTTTATAACATTCATAATTTTTTTGTCAAACATTGTTTTGAGTTAGGCAGTCGTTTCGAGGGCGTATAGGGCGGCCATCTGGGGAGAGTTCAGCTTGAGCGACACTAAGAGCCGGACGTGCGGCCCATCTGGGGGTAGTATTGGGTTGGTAGCCACAATCGGGGACAAGTACGTATGTAGCGACGATCGAAACGATCAAGTTGAGCACAATATAGTGGTTTCGGACAGCAGACAACAGTGTATTCGTATTTTGTGAACTGTGAACAGACGGTCGAGTGCCGTGTTAGCGACATATGAATTTTATAGTGAAGTGTTGTAGCAACAGTTATTAACGGCAGCCCTTACATAAAAGCCCCTCAGACTGCATTTTAAATGTTTAGGCAATAACTGAAGACTATTTGTGGTAAAATAGAAATAAACTACTTCTTAAAATTATAAATCTACGTGAGTGACCCAATATTTTATATCTCACCGCAATAACTGACTGCATTATTTTTTTTTTTTTTTGTATATTTTATTTCAGCTTGACAGGTGTGAGCTGGCACCCTATGACGAAAAACATAGCCAAACATTGAGACCAGAGACATCTCTGGGGCCTCTCAATTAAGCTGAGTGTGCCATAGCACGTGGCGGCTCGAGCTAACTATTCAGTCTAAACTAACTTTTATATAAAAAATTGGGGAACAGCACCGACACCAGCTTTATAAATATTTTCATCATTTTCAGCGAATTTTTACAGTGCGTAGTTCCCAGTACCGTCATAACTTCATGTTCGCATTGATTTTGATGATCTTGATCGATCTTGTGTTTTGCCTTCGCCTGTGAAACCCAGGAGCTTACACAAGTTAATAACATTCAATATAGTAATGTTGGACCTGAGATGGGCGATCATACAGATTTCTACAAGTGTGGACGAAAAAATGTTCTATCACGCCGATGCTGCTGCTAAAGCTCATGGACAGCCATGGTGGATGTAGCTGTCATGCAAATGGCTCTCCAGTAGAGAAGCTGAATGCACATTGCTGCTGCTGCAATTCTGAATCCCGTTTATCTCCAAGATAAGCGCTTAGATACTTCCTGAATGAAGAAATAATTCATGCCAGATCGATCTTTCCTGAAACAATAAAATCCTTTTGTGACGTGTTTTGCTCAAGCATTTTCGCACAAACAGTAAAAAGGTTTCAAACTGCCACTGCTGCCTTCACCCCTCTATTAAACCCAAAGCGCACGATATAGTGCAAACGTTAGGCTTTTTTTCCACTTGCGACTCTACTTTACAGTGCTTAAACAACGGTCATAAGTTTCAAGTATACAACTCTAATAGTTAGCGGCAATAGAAATAGTAGAACTTCAAATAAGAAAACGACATTTGCTAAATACGTTCATGGGGCCACGCTACGTTCACCTTGTCGGACAGCGCCAGACGTCGGGCAGCGAGCATCGTGTGGCCAATTGCTGGTTGCTGATGGTTTCTGCAGGACAAGCAAACTCTCGAGGGTGAATGTTGTGATTTTTTTGCAGCCACGAACTATTTTGACGAATTGGTTCTGGGGGTTTTTGCTGTTGCTGGTGGGTTAGGCATTGAATCGAATTATCTCTGAAGTTCTATCAGACTGAAAACTTTAGCAGACGGCTGCAGTTTAAAAAATAGTGCAAGGAGTAGATTCAAATCGCTTCTTTTTGTCTACAATCCACGACTTTTTCTCACTAGACAACGAGTTATACAGCAGTGTAACAACTCGAGGAAGGAGACGAGACTTCCTCCAAACACTTCTGCAACAGCGTTGTCACATTGTGCGTATGGCTGGACTTCGATTCCTGAGAGGCTGCCAGTTTTATTGACCACGTTAAGTGAAGGACTCAGATTTACGGTGGCCAGATTTTGTATCTAAGAATTAACAAATCAGTTAATTCCAGTTTCTATCATTTATGGTTAGGGAGCTGTAAACATTCAGTATTTTAGGGGTAAATGCAAGAAGCTGTACATAACTGGCAGGGCTCAGATGGATAGTCTGGTGGTAGATTGTTCATTTGAGTGAAGTATTCAAACGAGTGCCCATTTTGATGAACGCACAACGCAGATGACCCGCGGATGAGACGAGAAGTTGCTGCTGCCATGGAGCGACAAGCATCCTCGATGTATATTGTGCCGTTTGAAGTCACTTTCTTTTAGATTGTAGATTATATCCTTACAAGGCAGACAGGAATAAACAAACAAACCAAGATCTGTTTGCCATGGATACTGATAAGGAATAGACATGTTGTACACATCCAATGAGTACCTGTCATATTGCTGATGCTTGGTACAATATGCCTATAAAGCAGCTATGGTTTACGCCATGAGATGTGAGCTCCATCAGCCATTGCTTTCTTACGTGCTGAACAATGAGTTCAAGAGACAAGTATTCAGGTGTGTGAAATTTAAGGACGAAAGTAACATTTGCAAGATGTGACGCGGCCAAGTAACATAGCTCCATGAAACTTGGGCCATTCACAGAAATAGCTGCTACAGAAGGTAGCTGAAAGAAATAGGCAGTGAGACAAACGGAAATTATACTTATTCAAGCACAATAATTACACTTATGTCAACATAATTCATGACGGTTCCCTGTACATTAAAAATGGCGGGACATGGTTTTTAATAGAGTATGTGATCACCCCAGACTGTAATGTATGCTCCACAATTTGCTCCCATGTTATCACCAACTCTGGTAAGGAATTTTTGCGGTCGAGATTTGCGTTCCTCCACTAGTGCAGGTGACAACTGCTGAATGGCCGTTGACGCCTGTAGACGTGCTGCTGTATGCTTCCCTAACGTATACTACACGTTTTGAATGGATTCAAGTCAAGCAAGTGGGCAGTCCAGTCCATTCCCGCCGAATACATCTTCTCGTTCCAAGAGTTCCTGCACCTGCGCTGTTTGATGTGGTCGCGCTTTGTTATCCATGAAAAGGAGGTTAGGGACGAATTCCCCCCTGAAAAGACGCACATGCGGAAGGAGTACAGTGTCACAATAACGTTAACTGGTTATTGTACCATGTGCAAAGATTTGGAGGTAAGTATGATCTTACAACATTACGCCTTTGCACAACATAAAACTTGGACCACCGAAACGATCAAGTTCGACCTTGCTGGACGTATCCTCATATGACGAGAGTTGCGAACACATAATACACTCAGAAACATTGTTCCGCACAGAGCCATATAGCAATCGTTCGCCCCATGAACCATTTGCGATTGGAATAGCAAAAGGGAAACTGAGGGTGATACATAAAGTATTCTCTGGCACACACTCTAAGGTGGCTTACGGAATATAGACATAGATGTAGAAATTAATCGTTTTATGTATGTACGGATCACCCACTAGTAGTGTGAATCCTTTTTGCAATAAACTAACGGTATTTCTAGATAAAATCTTAACAGCAGAGCTCAACACAATTTTGTGTGGATACACAACATGAATACAAATATCAAAAATAAAACTAGAAGCACCCCTACAAATATCTTCCAGAGTTTTGGCATAGTTATGTAGATCAATACTGTAGCAAGGGGAACTACAGTGATTGCATTAGTAACCAACCACGTCGCAACAAACATGTATAGGAAAAACTGTGATGTAGTCGTACAAGGTCTTGGACTCTAAGTGAACTGCTGGCAAATAATAACAGTAAAATCGGGTATGGAAAAAATCCCTAAACCACTGTCCTATAAAAGACATTTATCAGAGATCAAAATACAATATTTTTCAAGAGAACTAGCAAACGAAAGTTGGGGAGAAGATTATAGAACTACGAATGTAAATAAGAAATTCCCTAAATTCTCAATGTTATTTAAATTGAACTTTGAAAAGATATTTCCATACCGATATCAATGGTTCACAAAAAAGGATAACAGGAAATACCAGGAAGTCCTTCCAAAACTTAAGTATCTCATTTTGATTTATTGCTGCATAAAAGCCATTTAAGGGCAAGATAATATACTATGGAGAGAATAAAAGCAAGGCAGTCTTGTGTGACATTAAAAAGGAAACAGAAGGAGACAAACAAAAGTATAATAATAATGTTCTGACTAGATCGTAGAATAAAGTAACAAATTATATACACCACCCAGAAAACTAAGTGAGGGAGCATTTTTCAGGCATTGTACAGAATTAGAAAAAAAATACAAAGGAGCAGAAAAAAGGCATCTGTAAATAATTGTGCACTGAATATAATGATGTTGCTACCAACCATGGAGCGCGAAGTCAGTAAAGCTATACAAAATATAATATAAAACGTCGGTAACCTTAGATGAACTACAAATGTGTGAGCTGAAAGAAAGCATACAGGGTATACAAGCTTTCTTAACAAACGTAATAAATGAGACATTTACATCAGGGAAATTTCCAGAGTATTTAAAATAGGCAGAGTTGTGCCTCTGCTTAAGAAAGACTATGCACAAGTCATAAGACTATGGGCTCATTTCCTTGCTGTGATCATTCTCAAAAACAATAGAATCAGTTAACAAAAACCGATTAATGAATTGCTTGAATAAATATAACCTTCTTAGTGACCACAGTAGTAGTACAGTATCAGCCACAGTGAAATTCACAAAAGTTGTACTTGATCCTCCTGACAAAACTGAGTGTGACACATTCATATTTATAGCTGTTTCTAAGACTTTTAATACTGCAGACAATATGATTCTACCAAGTAAGTTAGATCCTTAGAAATTCTTGGGTAGCTAATGACTGTTGTCAGTCATACTGACAGACAGTATATAAAGATTAGAGATACCGCATATTTCAAATGAGGCTAAATTTTTGTGAAATACCTACCTTAATCAAAATGCATTAATATAGGGTTCCTCAGGGTAGTACATTACGACCAATACTGTACTTGATATACATCGAGACTTTCCCAGAAGTGTTAGTAACGGGCGACAGTAATATTATAGTCACTGAGGAAACAAGCAAAGAAAGATGAAGCAAATGAAATCCTCAAAGGCAGTTTGCAGTTGGTCAACATGCAAAAAAATGACACTGGCCATAAAATAAGTAAATCCCATGAATTTAAATTTTAAGAGGCAAAACGACACCGCTAAATTAAATGTAGATAGCACCCCTATAGAAAGCGTAACGAACGGAAAAACTCTAGGAATGAATATTGATTCTCAGCTGTTGTGTGAACACATGGAGTTACTCGCAAACAGAATGTCATCAGTAAATAGCAGCCAGTATCTTTTAGTTACATCTACTCTTATGCACACTTAATTCTTAGCTATGGAATTCTTTTATGCGGAACAAGTGCACAAAATATGAATACAGCTTTGGGACTTCAGAAAAGAGCCATAATAAACAAAAATAGGAGTCCAGCTCGTTGTATCTGTTCTCAACACTGTAGATCTGTACATGTGCGTACATTTACCCTTCAGTTGTGTACATAACAAATAATAGTGATAATTGCCACACAAACAGCTTTGTCCGTGATCAAAGGCGATATCTAGGAAGAAATTACATTTTCCATGAAAGAATAAACATAAAACTCAAAACAGAATTTTCTCCTAAGGAATAAATCTGTACAATAAATTGTTAAAGCAGATTAAAAATATTATTAAAACGAATTTATTTAAAATCAGTTGAAAAGTATTTATTTAGCAATACGTTCTATATTGTGAAGGATTAAGGAAGGAAGATTAGAGTTTAACGTCCTGTCGACAGCGAGGTCACTAGAGACAGAACACAAGGCAGCATTATGCAAAGGGTTGGAAGGAAATCAGGTGTGCCCTTTTCAAGGAAACAATTCCAGTATCTGCATGGAGAAATTTAGGGAACACACGGAAAACATAAATCTGGATGACAGGATAGAGATCTGAAATGGCGTCCTCTCAACTGGGAGTCGAGTGGACTAGCCATTGCTCCATGTGTTGTGACCAGATGAAACTACTTTGGGGTCTTTTAGTTCTCTGGAAGAAGGCTCATCAAACTAGAACACATGAAATATTAGCTCACTTTACTACATAAATGAATAAAAGATTTACTTTGGCACAAGACTGCTTGATAATTTACAAGTGCCATCCACTATGAATGCATTATTTGATGCACAGATTATCAAACTGTTCCCTTGCAGTACAAAATGCTACAATTACGAAAGTACATTTCATCAGAAACCTTAATGTCCTACATTATGAAGTTAACTGCTGTAGCTGATGTCTCAAACTGGCCGAGCTCTTGCATGCTGAACACTGTATTAAGCACTGCTATGCTGAGAGGAAGGCGTGGTCTTCTGGAGTGCCACTAATTGATTGTTGCGGATTGCGGTGAGCCCTCGCTAATGTCTGCGGTATCGATTCGCGTTGCCGACTTCAGTGTAGCACCGCAATCTCTGAACGATACCACAATATGTGATGAATTACTTAGATAACACACGGTAGAGGGTCTGGTAAAATATGTAACACAAATAAACAATAAAAATTACGTTAAAATATCTATCGCATCAGATACCATTTTAACACTTTTATAACCTCTTTTTATTTCCTGGATTACCTCATTCCGAAAGCTGTGCAACATCTTACCCTCTTTCTTCTCTCAACATCTCCCTTAATATACAGAGATACTCAGTTTTTCAGGCTGACGAATGGGAATTTTCAGTACAAAAAATGGAAACCACATATCGTCGCTGAGGTCCTGACGTCAGTGTCTCTAGTGTTCAATCTTATATTATGAAATAATAAGTGTACAGTGTTGTAGTGTCTGCAGTGAGTGTGAGGAGTGAATTAACGGTGTAGGACTGGTCTTTTACATTATTAAATATCTTCTGTGCAAACCAGCATTGGACCCCATGGACAAACTGAACGAGCTAGCACCGATTCAAACAGACTGACTTTGTATTCAGGAGGTTGGAGGCTCCAGTCTTCAACTAGCCGTACTGACTTAAGTTTACCAAAGTTTCTCTGTTACTTCTGGCAAATGCAGGATGGTTCCTATATTAAAGTCACGGCCCACTCCCATCCTTGTCAAAATACATCTCTACATATGTGAATTCCTGTACGTACAAGAATATACAAAGCAGTTGAAAAATCAGCCTGTTGGAGCACAAGAAAGGTAAATATGCTCCTCTTTAAAAGATTTTGACAGAAAAATGGGGCACTAGCTGCCTTATCCTCGCTCCACCTTCGTCACCGAAAATTTTGGCGTCCAAACATATTCGCTCTCTTTCAACTCAAAATATTCTAAATCTTTTTACCCAGTCTCTCTTTGTAGTGAAGCCTTCGCATTCAGTACCTCCCTCTCACAGCCAGTGACTGCAAATGCCTCTCTCCCACTGTTTCCTTTTCTCCTATTGGCGTTTCCTTCTGTCTGTATCTCGCACTGCCGTTGTCTTCATTCACTTCTCTCGCTCTTCCAAACGCTGTGTCTTTCACTTCCACTTTCGCTGTCTCTAGTTCCTACTCCCATTGTCTTCGTCCCATTCTTTTTATCTCTCGCTGCCACTGTCTCTTTCTTTCTCGCTTACAGTCTGCTGACTTCCCCTTCAGTCACCATTGTCTACTCTCCACACATGTTCTTGGTTTGCTCGGTGTTTTGACTAATAACCTGGGAAATCTTTGCACACGGCTATAGAGATGGAGGAAAGTGGGCAAATTTTTTCGTGTTGAAGTTCACCTGTCTGAGGGGTGCAGACGCTCCCCCCCCCCCCCCCACCCCCCCCACCCCCGTCACCTGTGTACGGTCTCCACTCATTTCCACAGTCTCCTCTCTCTTTTTCTTCAACTGCTACTATCCATCTCTCTTCCTCTTTTACTTGAACTGTCTCTCACTAATCATCACTATCTCCTCTCTCTTTGGCTCCTACTGTGACTGTATTTATCCCTCTCTCTTTCTCTCCCACCATCGCTGTCTCCTCTCTCCTATTGGCACTCTATCTTCCACCATCACTGTCTCCCTGCTAATCTATTTCGGCACGTGCCAAAAGCATATCCTGTCCAATGCAAATTCGCTTTACACTACTTTATATAAAAACACACAACATGAAGAGAAATTATGGAAGTGGCGATCCCTTCAATTCGTACTTTTGGTATCCAAAAATCATGGTTTTCGGGTGTATCTTGATAAAGGATAAAGATTTTGGAAAACGATAAAATGGTGTTCCTAGATGAATGCCTAAAGAATGAACAGTTAAAATTTTATCCATTTTCTATTGTTAGTTATGTAGATAATTGCAGTCCACGGTGCAAAAACGCCTAAAAATGGGTTTGTGGTTTCCTGCGTAAGTACAGTAACTTTGAACCTCTGGGTTTCGATAACGTGTAGTGATATCGAAAAAAGTTTCGAAATTCCTCGAGAACATCATCTTAAGAACATACAGAGAAAAGGAGACGATTTTTCCATCAATATAAATTACAGAAGCGGTCACCCCCCACAACTGATACTTTTGGAACCAAAAATTATAGTTTATCGAAGTTTTCTTAGGATCCAGACATAAAGAAATGGTGATTTTATAAGCCGTCTAAGGCCCGCCCTAGGCCACGCCTCATGCAAAAGACCAAACTATTTGCTCAACTTGCTTGGGCTGAAGGAAGTGTGTTTACATTTTATCCCTGTATTGCAGGATAGCTACAGTACGCGTATTCCTGTTTTTCCATTAGGTATACAAATGGTCGCTTGGCCAAGGGCTATCCAAAACATTTGACGCCTCATCTCTGTGATCAATAGAAATCGCAGTTCCACGCGTGGTTATTTGGGACATGTCGGTGCTCAGACCGACTGTTATTTTTGTTGTTCTTAAACTGTAATACCAGTGTACAAGTGACCTATGGATGACTATAACTACTAATAATATTACTACCATTATTCTCTTCGCACTAGTATAGTTGTAAATTTATGACTGAAAGAAGTCAAAGTGGTCGATAATTTCTACATTTATCTATTTATAGACTTTCTTTCCTTGTGACATCATCCGCGTACAAAAGCTAGTTTCCCACGTTGTGAAAGCTGCAGCTATTGTTCTTGGTACTCTAAGCCTTTCAAACAAGTTGGATAAGTATCGTACGTGGCTGTCACTTCTACATTTATTTGATACGGAAAAGAGTGTCAAAAACATCTCAGCTCTCGTGTCAGTCTTTGTAAACAAACATTTTTGACACGGTAAACCGGACAATATTTTAAAAATGAATATTTGCTTGAATATTTATCTCTAGGTCCTTCTGCTGCAGTGGAGGCTCAGGCAATTCGATAAGCTCTCTTTTTGGCCTTATATTTAAACCTTAACAACTGATTAGTGACTTTCTTAAGAAAATGCATGGTTTTTTTTTTTTTTATAACGCTTTGCGTTGGAGGATCTAGGATACCGCTAAATACTATTTGTCTCATCGGCTCCTACGCTATCTTCGGAACGTACAATTTTCTAATAGAGCTAATACTTTCAGATATGTTTCAACAATTCCAACGGAGTTAGTGAATGATTTTTATCACTGTATTACTATGTACTATATTAATAGTTTTAGTTAGCAAGTCGTCCTCCGCAGGTGCGTCAGTTTGCTACACAATGTTTAGGATAACGACGGAGAGATTGTGTGGCAATGACAGAAAGGAAAATTACTGATTATCAGCAAACCATTCTTATCGTCAAGTTCAAAGAGTATCAAAACAGCTCATGCATAAACATGCCGTTTCTCTTCACTGTTACAGCTATGGAATCCGTCCGCTATATACAGTACCTTTAACACTTTACTATCGAGTACGGAACAAATATGTAGCAATGTAATAAAGTTCCATAAGTATTAATTTGTTTATTTTAGGTTCACAATGATACAAAGTGATTTAAATGACGACATCATTAGTCAAAACAACTGAATTATTTGGTAGTTCCATTATCTGCTGATTTTGGCATTATGTCGTTTTTAAGCCGTTACTAATCATTATTGTGTATGTGTGGAAAGGTAGGAAATTGAGGAGATGGATCTGGATAGACTGAATTTCAAAAGAAGCATGCGGCAACAACTGAATGAAACAATGGAGAGTAATACATCAGGGAGGGCGGCTTTGACAGACTAGATAGTGAAGACAGCAGAGATTCAGATAGGCAACAAGATAAAGAGTAGTAGAAGATCTTTAGAACCTCGGATTTTGAATCTAACTGACGAAAGCAAAGAATATAAAAAGTGCAGGACATATTTATCATCCGCTTTTTACTTTCATACAAGGTTGAACTCCAGGCAAATACCGTCAGGAAAAGCTTCCCAGCACCTAAATTTATGTTCGATATTATTGTTGTCTTCAATCCGAAGACTGGTTTGATGCAGCTCTCCATGCTACTCTACCCTGTGCGATCTTCTTCATCCCCGAATAACTAATGCAATCTACATCCTTCCGAATCTCCTTACTGTATACATCTCTGTCCCTCTACAATTTTTACCCCCCGCCTCCCCCCGCGCTTCGCACCAGTTTTAAACTAGTGATCGCTTGATGTCTTTCATTTGTCCTCAACCTATGCCTTCTTCGAAATTTTGTTCTTTCTGTCACGACAGCGACATTTTTATTTGTTGTGAAGCCACCGTACAAATGTCTTATATTTTAGTAGTGGGAAAGTTGCTGACCAGTTGTCGAAATTGGGTGATATACACTGAAGCGCCAAAGAAACGTCTAGGCATTCGTATTCAAATATGGAGATACGTAAACAGCGAGAATACGGCGCAGCGGTCCGCAATGCCTATATAAGACGACAAATGTCTGGTGCAGTTGTTAGATCGATTACTGCTGCTACAATGACCGATTATCAAGATTTAAGTGAGTCTGAACGAGAAGTTATGTTCGGCGCACGAACGATGGAACATCTCCGAGATAGCGATGAACTGAGGATTTTCCCATATGACCTTTTCACGAGTGTACCCTGAATATCAGTAACCCAATAAAACATCAAATCTTCGATATCGCTGCGGCCGTAAAAAGATCCTACAAGAACGGGACCAACGACGACTGAAGAGAATCGTTCAACATGACAGAAGTGCAACCCTCCCGCAAACTGCTACTGCTAATTTCAGTGTTGGGCCGTCAACAAATGTCAGCGTGCGAACCATTCAACGAAACATAATCGATATGGGCTTTCGGAGCCGACGGCACACTTGTGTACCCTAGGTGACTGCTCGACACAAAGCTTTACGCCGTGCCTGGGCCCGTCAGCACCGACATTGTACTGTTGATGACTGGAAACACATTGTCTCTTCGGACGAGTCTCGTTTCAAATAGTATCGTGCGGATGGACGTGTACTGGTATGTACACTACCCCATAAACCCATGGACCCTGCATGTCAGCAGGGACTGTTCAAGCTGGTGGAGGCTCTGTAATGATGTGGGGTGTGTGCAGTTGGAGTGATATGAGACCCCTGATACGTCTCTGACAGGTGACACGTACATAAGCATCCTGTCTGATCACCTGCATCCATTCATGTCCATTGTGCATTCCGACGGAATTGCGCAATTCCAGCAGAACAATGCGACTCCCTACACGTCCATAATTGCTTCGGAGTGGCTCCAGGAACACTCTTATGAGTTTAAACACTTCTACTGACCACCAAATTTCCCAGATACAAACATTATTGAGCATATCTGGGATGCCTTCCAACGTGCTGTTCAGAAGAGATTCTCCAACCCCCCGTACTCTTACGGATTTATGGACAGCCCTGCAGCATTCATGGTGCCAGTTCCCTCCAGCACTACTTCAAACATTAATCGAGTCCATGCCACGTCGTGTTGCGGCACTTCTACGTGCTCGCGGGGGCCCTACACGACATTAGGTTGATGTACCAGTTTCTTTGGCTCTTCAGTGTATTTACCCGATATGTTCCGGAACTACGTTATCCCGTTATCAAATGCCATAAAACAGGGAAACACAAACCAACATTTCGCATGCTACACATACTGAGAACCATGGAAATCTATCTATATTGTCCGACAGTGTTACATACCAAAAATGTACTATCCAATCTTGAACCGTAAAAAGCAAAAAAACCAGCAGAAAACGTACATTGTCAAACATAAAACTCTTCCTCAAACATGTCACTTAGGTGCTTAATCCTCTCTGAAAACTCAGTTATAAACTAGAAGCAACTGCCTATACCTACGAAAAAAAGTCCTATCCTCTACCGTATACATCCCAGCCCTCAAAGGATGCTACTGTACAAAGAAACATTTTTGAACGTTTACATATCGAGTTCTATCAAATCCTAAAATCCAGTATTGCACCTACGTTGCAAAATTGGCATTCATACAGAGTAACCAACAGGAAATATTAGTAGATCACGTTGGTGGCTGTTTCTAAACGAGGATATCGTTAAATTAGGTCCACAATGCTTCATCTATTTCGTCTTTTTGTTTAGTATGTTAACGCATCTTTAAAAAAATCGCTAGTTCCTCTAAATTTGACAGCAGCCACCCTTTTTCTTGAAAATGAAATACGTTCAAGATACCTGTGATGTATCGCAACTAATGCTGTTCATCCCTGAGGTGCTTGTTGTTCACGATTTACACCATTAGCCTGATGAAAAACGTATTTGATTGCTAAACCATTCTCTTGTATGTAAGCTTAAAAGAGTTGAACAATGAGACAAACTTTAATAATCCTATAAATTCCTCTACTTCAACTTCCAAGTATTTTACGAAGCGCGCATAAGCTGACATGTTCAAAGAAGAGTTTTATATTTGACAATGAATATTTGCTGCTGATTTTTTAATTTCGACGGTGCCTCTTGGCAAAGTAAATTTAAGATGTGTAATACTGTGGGACAATGTAGATAGATTTACGTGGTTGTCAGTATGTGTAATACTGAAATGTATTGATTTGTGTTTTCTTGTTTTGTAGCACTTGTTAATGGAATAGTGTAGCCATGAGCACGTTGCGCTAGATAAAAACGCAATTTAAACTATCGCAAGAACACGCGAGACAATACTAACCTCACGACTTATTTTAGAAGGTATGTTAAAGACTGGCCGACATACATTGACAGCATTTTTATATTTACAGAAAACTTTTGGCAATATTAACCACGCTCTTTGAAATTTTGATGCCAGCAGGATAAAGTACAGGGAGCGTAAATTATCCATAACTTGTACAGAAACCAGGGTGCAGTTATAAGAGTTTGAGGATGTGAAAGGGAAGCAGTGGTTCAGAAGATACTGGGACATGGTTGTAACCTGTTCCTGCTGTTACTCAATCTGTGCACTGAACGAGCGGTGAAGGAAACCAATGAAATATCTGAAAAATTTATTAAAGCTAAGGCTGAAGAAATAAAAACTTTGAGGGTTGCTGTACTCTCTGGATAATATCTTGAAAATACGTCATAAGATAAATATCAACAACAGTAAAACAAGAGTAATGGAACTTACTCGAATTAAATCTGGTGTAGCTGAGTGAATTAGATTAGGAAATCGAGAGACTTAAAGTGGTACATGAGTTGTAATGTTTGGGCAGCAAAATAATTGCTGGTGGGAGAAATAGAATTGATATAAAATGCAAACTTCCACTAGAAACAACAATACATCTGAAAAAGGTTAAATTAGTTGACATCGAATATAAACTTAAGTCTTAGGAAATCTTTTCTGAAAGGGATTGTCTGGAGTGCACCTTTGTATGGAAGCGAAATGTGAATGTCAAACATTTCACGCAAGAAGAGGCTGCAGAAGTTTAGATGGATAGAGCGAATATCTAATGAAGAAGTTTTGAATCGAATTGAGGAAAAAATAATTATGACACAATCTAACTAAAAGAAGTTAAAGGTTAATAGGACGCATCCCGAGGCCTCAAGGAAACATTAATTTAGTAATGCTGGAAGTGTATCACGTAAGACTATAAATGATGATTAAGGCCTAATAACAGCATTTACTTTCAAATGTATGTAGATTGCAGTAACTATTCAGAGATGAATAGGCTTCCAAAGGGTACAGTGGCATGGAGAGTTACATCAAATCAGTCTTCTGTCTGAAGACCACAGCAACAACAATGTAACAGCAACAATTTAAAAATGTATAGAGCCGAAATTGACAAATCGTGCAATAAATAATAATTCAATCATCAAGACGAAAATGTTGAAACTCAAACAAGTTCCGTAATCGTCACTAAGGTATGCACAAAGTAATGAACTTCAATAAGCAGAATTTTTTACAGCTTCTCGGTAGCAGGCACCATGCCGATTTTAAACACAGAGGGAAAGAAACTGAAACCAATCAGACACCCTTAATCAGACTACATAGTGCTGTATTCGTAAGAAAAATAGTGGTTGGACTCACTTAAAGAAGATCCTATATGTTCGAGTACCGGTCAGACTGCTGCACGTGTAGCTTAGCCTTCCTGCATGGGTGTCCTCGGCGTGTCTGTTATTATAATAAACATTAAGCGGATTCCGCAGTGTTGTCATAACTATGCTCATTGTGCTGAAACCTCTTTCACAGTCCGACGTGCTCACAGCGAGTGAATCAACACAGACAAAAGCTGGTTTCACGTTTCCAGGAATGTTCTCTCCACTGTTGTCCATATAATCTCTGAAATTTTCTCTTACATTCGGATAAGAAAGAAGGAAACACTTACACGTCTTTCATAGATTTTGTTCCCCTTCTAGTCACGGGCTCACAATCTCATAGAGCTATTTTTTGATGTCCAAAATATCGACCTCTTTCTTCGCTGTCATTCAAAATTAGAATATGCCTCAAACTCTCGTTAAGGCATTGACATAACGGTTTCCTATTAATTTGGGTAGTCATTCTGCTTGATTCTTTTCTGGGAACCAGTGAAATCACCCTTCAGAAATAGCTTTCCCTGCTTCCCTCATGCAAGCACTTTGCATTTCTTTCAGTTGTTCATTGGCTTTTATTGACCTACTAATTGCCATATATGATAAGAGAATATTAACACTGTCCTTTTAGAGACACTGTGAGAGGACACTTAGTCTCTTCAAGAATATAGGAAATCAGTGCAATGTTGCTCACGAACTCAGGGCTTGATAGTGTTTTCTGCAATCCCTTGAACTCTTCTGTTACAATTTATTTTCTAGCCACGTCATTCGAACATCTATTGAAACGAGCATTGAGAGACTCATAGGACTTCCATACTTCTTGCACTGCTCTAAGCTTGATGCCACCAAATACACAGAGAAGAATTTAGATACCTTCTTAAGTTCTGCAACTAACATTTGTGCAACAGCTGACAGTTCAAGCTGATTCTTTGGAGATTGATGATACAATGCACACAATTTGTTAAAAAAATTAATAATTTGATTCATACCACGAACCTCTTCGATTGTATCAGGAACCCCTAATTTAATTCAGTGTCACAAACAATGCCATTTGAATAGTTTGTTGTACTTGTTCTTAAATCTTTCTAAAACACCTGAGTTCCTACCTAGCTCTACACTAACACTGTCACTGCTTGCTCCAGTTAAATTCTCATTCAAATAACTAAGAGAAATCATTCCTTGAGAGACATTTTAGGAGTTCTGCGTCTGTTGTTTCTGCATCTGTTCTTTTAAGTTCAGTAATATCCAAGAAGAAAGTATTTACACAGACATCACTCATTTCAAACCTTAAATACAATATTGAAACTGATTGTGAATCAACAAATGTAGACTCATCAAAGAGTACAGAGACCCTGAAACTCTTCGATATTATGGATGAACAGAGCTTCTTCCTCATAGTGTCCACAGTGCAGTGAATCATGTTGGTGCAACTGAGTTTACTATGCAGTGTTTTGCCCATGTGGAGACCTTGTTGAATTTGCAACTCCACAAGTTTATGAAAGTCTAAATACGGTTTGTTATTTTTTGCTACAAAATATGTTGTGTGAAACACTTTCTTGTACTTTCAAAAATTTATTTCTGCTGTTAAGCTACAAGGTTTTCTAGAACATTATCTTGTCTTTCTTGTCGTTGTCTGCGTGCATTTAAATGGGCTTCGGAACTCGATTATGTTAACTGAGCTTGTTTACTTCCACAAATTGGATCCAAAGAAATACAACTCTATTCTTTAGAAAAGTACACTCCTTATGATTTTCTCACTCCGATATTCTGCACATCTTTACACAATGAGCAACACAACGTGCCTTCCTTGCGCACTAACCACACAAAACACAAATTTTGTCTTAAATTCTCTCCATGTTCTGCCGCTCCAACAAACAGGAAAATTAGATACACCACATAACAAGGAATTACTTCACATAATTGGCTTTTATCCTCAACAATACCTGTTCCAGTGCTACTATTCGTATATAAAGTAGATGGGCCATTATCAGCTTTAGGTTTTTTGGAACCACACAGACCGTTTTCTGTAGTTGAAACCCCGGAAATAGATTTGCTGAAATAATCTACTATACTTCGTTCGTACTTTAAAATTACACCTTTCAATCACTAGCACATTCTATACACTTTTCACTTAAAAATATAATATGGTAGGCTTTAAAACGGTAAACTAATAAATAGAACGGACCACTGAAAAGAAAACCGAAGAACAATACCGGTATCGGCTGTGCAGTGGCTAATGGTTAATGCTGTAAGCAGTCGGACTCTAGACGCACAAACGAAAGGCACGACAATGACAAAATAAATAATAAGTAGGTCTATTGTAATAATATCACAGCAAGGGGTCAAGCCAAGAGCCGATATTTCATATTGTGGTTCAGTCATTGAAGATTGCAATATCAGCATAAGGAAGTAGGGAATGTTTTTATTTTACTTATATCTTATCTTACAACGTTTCAGATAAGAGTCAGGTTTCGTTGTATTATTAACCTTCAGGCGCTCGCGCAATTTGATGCAACGTGCGGCGGCGTTTACACAGCCACGAACTGGCTTTTGTTTTCGAATGCCCATACATTATTACACCGGGCTATAGAGTAAAATCAGTCAGTGTCAGGGTCACGCGCCAGAAGGCGCGCTGATACATAACAAGTGATTACCTGAGACTCAGCTCGTAAATAGTTACACGTCGAATATATTGTGTAAACCCTGCCCTCTCGAGCGCCCGAAGATTGAAGTATACAACATCAGTATGCCGAAGAAGGGAATTAAGTTTTCAGACGCTACCACGTCACGCGACGTGTGCAGCTAAAGGCGAGTCCTTATCAGATGTGAAGCGCCGCTCAGGCCAGCGCAGAACTGCCAAAAACGGAGCAGAGCCAGTGTAGCTGCCCAGCAATGCTCCATTTTGTGCGCGCGCTTGAGTCGGTAATAATGAAAAACAAAGAAATGCTGTCCAAACAGAGGGCGCATTTCCTCGGATCTTCCAACACTGCACGAAATTTTTGATTGTTGTGCAGAGCGGCGCGGTTTGTCTGCCACACCGGCCGCGCTGCGCCTAGCCTTCTTCTTGGCTTTGCGTGGATGACCGCCCCCACACGCCTAATGTCCATTGTTCTTTTTTATTACGTTGTTTGTCTGGGCCATTTATTAATGCTCAGTTGACTTAACAGCTAATATGTTCTCTGAATTATAACTCAGAATTGACGATAATTTAGTTTAGAGAGACAAAATATTAAGAGTCCGGTGTAACCTCGGAAATAAGTGCGGGGGGGGGGGGGGGGGCGTCCCCCCACGTCCCCCCTCAAATACGGCCCTGCTTAAGACCGTTGACACTGAAAAGCGACAAGACATTCTACTTTAGGATTGGGAAGGTAGGATTCAACAATAAAAGCTCTAAGGAATAAATATGACTGGAGTTACTGTATATTGATTTACTGTCTTAATCTGCTTTTTCACATTGAACCAGGTGCTGGGTCTATTCTTTGCTTTTCTGAGAGAGCTTGGGATTTGTGTGCATGCTGGACTCGGGACAGGTGATGCAGGGTCTGTCAGAAAAAAGCGAGCGTTAGTATGCAGCTGGGACACAGTGGTTTGCAGAAACGGAGCTGGCCCATGCCACAGGCTGTCTCCACTGGAACAGCCGACTGGGGTCTTAAGCTTGAGTCTGTGGAAGCACAATCCTACCATCGTATTTCAGAGAGCCAGAGACAGAGACTGCACTCGGTTTGTCGTGTGCTGAACATTCAAGGTGAGCAGTAATAGCGGTACCAGCATTAGAAATCAAACTGAGTATTGCAGTATAATTGTTCTGCATCCATCAGTACTTTGGTAGATGCATGCTTTTTTTTTTAATTTAACTTTCAGCTAAGCAGTCAGTGTAATCGACCTGTAGAATACAATTGCAGTTATAGTTGTCCATTTCATACTTTCATACAAACTTTGCCAAGTACAAGTAGAAGATTCACTTTATTAGAAGCTCGCGGTACATTTTTGTATTTTCAACTTGTTTGTTGTCAGGTAATCAGACGCATTTCCATATTTGTGCCCTTCTGAACAAAGTAATGTGCTTGTTCAATCTTGTTTTTGCAAGCACCTTAAATATTTTCTTTTTTTATGTTAGCCAGTTCCCGCATTTAGGACCCACAACTAGGGCTTTAACGTTTCATTGAATTACTTCGTCCATTTGTATATAGTAAGTTAGCTTGGCTCTTAGGGTGTGTCTGTCTCATAAATAATTTTCTGTTTCAGGTTATTACATTTCACACACATGGGACATTTCAGCATCATGTGTAACCTCCCCACCGAAAAATGAATGACTTAAAATTAATAAATGGGAGCCGTGCGTAACCTCCCTGCATGAAATGTACTGACTATGACAATTAAATGTTTGACTCGCAATCTGACTCAACGTGCAAGCTCCCACAAAAATAATGAGAGACAATTTAATGCTAATGAAACTTCAGTCACAATGTAAACTCAATTAGACTGAAATATCAGTCTTTGGCCCTGTGCAAAAATCAGAATTAATTTCTTACCTCAGTATAACTGCATGTCAAAGTTCTGCTCTTATTGTTGGCCGCGGCTTGGAGGAAATGCATTGCAAGTATTAATTTTTTTTTATTTTTGGAATTTAACTGAAACTTCTCTTTAAAGCAAATGGAACGAGATCGTTCGTTCAATTAAATGGTTCTTTTATTAAAATTTGCTTTGAAATCAAAATTATTATTGGGGCACTTGTTGAAAATTAATTACAATAAATAAACTTTACATTATCTGATGTGCGGAATGCAGCTTGGTTACCTTAATTAACAATATACCTCATTCAGCATCTTGACCAGAGACCCATGTCGACGCCTGCGACTGCGTCCCGCTCGCGACCGTACTCGACTACTAGTGCTAACAGACTGCCATTCGCAACTGAACTCGACTACTGCTACCGACAGAGTGCAACAGACAAATGCACTGGGCTGCTACTACCGACAGACTACTGCTCGCAACACTCGCGCGGTCAAGCGCAGACTAGCCACGATAAATAGCTCTCTGGTCAAAGATTCTGTAATGCCTTGCACACGCTGCATACGTGTTTCATAACCCTCCACTGGGGGGGCAAAAATTTGGTGGCGATGGTGAGTCATTTGGACTCGCCATGAGCACCAAATTTTTTCTTAACTAATTAATTATTACAATTACAGCAAAAGTACAAAACATGAATTAAACTTGATGCTCATGCACTGAGTACAAAACATTAGAAAATGACAAAATGTATACAACGAGTACAGAGCGTATTAGCAAATTCAGAAAAATGTATATACAGATCATATTGATAAATGAAAAAAGTGCACAGTTACTGACGTTCAGCACAAAACATATTAACATATGACATAAGTGCACATGTACTGTAGTTCGGAACATATCATCAAAATAAAAATGTATATACAATATAAAAGACATGAGTGCACATATACTGTACTTCAGAACAAATCGAAAAAATGTCTTCAGCATTTTCACAACAAATAAACATAATGGCAAAAAAAATCATGTCGACAAGTGACATAAGTGTACTCGCACTGGAGTTCAGCAAACCGAAAAAAATGTATAGCCCATGAACATAAATGATGTTAGCAAAAAAATGATTTTCACTATTAGGATAGGAAAGGGAAGGATTGCATCATGGTTGTAGCACTTTAGATTGCACACAGCTGTTCTGAAAGTCCATATCTTTCCACAGAAGTACAACACCAAGTGACACAAATTGAAGTTCTTTTCCCATCAGAATTTATCAGCGTAGCCAAGACACTGAACTGTCGTAGTAATATTCCATATTTTCATTTTGGCAGTACATTAGGTACACCAAACAGTGGGACCATAATAACGTCTCCATCGCTCACGGTGGTGGACAGCACGTCGTGTCAACACCACGTTCTTACAAGGCACATCACGTAGAACTAGTGCAAAACCAAATATAGTGCTCCATGATCAGGAGGATAGACAGGACAAATGGATATTGCAGTAATTCAGGGTAGTTAGGTCAGTAGTTGAAGGACATTAAGTCACATAGCAGTCTTAATTAGCAATTACATTAGTAGTTTGCGGCATTCATAGCCCATTTATTGAACATTTCTGTACCATGTATGTAGTATTACAGAAAAATGTTCATTAATTGTTTTACATAGAATCAGTAGCCTTCTTTTCCTAGTTACAAAGCATTATTAAATAATCGCATTCTTTTCCAGTTACAAAGTATAGCATAGTTAATTAATCATTTGTCATTCCAATATAGTATTAATCATTAGCCTTCTCCTAATTACAAAGCATTATGAAACAATCACATTCTTTTCCAGTTACAAAGCATAATCTCCTAATTACAAAGCATTATTAAACAATCACATTCTTTTCCAGTTACAAATTATAGCATAATTAATTAATCATTTGTCATTCCAATACAGTATTAATCATTAGCCTTCTCCTAATTACAAAGCATTATTAAACAATCACATTCTTTTCCAGTTACAAAGTATAATTAAGAATCATTAGCCTTCTTCTAATTACAAAGCATTATTAAACAATCACATTCTTTTCCAGTTACAAAGTATAATTAAGAATCATTAGCCTTCTTCTAATTACAAAGCATTATTAAACAATCGCATTCTTTTCCAGTTACAAAGTATAGCATAGTTAATTAATCATTTGTCATTCCAATATAGTAATAATCATTAGCCTTCTCCTAATTACAAAGCATTATTAAACAATCGCATTCTTTTCCAGTTACAAAGTATAGCATAGTTAATTAATCATTTGTCATTCCAATATAGTAATAATCATTAGCCTTCTCCTAATTACAAAGCATTATTAAACAATCACATTCTTTTCCAGTTACAAAGTATAATTAAGAATCATTAGCCTTCTTCTAATTACAAAGCATTATTAAACAATCGCATTCTTTTCCAATTACAAAGCATAGCATAATTAATTAATCATTTTCCAAGTGACATATTATTCATTGCTGATCAGCATTACTCAGAACTCTCTTAAACTGGTGTCATTATTTGGGTCTGTTAATAAATTTTTTTTGTTAGCAATGCATTGCATTGGGTAATTATAGGGGAAAGCAAGAGAGAAGGATTTGCTTCTGGGTTGTTGGTATAAATGAAAATGTGTAACGTCATCCGTTATAAGTCAGCTGTGGCAAGATTATGAAACAAGTAGAGTATATGTAACCACATTCATAGATTTAATGAACAAATGCTTATAGCACATTAATCTCATAAATAATTTCTCCTGCAAAAAATATATAAAAAATGGATTATTAAGCTGAAAAGAGAAATGCATTTTATGCTGAAAAGTAGTGAACTTCGAATTAACAGGTAGTGAAATGTGTATAAAAAATGTTTTCCATAGCTGTCCTTTCCAAAACCTTCAGTCATTATACTATGCAATATAACACCTGCTGTCAAATCGAACTGCAACAAATACTTAAATAACTACATAGCATAAACATAACTGCAACATTATCCTCATCTGCAAAGAAAAAAAAACTTCATTATACATCTCATCATAACTCCATTATCATCATCACCTGTAAAGAAAAACTTCATTATTCATAGTAGCATATTCTTCATCATTATTTATCAGCATTCATTCTTGTTAATGCTTGTTAATCCTGATCCATTTACTCTTTCTCATAAAGTTATTGCATCTTCTTTCGATCATTCCGTAGGTGAAGTTCCCATTTCTGTGTAATTTATTTCCTTTACACGTTATTTTTTTCTGAAAATGATGAACAGAGATTAATATCGTGCATTTACATCATATACTCACTAAATAATGACTGGTTTATGGTAACATAATTAAGCATACAGCATAACATGACAGAAAACGTAATATGTCAAAGACATTGACAGTGTTCAGATGCAAAAATGTACACAGAATATCACAATGCAGCAGCAAAAAAAAATGTAAAACAGTCACGATCTTGAGATGTCATAGGGCAACAAAAATGTCAAAGTCGACTGGTGTTTGCTATGTCTTCACCATTTCATAATGCATACGAACAAAACATGAAATAATTGTATATATATAAGAACGAAAAAATGTGATGTTCGTTGTGTTCAGCTTGTATGTAGTGTAGTTAATAGAGGCGATAATTAAAGCCTTTAATGGAGAAAAAATGTAATGAAATTAACATGTCATTAGATAACATTGCATAATTAGTCATAAAATACGTAAGTGCTTCTGAAAAAAGAAGTGCACAGTCTGATATATAACAAGAAAAGCGACCTGCTAACCTTACCTTGCCGGGCACTTGCCAAGAAAAATACGATAATCATCAGTAGTTAACTATGTAATTATAATTGCATAAGTGCTCCTAAGATGTGTAAATTCATCTGGAAAATATGCACGGTCTGATATGTAACGACAAGAAAAGCGACCTGCTAACCTTACCTTGCCGGGCACTTGCCAAGAAAAATACGATAATCATCAGTAATTAGTCATGTGAATATAATTGCATAAGTGGTCATAAAGATTAGTAAATGGCATCATAGCATGTTACATCATAAAGTGGTTTCATTCAATAAACGGTTTAATGTTTGAGATATGGTGATTGCCTTTCGATTTTCTGGTTCTCAAAGTTTCGACGTGTACAACATTGGGGTGAGGGATGCTGCGAATCCGATATGGTCCTGCGTATAGAAGTACAAATTTACTGCACCTACCTTTTATTTTGTTGGATAAATAGTGTGTACGCACTAATATTTTCTGTCCAATGTGAAAGTCTCGGCGTGTACAAACCTGTTTTTGTTGTCGTCTTCGGCGCTCTGCGGCACGTTTGATGTTGTTCAGCGCAATGTTAATTATTTCATGGTGACGTAGGCGACGACTTGTAGGGAAGTTTACTAATTCTGTGATTTTGTTAGGTGGTTCAACATTTTTCAGTATAACAGACGGAGATAGCATAGTGGACTCATTTGGAATGGAATTAATTACATCTTGGAATGAGAATATGTGTGTATCCCAATTAATGTGTCTTTTGTGGCAATATATTCTACACAGTTTACCAATTTCTTTCATTAATCGTTCACAAGGGTTCGAAGAAGCATGGTACTTGGATATATAAATCGGAGAAATGTTTCTAGCTCGTAACATACGTGTCCATATAGCAGAACGAAATTGTGATCCATTGTCAGAAATTACTTTTAACACATGCCCTACATGAAATAGAAAATGTTTTACAAATGCTTTCGAAACAGTTTTAGCTGTAGCTTTGCGTAACGGAGTGAAAGTAACAAATTTTGAAGTGAGTTCAACAGCGACAAAGATGTAACAAAAACCTCTATTAGTTCTCGGAATTGGACCAAAAATGTCTACAGCGGCCATGTGTTTTAATTTAACAGGCAAATTGGGATATAATGGAGGAATATGTGAAGTGGTGTCTGACTTAGCTTTCTGGCAAATTTTACATGACGCTAAAACTCGTCGTATACGTTTTTCCATGTTGGTAAAATAACAGTTCTGTCTCAGTATAAGAAAACATTTTCTTGCTCCGTAATGTGCGTCACTTAAATGAGTGTACCAAATTAATTTGTTAATCAGTTCGTCAGGAATGCATAATAACCAATTGTTGCTGTCAGGATGAGAGTGGCGAAACAGAATGTCATTGCGTACAGTGTAATGGTTTCTAATCGTAACATTATTCCTATCTTGCCAAAGGTATTTGATTTCTTTCCACACGTTGTCTTTATTTTGCTCTTTTGCTATGTCTTGTAATGACGACGAAATAAAATTTTCAAATGCAACTTGTTGAATGTACATAACGCTAAAATTTGCTTTGCAGAAGTTAGTTGCGATGTCATGCTGATTGTTGCTGAGAGAACGGGATAGTGCGTCTGCTACAACATTTTGTGTGCCGGGAATGTGAACAATCGTAAAATTAAATTCCTGTAAATAAAGTTTCCATCTACTTAACCTGTCGTGCGTAAATTTAGCTGAAAGTAAGAATTGTATCGCTCTGTGGTCTGTGTAAACAGTGGTATGTCTGCCATAAAGAAAATGCCGAAATCTCGTGAAAGCCCATACAACACATAATGTTTCCAATTCTGTAACGGAATAATTTCGTTCAGCAGGTGACAGAATGCGGCTTGCAAATGCGATGTTTTTAATTACTGTTGAACCATCTTCTTCAATATCCTGGAAAATATGTACGCCTAAAGCGGTGTTAGAACTGTCGGTGGCAATGGAAAAATTTCTGGTAAGATCTGGGTGCGATAAAAGTGGAGCATTCAACAGAGCATGTTTCAGGTTCATGAATTCAGAGTGTGCTTGCTTATCCCAAGACCAAATACTGTTTTTACCTGTTAATTGGCATAATCTAGGCGTGTCTAAAGCGGAGTGATGAATAAATTTACGAAAAAAATTAATTAAGCCCAAAAAACTGCGTAATTGTTTTTTCGTTGTAGGAACAGTAATGTCACGTAGAGCTTGAAGTTTTTCCGGATCAGGCGCAATGCCTTCTGCTGAAATTACGTGTCCAAGAAATTTTATAGAAGTTTTGCCAAAGTGTGATTTACTGAGGTTAACTGTGAGTCCTTGTGCATGGAAAGTTTGCAACACTCGTTCCAGAATCAGATTGTGTTCAGACCAGTTAGCTTCTGCAATAAGAATGTCATCTACGTACGTTGTAATTCTGTCTTTGAGTTCTGTCGGAAGTATTGTGTTCAAACCGCGAATGAAAGCTGCAGAAGAAATAGTTAATCCAAATGGTAATTTGCAAAATTGATAACAGTCACCAAAACAGAGAAAAGCTGTGTACTTTCTGCAATTCGGATGAAGTTGAATTTGCCAAAATTCCGATTTCAGATCTAAAGTGGAATAAATAGCAGTACCGTGAAATATCTGTAGAAGCTCCTCTAGTGTCTGTGGTCGATCTTTTTCATTAATAATTATGTCATTAATGTGACGTGAATCAAGTACAAGGCGAAGTGAGCCATCTTTTTTCTTAACAATATGCAGCAGGTTTATGTACGGACTAACTGCTGGTTCAATAATTCCTTGGTCAAGCATATCCTGCAATTCTTTTTTAACTTGTTCTCTGTGGATATATGGAATGAGATAATGCTTTGCTTTAAATGTGTCGTGCTGTTTCACCTGAAATTCATACATAAAGCCGGACATAGTACCAGGAATGTTGTCGAAAACTGGAGCTTGCTGTAAAAGAATTTTGTGTAGCTGCGTGCGTTCGTCGTCTGTATTTGCACTGCTTTGTTTAACTTTATCAGAAATCATTTGCATTATGTCGTAGTCAGCTTCGTCTGGAGTATTATAGTTATGTACGTACGTATCCGTGAACAATGTGGGATTACAGTCTATGTTACGAGATACGGAAATGACCTCTGTGCGATTAATTGATTGTTCTTCCGCAGACAATGAATGCTGAAACTCTAAAGCCAATTGCACATTTTCATCCTTCAGCATTAGATAGGAATTTTGAAAATCAATAACTGCGTCGTGTTGTACCAGAAAATTCGTACCTAAAATAACATCTGTTGTCAATAAAGGAACAATCCAAAAATTTGAGTGGAAAGTATGACCTCCAATACAAAATGATAAATGCGTCTGTAATTTTACGTCTACTCCTTTACTCGATACTGCTCCTTTCACTTTTGTTTTGCCTAATGGTAATGTCGGATAGGTATTCTCTTTGTTACACTCTTTAAAAGTTTCTTCATTTATTACTGATATAGGTGATCCGGAATCAATTACTGCTGAAAATTTCGATGAACCTACTTTAATTTCGATGACAGGATGTGAAGTAGTTTTCTGAACAAATGGTCTTTCCTGCAAAAGAGTATCTCTGATATCACCAAAAGTAATTACATTTTCGTGAATTACATTTTGCGTGTCAAAGGTAGTGCTTGTGTTACGGGAAGATGCGACTTGTACAGTATCTAGTCAGATTCTATCTGATGTGTTACTATTTTCAGCTGGATGTTGTGGCATTTCTACTATTTGAACTGTTCTATTACTTCTTCTAGACGTATTACGTTCTGGATGGTACCTACTGTCGGGTTCATTCATGAGAATATGTTCTTGCGCATGATTTTGCTGTTGGTAAGACCGACTGTTATTATATGTACGCTGATAATTGTGCTCATCGTTTTTACGTCTGTCGTGATAGTCATTCCTATACGGTGCATTGCGATAGGAATTGAAATACTGTCTTCTCTGTACGTAGTTGTTTCCTTGCTGCCGTGCGTTACTATTTGTTGGATCTGGGACTATACGTGCACGCCGCGGAACATTAAAGCCTGGTTGACCTTGTGCATTACATTGTTGGTTAGGTATGCTAACCGGCTGGTTTTGATGTTGTTGTTGTAAAACACCTCTATTGTTACTAAAGTGTGGTTCCTGTTGCTGAAAATTTTGACGATATTGATAATTAGAATTTTGTCTGTTATTAAAGTTCTGGTAGTTATCGTTCCTAAAGCGTCTGTTACTTTTACTATTGAAATTACGTGGCTGATCGTAATTGCTGTACGTTTGTTGGCCTTGGTTGTTATATGTGAAGTTTTTGTTTACGAAAGAATAATCTGATCGCTGCACTTCTAAAAGCTGCAACAGATCCCTGAATGCTGAAATATTTTCTTTTTGCTAACCTGTTAAAAGTGACACTCTTAATGACCGCGGTAATTTAGAGATACATAATTGAATGAGTGCAGATTCACTATATGGTTCACTTAGGTATTGGTTTTGTTGGACCATGTGGTCAAAAAATTGCGTCACACTGGGAAAATTGGTGTTCTCATAATTAGGTAAGCTAATTAGTTGATCTTTAATTCCGCGCTGCGTCGTCTTCGACCAATACGCTGACAGAAAAGCATTCTGAAACTCTTCTACTGAATAGCATTGTCTCGCGATCGGTCTCATACGAGTTGCCGGTTCGCCTTCCAAAAAACTGCAAATAAATTCAAGTTTATGCGTTACAGGCCAAGTCGGTGGAAAAGCAAAGCTAAATTGTTGTATCCAGTCTAGCGGGTGAATCTGTGTTCTGTCGTTTTTAAACACTTTAAACTTTCTCACTGACAGAAAATGTTTGTAATCAAAATTATCGTCTCTGTGTGATGGAACAGGTTCAGGATTGTAAGAGAATCTGTTGAACTGTGGTTGTTCGGAATCAAAGTCCCGTACTCTCAGTAGATTACCCAAATTATACGCGCTCCGTGAGTCTGGCAAATGTTCGAAAAGTGGCGTCTGCTGTGATGTGTTATTAACTGAAATATTTTTCATCTCTGTTACTTCTTGCTGTAAACTTGTCAATTTTCTATGTAAGGTGTTATTAGACGAATCGATCTCATTAATCGTCTGCTGTAAATTTAGAAATTCAGGTGTTTGGTTAAATGAAACCGGTGCAGTATCGTCTGATTTATTGTCATTAGTACTTTCAATAACATCAATACGACTGGCCAATTCATCATATTTTTCAGTCAGTATTTTTGTCTGATCATCGGTTTTAGTGTCAGTGGCATTAATCTGTTTTTGCAACTTACGTGTAGTTTCGTTCAGTTTTTTAACATCAGCTTTGACGACATCGGAATCCAGTGTTAGTTCTAATTGTTCGAGTCTGTCGGTCACTGTTTGAAAATCTGTTGTGTATGTATCTGTTTTTGTTTTAAGGTCAGTGTTCAACTTTTCGATGGTATTAATTTTGTCCGATACTGTAGCAATATTGTTGTCTACATATGTTTTTGCCTTCGCAAACATTTTACGTTTGTCTTCCTGTCTCTGTGCAGTGATTGTTTCCATTACCTGACGTTTTACTTTATTTTGATCCTGAATAAATTTACGGAAACGCGTATCACTGTTTTGTATGTGAACACTAAGACGTTCGTTAATTTGAGAGTTCTGTTGCTCGAATTTCGCGTCTATCTTTTCATCCATTGTGCGCGAAAGTTCTGCTGTCATTGTTTTAAACTCTTCGCGTAATTGTGTAGCCTTTTCAGAGCATTGTTTAGCGACTGTACTAATTTCCGCTCTAAGTGTTTCTGTTGCGGCTGTTTGCAGTTCCCTTAATTCTTGCGCAACAGACCTAATTTCTTCGCTACTTTTCTTTGAACAAGCCTCAATTTCCTCGCGTAACTGTTCCTTAGTGTCATGACACTGCGCGGCAACGGCTCTAATTTGTTCACTAAGCTGTCTGGAATTGTTGTCTAATTTTTTCATTAAGCTGTCTGGAATTGTTGTCTAATTTTTCATTAAGCTGTCTGGAATTGTCGTCTAATTTTTCATTTAAGTGTTGTTTGAGATTTTCACTCTGTTGTTTGGACTCTTCCTTATTTTGTTTGGAATCGTTATCTAGTTTTTCAATACGTTCATTAATTCGTAGCAACAGTGTCATGATTGGATCCTCAGTAACATTACCTACTCTATTATCTGTGCTGTTTAGTGGTGTACCTGGAATTGTCGCGCTTTGTGTGACCATTTGGTCATTCTGCAATTTACAAAAAGGATTATCAGTCGGACGTACACTGTCACTCACTATCTCGGAATTAAATAAATCCGTCATACTTTGTGTATTCTGTTCATTTTCATTAGACAAATTTGTCTGTACGTTACTTGAATTTTCCAAACCGGGTGTGTTAAGCTGGGCATCGCTCATTACAACAGAACGCCCCGCGTCATCGATTGTCGTCAATCCAACAGAGGACATAACCGAGTTCGTTTGTTCATCATTAACATAATAATCATCATTAGAGGTTGGAACGCACTGATTGTCGGTGAACGCAGGATTGTCATCATTACACTGCGTGTCACAATTACTATCGGTCACGTTGTTTAAGTCGGTAATTTCGTTCATAATACCTCGCGATACACTATTCACAGTCTTTCGCGGCATTTTTACAATAGTCAAAATTATTCACAAAATAAATAAGCACAATGCAAAAACAACACACAAATACAACAGAGCAACGAATTGCCGATGATCTGTGGAAAGAAATTCACAAAATTAGTAAAAGCGTTGCGCCAATTCTTAATTATATTTATGCAAATGAGAGCAGAATCTGACTACTTTTCAAAAGATTCTCAACGAAATACGATCCTGGACTGGGTGTCGCCAAGTGTAACCTCCCCACCGAAAAATGAATGACTTAAAATTAATAAATGGGAGCCGTGCGTAACCTCCCTGCATGAAATGTACTGACTATGACAATTAAATGTTTGACTCGCAATCTGACTCAACGTGCAAGCTCCCACAAAAATAATGAGAGACAATTTAATGCTAATGAAACTTCAGTCACAATGTAAACTCAATTAGACCGAAATATCAGTCTTTGGCCCTGTGCAAAAATCAGAATTAATTTCTTACCTCAGTATAACTGCATGTCAAAGTTCTGCTCTTATTTTGGCCGCGGCTGGGAGGAAATGCATTGCAAATATTAATTTTTTTTTTTTTTTTAATTTAACTGAAACTTTTCTTTAAAGCAAATGGAACGAGATCGTTCGTTCAATTAAATGGTTCTTTTATTAAAATTTGCTTTGAAATCAAAATTATTATTGGGGCACTTGTTGAAAATTAATTACAATAAATAAACTTTACATTATCTGATGTGCGGAATGCAGCTTGGTTACCTTAATTAACAATATACCTCATTCAGCATCTTGACCAGAGACCCATGTCGACGCCTGCGACTGCGTCCCGCTCGCGACCGTACTCGACTACAAGTGCTAACAGACTGCCATTCACAACTGAACTCGACTACTGCTACCGACAGAGTGCAACAGACAAATGCACTGGGCTACTACTACCGACAGACTACTGCTCGCAACACTCGCGCGGTCAAGCGCAGACTAGCCACGATAAATAGCTCTCTGGTCAAAGATTCTGTAATGCCTCGCACACGCTGCATACGTGTTTCACATGCAATGTAATTTTCTTCTCTAATCGCATCTTTTGCTGCATCTGCAGTCAGACCTACTACTATTAGGCTGTACTAAATATAAATCTGGACAGTGTATTCTTGTCAGTGTGCCTTCACAGCAGAGTGGTCAGCGTGGTCGACTGTGATGCGGAGGACCAGGTTTCGACTTCCGTTATTGCCAGGAATTTCTCCTTGATGTGAGGAGTGGAATAGGGTGCACTCAGCTTCGTGAGGCTAACTGAAGAGCTAGTTGATTGAGTAGTAGCGGCTCCAAGGTCAAAAACACGAAAATGATTGAGAGAGCAGTATGCTGATCACGTGGCACTCCATACCACATCCAATGAAGCCACTGGCAGAGGATGGCACGGCGGTCGGTCGGGACCGATTGGTCAGAGCGCGGAAATTTATATTTACCTTAAACATTAATCCAGTCAAAAGTCTCTGTCGCCTTACTTTGGCATCATTGTGAGAGTTGTAACGATGACACTATAATCAAGCCAAAAGCTGACTGGAAACCAGCTAGGTACTGTAGAAGAGTCTAAGGTTCACAATATATGTGCATTATATACTGTGTCTGTTACCAGTGTCACTCTGTCATGAAACTTATTAACTGACGAAAAGTGGGCCACGTGAGTCAGCCACGAGAAATGGCACACATTGTGAATCTGTCAAACAATTTTCATCCGAAGCACGCTATGGAAATACTAACCGTTGCTGCCCAATAGCCCATGTCATTTGACGTAACGTACGTACGTCGTCTTCTTCCGTATCCGACTTTATATACCTCAGCGCAGCCTTTCAAACCTCTTCACACACAGGCTTCGTTTCTTCCAGCTCCCTGACAGTCTCTTGTTTTTCGTACGTAAAACATGCCACTGGTCATCACATTCCGACTTACGTGACCGTAGGCCCTATACCAAATCGTGTTGACCACCCATGCTCTACTGACTTTCCAAAGAAAGCAAAACGTCGCAGTTATAAAGAGACGTATTGTTTTGCCTCAGTTGAATAATGCTCGTTTGCTAGGTCTTTATAGACGCATCACCGCCTCAGTTCTTATAACGTTTAAGCCATGTACCGGCCGAGATTTGTAAACACCGGCCGAGATTTGGAAACAAAACAAGTTGCAGCGTTTTACTGGAATAATTTAATAAAATCGCATTGAATCTTGGTTTGTCAGACGAAACGAGCTACAGAATTTGAAGGCAACAGCCTTTTTATTTATTTGTCAATTTCCAATGGACATCATCCAATTTGAAGTACCCACACTTTGCACCTGTTTATGTACGAGACTAATGGTATCACATTTAAGTGTCTGAAAAGAGCTCAGACCATCGCCAGTAATTTTGTATTGTGACTGCACCAGTATACGAGGCGCTAGAACGTGGCATCAGAAAAGATGCTAGTTTCGCATGAGTTGTTTCAAGTCTGACTTAGTTACAAGCAGTTAGTTATAGACTGATATCTTGTTACAATCCATGATTAAATATAAGGTCGTACGTAAAATCTGGCTCTGACGTTACTAATATGGCTAGTACTTTGCTGTAAAGCAACAAGCTAACACAGTGAAGAAAAAGAGTAAAATGCAAAGAATTTGTATTAGAAAAACTATATACCTCAACAAAGAGTATCTGTCAAAGGAGTTAACTTTCATTCGTTCTATCCCTTTTGCTAAATTTACTTCAATACCTGCATTTTGTTTCAATGGTATCAGCACTCTCAGAGAACGGATCCACTTCCAACAGTTCAAGCTCTAGGTCTGGCCCGATAAAATCAAGATGTAATCAAGATGTCCTCCCCCCCGTGAACCATGCACCTTGCCGTTAGTGGGGACGCTTGCGTGCCTCAGCGATCAGATAGCCGAACCGTAGATGAAACCACATAGGTTGTGTATCTGGGGCAGCAACATTTTCAGTACAGTAGTTGCAGGGGCAGCAGTCTAGATGATTGACTGACCTGGCCTTATAACATTACCCAAAACGGCCTTGATGTGCTGGTACTGCGAACGATTCAAAGTAAGGAAAAGCTACAGCCGTAATTTTTCCCGAGGGCATTTAGCTTTACTGTATGGTTAAATGACGATGGCTTCCTCTTGCCTAAAATATTTCGGAGGTAAAATAGTCCCACATTCGGATCTCCGGACGGGGAATACTCAGGAGGACGTCGTTACCAGGAGAAAGAAAACTGGCGTTCTACGGATCGGAACGTAGAATGTCATATCCCTTAATCGATCAGGAAGCTTTGGAAATTTTAAAAGGGAAATGGATAGGTTAAAGCTGGATATAGTAGGAAATAGTGAAGTTCGGTGGCAGGAGGAACAAGACTTCTGGTCAGGTGAATACAGAGTTATAAATACAAAATTAAATAGGGGTAATGCACGAGTAGGTTTAATAACGAATAAAAAAAATAGGGGTGCGGGTAAGCTACTACGAACAGCATAGTGAACGCATTATTGTAGCCAAGATAGACACGAAGCCCACGCCTACCACTGTAGTACTAGTTTACATGCCAACTAGCTCCGCAGATGACGAAGAGATCGAAGAAATGTATGAGATAAAAGAAATTATTCAGATAGTTAAGGGAGACGAAAATTTGGTAGTTATGGGGAACTGGAATTCGATAGTAGGAAAAGGAAGAGAAGGAAACGTAGTAGGTGAATACGGAATGAAATAGGATGCAACCTGGTAGAATTTTGCATAGAACATAACTTAATCATAGCTAACACTTGGTTTAAGAATCACGAAAGACGGTTGTATACGTGGAAGAGGCCTGGATTCAGATAGATTTCAGATAGATTATACAGTGGTAAGACAAAAATTTAGGAATCATGTTTTAAATTGTAAGATATTTCCAGGGTCACATGTGGACTCTGACCACAATCTATTGGTTATGAACTGCAGATTAAAACTGAAGAACTGCAACAAGGTGAGTATTTAAGGAGATGGGACCTGAATAAACTGAAAGAACCAGAGGTTATAGAGAGTTTCAGAGAGAGCATTAGGGAACGTTGGACAAGAACGAGGGAATGAAATACAGTACAAGAAGATAGCTTTGAGAAATGAAATAGTGAAGGCAGCAGAGGATCAAGTTGGTAAAATGACGAGGGCTAACAGATATCCTTGGGTAACAGAAGAATTTAAATGTGAAAGGAGAAAATATAAAAATGCAGTAAATGAAGCAGGCAAAAAGGAATACAAACGTCTCAAAAACGAGATCGGCAGGAAGTGAAAAATGGCTTAGCAGGGATGGCTACAGGACAGATGTAAGGATGTACAGGCATAAATCACTAGGGGTAAGACAGATACTGCCTACAGGAAAATTAGAGACCTTTGGAGAAAAGAGAACCATCTGTATGAATATCAAGAACTCAGATGGAAAACCAGTTCTAAAAAAAAGAAGGGAAAGCAGAAAGGTGCAAGGAGCAAATAGAGGTTCTATACAAAGGCGATGTACTTGAGGACAATATTATGGAAATGGGAGAGGATATAGATTACGATGAAGTGGGAGATACGATACTGCGTGAAGAGTTTGACACAGCAGTGAAAGACCTAAGTCGAAACAAGGCCACAGGAGTAGACAACATTCCAGTAGAACTACTGACAGCCTTGGGAGAGCCAGCCCTGACAAAACTCTACCATCCAGTGAGCGAGATGTATGAGACAAGCGAAATACCCTCAGACTTCAAGAAGAATATAGTAATTCCAATTCCAAAGAAAGAAAGTGTTGACCGGTGTGAAAATTACCGAACTATCAGTTTAACAAGTCACAGCTGCAAAATACTAACGCGAATTCTTTACAGACGAATGGATAAACTGGTAGGAGCCGACTCGGGAAAGAACAGTTTGGATTCCGTAGAAATGTTGGAACACGTGAGGCAATACTGACCCTAAAACTTATCTTAGACTAAGGAAAGGCAAATCTATGTTCCTAGCATTTGTAGACTTAGAGAAAGCTTTTGACAATGTTGAGTGGAATACTCTCTTTCACATTCTGGAGGCGGCAGGGGTCAAATACAGGAAGCGAAAAGCTATTTACAATTTGTGCAGAAATCAGATGGCAGTTATAGGAGTCGAGGAGCACGAAAGGAAAGCAGTGGTTGAGAAGGGGGTGAGACAGGATTGTAGTCTATCTCCGATTTTACTCAATCTGTATACTGAACTAGCAGTAAATGCTAGTAATTCTGTCATAGACAGCAAAGGACCTGGAAGAGCAGTTGAATGGAATGGACAGTGCCTTGAAAGGAAGATATTCAGGTGATGCTGAGGAAATTAGATAAGGAAATGAGACAAAGCAGTAGGTGAATTTTGCTTTTTGGGGAGCAAAAAATGGTTTAAATGGTTCTGAGCACTATGGGACTCAACATCTTAGGTCATAAGTACCCTAGAACTTAGAACTACTTAAACCTAACTAACCTAAGGACATCACACACACCCATGCCCGAGGCAGGATTCGAACCTGCGACCGTAGCAGCCTCGCGGTTCCGGACTGCAGCGCCAGAACCGCACGGCCACCGCGGCCGGCTTTGGGGAGCAAAATAACTGATGATGGTCAAAGTATAGAGGATATAAAACGTAGACTAGCATTGGCAAGGAAAGCGTTTCTGAAGAAGAGAAATATGTTTATATCGAGTACAGATTTAAGTGTCAGGAAGTCTTTTCTGAAAGTATTTGTATTGAATGTAGCCAAGTGTGGAAGTGAAACATGGACTACAAATAGTTTAGACAAGAAGAAAATAGAAGGTTTCGAGATGTGGTGCTACAGAATAATGCTGAAGATTAGATGGGTAGACCACGTGACTAATGAGGAGATACTGAATAGAATTGGGGGAAGAGGAATTTGTGGTACAACTTGACTAGTAGAAGGGATCGGTTGGTAGGACACGTTCTGAGGCATCAAGGGATCACCAGTTTCGCCTTTCACCTTCGACCCTGGCAAGATAACCCTAAACATTACGCCTTTTGGAATAATACCACACTGGAGCATACTGACAAACCAACTTACCTGGGCTTGGTGCTCGATAGATCCCTTTCGAAAAGATGCGGCAAAAGGTTTGCGGAAACTAGCTAACAGCAGATAGAGTGCTAAACCTTCCACATTAAGAACCACCGCACAAGCCTTATGCTTCTCAACAGCTGAATATGCCTGCTCAGTATGGTCCAGATCAACCCATGCAAAGTCTTGATGAAACACATCAATTAACAACGGGATGCATGAAACCTGCTTCCCTACCAGAACTATATAGAGCTGCGGGGTGAATTCACAGAGACGCTCAGACAAACTATTGACGATTGGCCTCGCCTTTTTGGCACTGAATGTAAACCCGGGCGATTGAAATCCCGTAAAAAGTTCTTAGCCACGATAATGGAAGAACCACCAGCTGATTACCCACTTGCACAGGAAGTGCCCAGCGGATTAAGCACGAACTGGAAGACATGGAGGATACTGCACCGAATAAGAAAGGGGTGGCCCCAGTGAAGACAAATATGATTAGGTGGGTGTATTGGAACCGCGGATGATAATTGTGACTGTGGTACTGTGCAGGATATAGAGCATCTGCTCGCCTGCCCAAACTGCCCTTATACGTGCAATCCTGACGATTTATGGCTGGACAAGAAAGAATCCTTGGACGTTGCCATATACTGGGCTGAAAGATTGTGACTTGGTTGCCGGACATGAAAAAGTAAGTGCCGTTTTCGTACTGGAGGGAAGCGTGGAGGGTCAAAATTGTAGAGGGAGGCCAAGAGATCAATACGCTAAGTACATTCAGAAGGATGTAAGTTGCAGTAGTTACTCGGAGATACAGAGCTTGCACAGGATAGAGTAGCATGGAGAGCTGCATCAAACCAGTCCCTGGACTAAAGACCAGAACAACAACAATCAAGAAGTGGTGTGTTACAAAAGACATTCGTACTGCTCATATATATAAATGAATTTCAAGATTTGCACACAATTCAATTGAAAGGCATCCGCAAGCATTGCGACCAGCTGCCACCTTAGTACACAAGCCATTATAAGAACAAGAAACAGCATACAAGTTGGCTCAAGTCGACTGGCGTTAAATGCTAAGCTTTCGAGCCCATTTGTTCTTTAATTATCATGGCGGGTGATTGCGTGAGTGCGTGTGTGTGTGTGTGTGTGTGTGTGTGTGTGTGTGTGTGTGTGTGTCAGGGCCTTCTGCCTCTCTTCCCCAACTCTCTTCCCCAACTCCAAATGTTTTACTGTGCCACATATGCCTACGGTTTTAGTAATAACACCAATAAAATATTTTAATATAACATCAGCAATTTTATTGCTTCGTAGAAAAACAAATATTGAGAAACTGGATTGAAAATCTGAATGAATATAAGACTTCACCGATAGATTTGGGGAGAGGAAACAAAAATATTGGAAGAAAGTTTATCGAGTTTGCAAATGCCTTTCCTACACATTTTGAAAATGTTGCCTCTGCTGCAATACAAATCAATCTTTTAGAAGAGTCAGGTAGCAGACTGGCTTAAGAATTTCTACAGAAAAAAAAGTTTTGAACAAACATTAAAAAGCACAGGAATTTCTGAAAGCAGATATTGCCTAAATAGAGAAAGTTAAAAAATTTAAACGCTTTGGGGAGATAATCCAAGAATATTGTTTGGAAAAAGCTACTATAGAAGAAAATTTCCATAAAACGGGAAGGGAAAATGCTATAACTAAAGAACATTACAGTAAATAATACCTACCTAAAGATGTAAAAGTAAGGTAATGCAGTTCATTAGTGAAGCCAGGATGTCTATATGCAAGCGAATTTCTAGCATTAAACTATAATTTATTAAACAGGTGAACATTGGGGAAAATATGAGGTCTGCAGAAAACTATGGATGGTTGGAAATTACAAACTAACGATGAAATTTATGTAAATGAAAAACACAGAAGCCATTAGAAAAAGAAGACTGGTGTTTTTGGGCACTTATATCAAATGTAAAACAATAGTTGAAAGATGAACCAAAAACCTCTTCGAATAATTTGTGGATAAGAAGTCAACAAGTCGGCTGCAGGAAGTAAAAAAAGGAATTATGAAAAAAATATAAACGCTAAGCAAACAACTGACAGCGAATTGCTTAGGAAAAATGTATTGAATATGAAAGCTTTCCAAGGTGGGAGAGTGTTGATTCACCCGAGCAAAAAATAAATGTGTAAAACGTTTTAATATAACTTTAATAATATTTTGTTTATACGACCACTTAGCACGCTGTTTTAGCATAACTTCCATAAAACCGCAGTTTAGAGGAAATCAGTAGTTTAAAAGCTTTTGTCTGAAAATTTGGATAGTACGTGTATCATGCAAAAGATTTCAGAATTGTGCGTGGGTATGGTGAAACGTGATCCCATCGAATCTTTTTATGAAAAAACTGTTAAAGCTTTTAAAATAAAATAGACTTCATTACATAAAAGCTTTAAACATGGCTGCGTTCTCAGTGACTGTTACAAAGTAAAATTAAAACAATTGCAGCCCTCGGTCGCGAAAATGAAGTCTTTTTGACCTAGGTTTAGGCCAGTTCTAAGCGTGCCTACATCAGAAATAAAACATTTAAAAATGGCATGTCACGTATAAAATAACTATGAAGCGGCATGTGGTGCAGCCCTTAGTGGCCTGCCTCTGTGTGCTCTATTTTAATATTTTGTGACTAAAGCGTTATAGCTTCATAGTTATTTTATACGTGACATGCCATTTTTAAATGTTTTATTTCTGATGTAGGCACTCTGGGAACTGGCCTAAACCTAGGTCAAAAAGACTTGACTTTCTCGACCGAGGGCTGCAATTGTTTTAATTTTAACTTCATTACCATTCTGCCAATGGCCTTGCCGCAGTGGCAACAACGGTTCCCGTCAGATCACTGAAGTTAAGCGCTGTCAGGCTAAGTTGGATGGGTCACCGTCCAGATCTGCCTGGTGTTGTTGGCAAGTGGGGTGCACTCAGCCCTTGGGAGGCCAAATGAGGACCTACTCGATTGAGAAGTAGCAGCACCGGTCATGAAAACTGTCAACAGGTGGGAGAGCAGTGTGTTGACCACATGCCGCTCCATTTCCGCATCCGGTGACGCCTAAGGGCTGAGGATGATATGACGGCCCGTCGGTACCATTGGGCCTTCGAGGCCTGTTCGGACGGTGTTTGTTTGTTTTTATTACCAGGCTTCATCTGTTTCGTCATGTCTACGTATTTATTTCTCCACGTAGTCGCCCCGGTGGCGAACACATTTCTCCCAACAAGAGACCAGTTTGTTGATACCGTCACTGTCTGACTTTGTCGACGGAACCACAAATGGTTCAAATGGCTCTAAGCACTATGGGACTTAACATCTGAGGTCATCAGTCCCCTAGAACTTAGAACTACTTAAACCTAACTAACCTAAGGACATCACACACATCCATGCCCGAGGCAGGATTCGAACCTGCGACCGTAGTGGTCGCGCGGTTCCAGACTGAAGCGCCTAGAACCGCTCGGCCACAGGTGCCGGCACGGAACCACACCTTGCCTCTGCTTACACTGCATCCTCACCATTAAAGTAAAGTCGTCGAAAGCGTTCTTTAAGATTTAGACACAGATGAAAATCGGATAGAGCTAAGTCGGGCCTGTATGGAGCATTGTCGTTGACAGTGAACCGGAGGCGTCGGACTGTTGCACAAGTCGCATTCGTACATCGGTTACAGAAAGGCTGTTTCTCACGCACATACATGCTTAAGCTACACACCGTCATGTTACATGCTGTAATTCGAAGCCCTCTAATGGCAATGGCCTTCAGATACGTAGACATGAAGAATAAATGTTGTTTTATTTAAAAATCTTTAAGAGTTTTCACGTAAATTATTCGAAAGCATTACTTTTCACACATTTTCATGCTATCAAGGAAACATCATAAATTTGAAAACATCATAATCTATACAATACAAAGTGTTCACCCACCGGTATAAGTGCTTCTCTGAGTACCTATAAAGACAGGTCTGTAGACTATACCTATGCAAGTGCGTTCATCTTTCTTTCAGTGGTTTGCACCCACATTCGAGTGGTCACTCTCTTTGTTATTATTCCTTCTCGGACGGTCTTTCCTTTTCCATCTTCTCTTACCCAACCTCCTGGGGTTTTCCTGCGTTACCTGTGTACCCACGAATCGTGTCGGCTTTATTGGTGACAGCAGGTACTGTCAGCCTGTTAATTTGTACCTTTCCCTGGCTGTGCAGGCGCTCAACATGCAAAACACCTCACGTGAGCAAGTGAAAAGTGTCCCGTGTTAAACGTAGCTTGTAATGTCCTAGAACTCCATGCCGTTCTTGACGCCCTTAGCTTCCATGTTAGCTGAAAAATTTGGAAACTGATGTATGTAGAAATATAAATACCTTTACTGGCATGTTTTTTACTTAGGTTGTGGACTTTCGTGATCCCAGAATTGTCCCCTCCCCCGACCCCCTTCCCCTGGGTAAACTACAGTGTCTTCGTTTCTGTTGTAGACGTGATTTAGGTTGGCTCAAATGGCTCTGAGCACTGTGGGACTTAACCTCTGAGGTCACCAGTCCCCTAGAACTTAGAACTACTTAAACCTAACTAACCTAAGGACATCACACACATACATGCGCGAAGCAGCATTCAAACCTGCGACCGTAGCAGTCGCGCGGTTCCAGACTGCAGCGCCTAGAACCGCTCGGTCATAGCGGCCGGCGACGTGATTTAGGTAGTCGAGACTGAAACATGAACAGCGTTGATTGCTGCGCATCCTGGACCAGCACGTTCAGAAAGCTATAAATGGCAGCGCAATCGTTCCGCGTGCAGCACAGGAAGCTCTCCATCCGGGGCCGCTGGTAGCTACTAGCTAGGCGGTCGCCGGTTTGATCCGGTGGCTGCCTGCTACCCGTGCTGCCTCCCCAACGGAGCCCCTCAGTCACTCCGCCAGCACGCTTGGCGGCTTTGTCCTCCAGAACAGTAACTTAGTCACCGCCCGTCACGGTATTACTGCTCTCACCTGACACCTCTTGTTGCTCTGTGCTGGCTGAAAACTGTACACTGGAGAGAGAAATTCAGTGCGGTGACGAAATTCATGGGATAGCGAAGGCACAGATGGAGATAGTATCGCGTACACAAGGTATAAAAGGGCAGTGCGTTGGAGAAGCTGTCTTTTGTAGTCAGGTGATTCGTGTGAAAAGGTTTCCGAGGTGATTATGACCGCACGACGGGAATTAACAGGCTGTGAACGCGGAATGGTAGTTGGAGCTAGACGTACGGGACATCCCATTTTGAAAATCGTCAAAGAGTTCAAAATTCCGATTTCCACAGTGTCAAAAGTGTGCTGAGAATAACAAATTTCAGGCATTACCTCTCACCATTCACAACGTAGAGGTCGACGGTCTTCAGTTAACGACCGAGAGCAGCGGCGTTTGCGTTGAGTTGTCAATGCTAACAGAGAAACGACACTACCTGAAATAACAACATTAACCAATGTGGGACGTACGACGAACGTATGCACAGCAGTCGACACGTGGCTTTGCTAACAGAACAACATCGCCTGCAGCGCCTCGCCAGGGCAAGTGACCATATGGATTGTACTCTCAGTTAGCCGTGCGGACTAACGCACGACTATCCGGATTGGGAAGGAGGGCCTGGTCTCCGGCACGAATCCGCCCGGCGGACTTGTGTCGAGGTCCGGTGAGCTAGCCAGTCTGTGGATGGTTTTTAGGCGGTTTTCCATCTGCCTCGGCGAATGTGGGCTGGTTCCCCTTATTCCGCCTCAGCTACACTATGTCGGCGATTGCTGTGCAAACAAGTTCTCCACGTACGCGTACACCACCATTATTCTACCATGCAAACATAGAGGTTACACTCGTCTGGTGTTACGCGTTCCCTGGGGGGTCCACTGAGGGGCCGAACAGCACAATAACTCTGAAAGAGTGGTTCGGTGTGGGGCGACAGAGGGGTGAAGTGGACTGCGGTAGTCGTCGTGGTGTTGTGGACCACTGCGGCTGCGGCGGGGATGGAGCCTCTCCGTCGTTTCTATGCCCCCAGTTAACATACAATACAATACAACAACGGAAATTATATTATTATTAATTATAATCATAAGTGTCTACATGAAGTGTGTCATATCGGAAAGTACACCACACACACACACACACACACACACACACACACATACACACACAGGCACTTATAAATGAAGTAGTATGTAGTTGTTAGTACAACAAATTAACATATTAACCTTGTCAAAGGTATTTGAAAGTGCTATAAACACACATCATGGTCCAGGTAATCATATACCTATGATTAAAGGAACAGTAATTAGTGTCAGCAGACACAGTGTCAAATAATGATTCGTATAAAATATCTAAATTAATTGTATAATTATTAGTGTAGGAATGGTGGTCCATTTACACATTTTCATCTCCAGTTCATTTCCATTCCACTTCACTTGCACGCGATGTGTCAAAGTGTTGTAAGAAGAGCGTTATGTGGTAGCGGGTTACTTGAAACCCCACTGGCTGAGGTTTGCTGATGTCAGTGAACGTGGTGGTGGCAGATGTGTTGTTAGGAGCTGCTGGAAAATGCAAGGAAGAGGACGTTTTACGGCAATCGGAGAGATTTTGGTTTTGATGTGAGAGTGGATGTTCGGTTACGACCATCAGAGACGTGTGTGTGCGCGATCGGGAGTGCTGCCAGGCGAGAGATTCTGAATACAGACTTGCAACTTCTGTTGTCTGAGCATGGGACTGTATTTCATTGTACGTACACTTAAGTTTACGCATTTGAGCCTGGGGTTAGAAGAACCGGTGTACGAACGCACTTAATAATTCGAGCATAGTAAATGGAGACAACCATTCCTCCTTTGCTGCTAGTTAAGTTGAAAATAGGAGATTTTTACTAAATGAGCACATATTTTATTCCATTAAGGACCACCATTCAGTAGGAAGCTGCATCTTGCTGAATAAACCAGTTATTTAAAATATAAATCTAAGGTGAATCGCATATTATTAGTGTGATTTCCCTGATATTTTGTGGAAAAATGGTAATGAGCGTTTGGCGTCATTGGCCGGGAGGCCCCTGGCGGAGCATGTCCGGCCGCCTTGGTGCAGGTCCTATTATATTCGACGCCACATTGGGCGACTTGTGAGCCGGAGAGGAATGAAATGACGATGAAGAAACACAACACCCAGTCCCTGAGCGGAGAAAATCTTCAACCCAGCTGGGAATCGAACCTTTTTTCTTTTGTAACCATATATATTTATCTAAATATATTAAAAATGATACAGTTTTTAAAAAATTCATTCTATTAACCTATTATATTCCTAGAGATGGCTAACATTACTGTCGTTTTATAGGTTTTCGTTTGTATATTCTTTTCTTTTTCCTTTTTCTCTTGTTGTTGTTCCTTGAAACCTTTTACATGGCGATTTGTCGTCTTTCTTTTTGGGTAAAACATTGCAGGACAGGCATAATAGTTTATATGTGGCATCGACACATTGATTTTGAGTTCAAATTTGTGTATGTCATGCAACTGTGATTCCACAGGCACATTGTGCATTCTGGTTTGATCTCTTCCTCTAGTTTGCACTGTTAGGTGGGACAGTTTGAGGAAAAACATCAGCATGATAGATGGAGCAGAATTGGGAGAAAACTTTTTTACATATACTACAGATTATATATAAATTGAAGAAGAAAGAAAAATTATGTCATATTATATAAAAGAAGCAGAGAGGAAAGTGTGAGTAAGCAATACAAATTTTATAGGGTACATAGTAAAGCATATCATTCAAAAAGAATTTATGAGTAGTTGGCACTTTTCACTAAGTAATGCTTGTACCCTAGACAATATAGTACAAATAATGAAAAAAAGACACTGTTAGTACTACTGGGCATACTTTTGATATTGATTTGGCTGCGAACATGACAGAGTTTTGGCGAGAAGCACTTTTTATCACTGATTTCACTAAGAAGAAACACTTTAGAATAATATACTTCACTAGGGAGGAGAAAACACTTGAACCCGGGCCCGTAGGACGGCAATCCGTCACGCTGACGACTCAGCTAAGGGGGCGGACCCCGATATTTTGTGTTCAATAATCTTTAGCTTGCATTACGTGTCTGTCCTCAACCATTTGTCCTCAAGATCAGCAATGTAGTGAATTGACTAGTCACTGCAGTATTAGGGCACGAAAGAGACGGTGTGCGACTCGACCCTGAGACATCTACGAGCCAAGTTTTTAACGAACCGAATCGTACATTAGCCCAAGAAACATACATAGGAAAATGCTAGAAGACTAGTTCAAAATATGAGACTTACAATCTTGTGTCATACATTCAAATTATTGTAGAGCGTAATTACGTAAGTCTGTAATAATTTATTTAGGTAAGGAAACAATACACTAAATTTTTGTAAGAACATGAACCATGCAAGATATTTATTTATTAAATGAAAAAAGAGACAATGTAGAACGCTTGTCGGTGGGCAGCATGGTGGAAGGTCGCCAGTGAGAGTGGAACGAGGCACGACGCTGTGCGGTCTGCCCCCAGGCCGGCAGGCGGCGGCGTGGCCGCCAGCAGGCGCATCCGCCCCAGTCTGCGAGACTCCAGCCGCAGCCGCGAGCGGTTACGGGTCGCGTCGCTGGGGAAACAATTAGCCTCGTTCTCAGAGGTAATTATGGCTGCTGTTAGCATCTTAGCAGATAGGAAGGACGCAGTCACCATCGTTAAACCTACGCAATTAAAATCAAAGATATTTTCTGTGGAGTTCTTAGCGCTGATTGCCGTGTAACGATGGTTCACAGCTGCGCTTCAGACTCTTGCAATTTATGCTGAATATTGCACTAAACACGTGGCACTCAGATTTATGGCGATATCCCCATAAGGTCACGAAGGCCAGAGCCAATACCGTTGAAAGTGTCCGAAAATTCTGTAGATACGTGGTCAAAAGTTCCTCAAATGCACAGGTTCTGAAAAGCACAGCCGCGCGGGCTAGCCGCGTGGTCTAGGGGCGTCTTGTCGCGGTCCGCGCGGCTCCCCCCGTCGGAAGTTCCAGTCCTCCCTCGGGCATGGGCGTGTGTGTTGTCCTTAGCGTAAGTTTGTTTAAGTTAGATAAAATAGTGCGTAAACTTAGAGACCGCTGACCTCAACAGTTTGGTCTCATAAGACCTTAATTTCGGAATTTTTTGAAAAGCACAGGATGTGTTTACAAGCAACTACATAGGATTACACAATACATCTAAGTTTTTATGTGACGCACATGGTTTTACTCAGAGACAAAACAAATACTGAAAGTCAGGTAAGTTGCAAAATCCGTGCCATTCGCACTTTTATTAACGTATATAAGCTGATTTTATGTCCCCTTTTACACTAGCACGCCAAAGATGAACACTACAGCGTCACAATGGGGAATACCTCGCACAAGTGGGGTGAAATGTGGAGAGCTAAAGACGCACATCCGTTTGGGGCGGCTAAGACATTATCCTGTCAAATTCTGGCCTCATTAACCAATACCTGATGAGACAAAGAACTTCGGGCTCGCTAGCCACCATGTGGTACACTACATGTTCGATTTACCAAGCATATCCTCTTCAGAAAGAACACCATACTTTGCAAAGTAACAAATTCCCAACAGTTCCGCAACACGCGGCCGAGAACCGATCACAATAAGAGCACGTGAACTCACACAAAGTAACATGACAAGAAACTATAAACAACGTCTTGGTATGCTAATTTATGAAACACTCCATGTACGGAAACACACGAAACAGTGAAAGAGAAATCATTTGTGCAGAAAACGGGCAAGGACATATTAGAACTGACTCGAGACTAACTCTAGCTAAGACTTGAAGAAACCTTGCTCAAAAAAAATTAATTATCAGTTTCATAACTTATTTGGTGACAGGAAGGGCATCCGGCCACCGTCTGCCACTAACATTGACAAATCCATAGTAACAGGGCCGACCCCGCGTTGAAGTGGGACAAAGGCCCAAGAAAATGATAATGATGATGATGATCAGTTTCATAAATTATTACGGAAGTGGTCCAGTAATTAAACTGAAAGGAGACAGGTAATGACCAGAAGTATGAAATTAATCCTCCTCTCTCGCGCAAGCAACTTATCACCGCAGGTGCTCTGACAACGGCGACGGCGATATCTCATTCTCATTTCGTTACGAACTTGACGACGACGTTTGCTACCTTACATAGCCCAAAACATTAGGTTCACCGCATTTATACCACCATTGTTCACTCCGGTGATACTATTTCGTGATGTCACTCTGACGTGGCGCTCTACGTTTTTGATGGTTGGGGATATCTGCCGACTTTTGCGCTCTTATGCCATATAGTATCTGGTGCTTTGGTTGCGTCGAGACCTAGTTGTTTAATCAAAAATGCCGCTTGCATCGTTTACCGGTCTACTAATCGACCCGATCGTAATCTAAAGTTTAAAGTAATCACATTTCATTCGTAAGTGCAGCTGATGAAGCAATATTTTCTTTTGTATACATTAATTATGATTACAATGTTTACTTTTATTCTTTCCCCTGTTTTCCGTTGCCTTCCAAACCGCGAACACTCCAACATCCGAGCCACACTTTGTCAACGGCCGCCTCCCCGCAAAACACATGGCTACGTGGTCGAGCTAATTGTTGATGCAACATCTCATGCCTGAAATTTGTCTGTAGCGCCATCAAGATTTCAGTCACTTGATCACTTACCCAATGATACAAAATGCCTGACAGACAGCAAAGTAAAATTTGAAACTAAAAAGAAAACATTTTTCTTTGTCAACTCCTACTATTCCAGAGAAGACTATCTAGTACCATAATGTGTTAATGGTAATCGGTAGGAATTAATGACTACCATCTAACTGTCTTCAATTAAAAACCAAAAAAATGCTAACAAGTCATCAACATGGAGGCTTATTTACAAAAATCACTACGATTTATCGTGCAAACGACACGTGGAATATGTAACTAACTAACTCTTGGTATGCCACAAAGCGTGGTATAGACTTACATACTTTGAAAACCTCCAAATGAAATTCAAAAGTAGAATCAACCAGATGAGCAAAGTAGACATGCATTCCAATTGTGATATGTTTGGTTATTCCTGAAAAACTGACAGAGTTGTTGACAGGCACAAGATACGGTCGCATGCCTTACTTTCTTCCTTATTAAACATGTTTATGAGATAGCAAAGAACACATAGGTAAGTTTATTGTAAACGTGAACATTAAAAATGTTGTGCACGCCAACTGAAAGCTGAAAATGTAACGTACAAGAAGCAGCATCAGTAAGCAAACACGTTCGTAGCTCCAGCTTCATTTGCAATCGATACAAATTCAGTAAAAGTAGAGTTAAATAGATAACGAAAACATGCTTTTCGCGTCACTTATTTCTCTTCTTGCTTATCGAAATATATCAATAAGAAAAAAGTTTCATAAACGAGGCCAAATGTGTTGTATTACTTGAGGAAATACGCAATCAAGAACGGAAACACATTCGAAACTGCCTTTCCGACACTACCTTATTCAAGGATGTTGTTGTTGTTGTGGTCTTCAGTCCTGAGACTGGTTTGATGCAGCTCTCCATGCTTCTCTATTCTGTGCAAGCTTCTTCATCTCCCAGTACTTACTGCAACCTATTTCCCTCTGAATCTGCTTAATGTATTCATCTCTTGGTCTCCCTATACGATTTTTACCTCCACACTGCCCTCCAATGCTAAATTTGTGATCCCTTGATGCCTCAGAACATCCCTTCCAACCGGTCCCTTCTTCTTGTCAAGTTGTGCCACAAATTCCTCTTCTCCCCTATTCTGTTCAATACCTCCTCATTAGTTACGTAATCTACCCATCTAATCTTCAGCATTCTTCTGTAGCACCACATTTCGAAAGCTTCTATTCTCTTCCTGTCCAAACTATTTATCGTCCATGTTTCACTTCCATACATGGCTACACTCCATACACAAATACTTTCAGAAACGACTTCCTGACACTTAAATCTATACTCGATGTTAACAAATTCCTCTTTTTCAGAAATGCTTTCCTTGCCATTGCCAGTCTACATTTTATATCCTCTCTACTTCGACCATCATCAGTTATTTTGCTTCCCAAATAGCAAAACTCTTTTAATACTTTAAGGGTCTCATTTCCTAATCTAATTCCCTCAGCATCACCCGACTTAATTCGACTACATTCCATGATCCTCGTTTTGCTTTTGTTGATCTTCATCGTATATACTCCTTTCAAGACACTGTCCATTCCGTTCAACTGCTCTTCCAAGTCCTTCGCTGTCTCTGACAGAATTACAATGTCATCGGCTAACCTCAAAGTTTTTATTTCTTCTCCATGGATTTTAATACCTACTCCGAATTTTTATTTTGTTTCCTTTACTGCTTGCTCAATATACAGGTTGAATAACATCGGGGAGAGGCTACAACCCTATCTCACTCCCTTCCCAACCACTGCTTTCCTGTCATGCCCCTCGACTCTTATAACTGCCATTTGGTTTCTGTACAGATTGTAAATAGCCTTTCGCTCCCTGTATTTTACCCCTGCCACCTTTAGAATTTGAAAGAGAGTATTCCAGTCAACACTGTCAAAAGCTTTCTCCAAGTCTACGAATGCTACAAACGTAGGTTTGCCTTTCCTTAATCTTTCTTCTAAGATGAGGCGTAAGGTCAGTATTGCCTCACGTGTTCCAACATTTCTACGGAATCCAAACTGATCTTCCCCGAGATCGACTTCTACCAGTTTTTCCATTCGTCTATAAAGAATTCGCGTTAGTATTTTGCAGCTGTGGCTTATTAAACTGATAGTTCGGTAATTTTCTCATCTGTCAACACCTGCTTTCTTTGGGATTCAAATGTTCAAATGTGTGTGAAATCTTACGGGACTTAACTGCTAAGGTCATCAGTTCCTAAGCTTACACACCACTTAACCTAAATTATCCTAAGGACAAACACACACACCCATGCCCGAGGAAGGACTCGAACCTCCGCCAGGACCAGCCGCACTGTCCATGACTGCAGGGCCCTAGACCGCTCGGCTAATCCTGCGCGGCGTTTGGGATTGGAATTATTATATCCTTCTTGAAGTCTGAAGGTATTTCACTCGTCTCATACATCTTCCTCACCAGATGGCAGAGTTTTGTCATGACTGGCTCTCCCAAGGCCGTCAGTAGTTAGTTATTCAAGTAAGCACTGTAATTTTTAGTATGTAAAACGGTTGTCGACAGCACACGACAGAAATAATGAACAAGATGTAGTCGTAAACAGCACTCTGCTCCTGTTGTGGGCTATTTAAGATGGCAGCAGGCCCCGTCCATTCTGGCTTCAAAACAAGTCAATAGCGCATCTCCCTTCTTTTTTTACTTTCCTCTTTGTCCTACCGAGCACAGCCAAAGTGACATCTTCGACCAACACGAAAGATAGTGTCCGCACGAGAAGTGAATGGCTGTTTCATGATTGCTGAAATGCGCTCTCTCCGCTGGTGCATGCCAAATTTACATGCGACTTGTATTAAAACACATAAGTATAATAAAATATCACATAAAATATGATTATACACCGTTAAAAAGTCAAACTCAAACAGCAGGAATCGTCCAGTATCTACCGTGTTGTTCTAATGTCAATAAGAAACTAAGAGTCGTCTTTCAGCAGTGTTGTGGGAGATGTTGCACTCAGCGCTCGATATGCGGTTGTGGAATAAATATTTTAAACCTTACAATTAAGACACGTCCATATTGTACACCGCTGTTAACCACGGTTGGGACGGTCATCATTGCGGGCTCCCCCACGCAACTGAGTGTTTAGAAACTGAACCCAAGGGTGGCAGCGAACGGTCAGTCGCTAGCCGAGTAGACTTTTGACGTGAAAACGTCTCTTCTTTACTCGGTCGAACTTTCAAGTATGACCAAATACTGTCATATATCAATCGTTAATAACTATGAGACTTATAATGCACATACAATGGTTGATCCCAGAATGGATAGTTAATGCACAGTGGCCAAAATAAATGTTGCTTATTGCTTTGTTGTCAGTAGTGACCAGAATAGGAAACAAAACTATTTTGTTCTTCAGGTACAGCCATAAGAAAACAAAAATAGAGAAGATAACACATTTCTACCTGACAAACACAAATAAACATACGAAAAGAAAACCTTACGAAAGATTCCACTGCAAACACTAGAGTTTCTTCTATTGCCGTCTTTGATAACACACTGTTTACGAACCAAATGGTCCTCTTCATAACTGGAGAAACATTTGAATGCGGTTAGGCATACTCCTCAACAAATCTTCCACATAAGCCAGTGGGATATTGTAACATTCCTCCACAACTGCCTCTATGAGGCCCTGTGAAGTTTCAGGTGGGACAGGCAATTGCAAACCACTCGTTTTAGCATGGGCAATGATCAACGGCAGTAGGCAATGGAAACCACTGCATTAAAGACACGTAACGTGTATGCACAGGACATGTGGCCTGTAACTGAAGAAGTGTCATGATGATCTCTCCATTGGCAAAAGATTCCGGAATAGTCTCCCATTCGGATCTCCGGGAGGGTACTGCCAAGGAGGAGGTTACCATGAGAAAAAGATTGGAATGTCAGAAGCTTCAACGTGGTAGGAAAACTAGAAAATCTGAAAAGGGAAATGCAAAGGCTGAACCTAGATATATTAGGGGTCAGTGAAGTGAAGTGGAAAGAAGACAAGGATTTCTGCTCATATGAGTATAAGGTAATATCAACAGCAGCAGAAAATGGTATAACGGGAGTAGGATTCGTTATGAATAGGAAGGCAGGGCAGTCAGTTTGTTATTGTGAACAGATCAGCGATTGGGTCATTCTTATCAGAATCGACAGGAAACCAACACCGACAACGTTAGTTCAGGTATACATGCCGAAGTCGCAAGCTAAAGATGAACAGATAGAGAAAGTCTATGAGGATATTGAAAGGGTAATACAGTATGTAAAGGGATATGAAAATCTAATAGTCATGGAAGACTGGAATGCAGTGGTAGGGGAAGGAGTGGAAGAAAAGGTTACAGGAGAAAATGGGCTTGGGACAAGGAATGAGGATAAACACTAACTGAGTTCTATAACAAGTTACAAGTTGTAACAGCGAATTCTCTGTTCAAGAATCACAAGCGGAGGAGGAATACTTGGAAAAGGCTGGATGATACGGGAAGATTTCAGTTACATTACATCAAGGTCAGACAGAGATTCCGAAATCAGATACTTGATTTCAAGGCGTACCGAGGAGCACACACAGACTCAGATCACAATATAGTAGTAATGAAGAGCACGCTGAAGTTTAAGACATTAGTCAGGAAGAATCAATACACAAAGAAGTGGGATACGGAAGTACTAAGGAATGACGAGAAACGGTTGACGTTCTCTAAGGCTATATATGCAGCAATAAAGAATAGCTCAGTAAGCAGTACAGTCGAGCGACCTCTACGGTCGCAGGTTCGAATCCTGCCTCGGGCATGAATGTGTGTGATGTCCTTAGGCTAGTTAGGTTTAAGTAGTTCTAAGTTCCAGGCGACTGATGACCTCAGAAGTTAAGTCGCATAGTGCTCAGAGCCATTTGAACCAGCCAAGCAGTACAGTTGAAGAGGAATGGACATCTCTAAAAAGGGACATCACGGAAGTTGGGAAGGAAAACATAGGTACAAAGAAGTAATTGCGAAGAAACCATGGTTAACAGAAGAAATACTTCAATTGATCGGTGAAAGGAGGAAGTACAAAAATGTTCTGAGAAACTCAGGAATAGATGACTACAAGTCGCTGAGGAATGAAATAAACAGGAAGTGCAGGGAAACTAAGACGAAATGGCTGCAGGAGGAATGTGAAGACAACGAAAAAGAAATGATTGTCGGAAGCACAGGCTCAGCATACAGGAAAGTCAAAACAACCTTCGGTGACATTAAAAGCAAGGGTGATAACATTTAGAGTGCAACGGGAATTCCACTGTTAAATGCAGGGGAGAGAGCGGATAGCTGGAAAGAATACATTGAAAGCCTCTACGAAGGGGAAGATTTGTCTGATGTGATAGAAGAAGAAACAGGAGACGATTTAGAAGAGAGAGGGGATCCGGTATTAGAATCAGAATTTAAAACAGCTTTGGAGGACGTAAGATCAAATAAGGCAGAAGGGATAGATAACATTCCATCAGAATTTCTTAAATCATTTGGGGATGTGGCAACAAAACGACTATTCACGTTGGTGTGTAGAATGTGGCTGGAGACATACCATCTGACTTTCTGAAAAGCACCATACACACAATTCCGAACACGGCAAGAGCTGACAATTGCGAGAATTACCGCACGATCAGCTTAACAGCTCATGGATCCAAGTTGCTTACAAGAATAATATACAGAAGAATGGAAAAGAAAATTGACAATGTGTTAGATGACGATCAGTTTGGCATTAGGAAAGGTAAAGGCACGAGAGAGGCAATTCAGACGTTGCGGTTGATAATGGAGGCAAGAATAAAGAAAAATCAAGACACGTTCATAGGATTTGTCGTCCTGCGAAAAGCGTTTGACAATGTAAACTTATGCAAGATGTTCGAAATTCTGAGAAAAGTAGGGGTAAGCTTTAGGGAGAGACGGGTCTTATACAATATGTACAACAGCCAAGAGGGGATAATAACAGTGGACGACCAAGAACGAAGTGCTCGCACAAAAAAGGGTGTAATACAAGGATGCAGCTTTTCGCCCCTACTGTTCAATCTGTACATGGAAGAAGCAATGATGGAAATAAAAGAAAGGTTCAGGAGTGGAATTAAAATTCAAGGTGAAAGGATATCAATGATACGTTTCACTGATGTCATTGCTATCCTGAGTGGAAGTGAAGAGGAATTACATGATCTGATGAACGGAATGAACAGTCCAATGAGCACAGACGAAGGTAATGAGAAGTAGCAGAAACCAGAACAGCGAGAAACTTAACATCGGGATTGACGATCACGAAGTAGATGAAATTTAGGAATTCTGCTACCTAGGCAGTTAAATAACGAGTACCGGACGGAGCAAGAAAGACATCAAAAGCAGACTAGCAATGGCAAAAAGGGCATTCCTGGCCAAGAGATGTCCAGTAATTGCAAATATCGGCCTTAATTTGAGCAAGAAATTTCTGAGAATGTATGTCTGGAGTACAACATTGTATGGCAGTGAAACATTTACTGTGGGAAAACCGGAACAGAAGAGAATCGAAGAATTTGAGATGTGGTGCTACAGATGAATGTTGAAAATTAGGTGGACTGATAAGGTAAGGAATGAGGAGGTTCTGCGCAGAGTCGGAGAGGAAAGGAATATGAGGAAAACACTCATAGGACTGATAACGATGATAGGACATCTGTTAAGACATGAGGGAATGACTTCCATGGTAACAGAGGGAGCTGTAGAGGGGAACAACCATAGAGGAAGACAGAGATTGGTATATATCCAGCAAATAATTGAGGACATAGGTTGCAAGTTCTGCTCTGAGATGAAGTTAGCACAGGAGAGGAATTCGCGGGGGGCTGCATCAAACCAGTCAGAAAACTGATGAAAAAAATACATTCTCACTGCAATTGAGATCTGCAGAATATGAAGATCATTCCATCCTACTGCTTCTACACTCCTGGAAATTGAAATAAGAACACCGTGAATTCATTGTCCCAGGAAGGGGAAACTTTATTGACACATTCCTGGGGTCAGATACATCACATGATCACACTGACAGAACCACAGGCACATAGACACAGGCAACAGAGCATGCACAATGTCGGCACTAGTACAGTGTATATCCACCTTTCGCAGCAATGCAGGCTGCTATTCTCCCATGGAGACGATCGTAGAGATGCTGGGTGTAGTCCTGTGGAACGGCTTGCTATGCCATTTTCACCTGGCACCTCAGTTGGACCAGCGTTCGTGCTGGACGTGCAGGCCGCGTGAGACGACGCTTCATCCAGTCCCAAACATGCTCAATGGGGGACAGATCCGGAGATCTTGCTGGCCAGGGTAGTTGACTTACACTTTCTAGAGCACGTTGGGTGGCACGGGATACATGCGGACGTGCATTGTCCTGTTGGAACAGCAAGTTCCCTTGCCGGTCTAGGAATGGTAGAACGATGGGTTCGATGACGGTTTGGATGTACCGTGCACTATTCAGTGTCCCCTCGACGATCACCAGTGGTGTACGGCCAGTGTAGGAGATCGCTCCCCACACCATGATGCCGGGTGTTGGCCCTGTGTGCCTCGGTCGTATGCAGTCCTGATTGTGGCGCTCACCTGCACGGCGCCAAACACGCATACGACCATCATTGGCACCAAGGCAGAAGCGACTCTCATCGCTGAAGACGACACGTCTCCATTCGTCCCTCCATTCACGCCTGGCGCGACACCACTGGAAGCGGGCTGCACGATGTTGGGGCGTGAGCGGAAGACGGCCTAACGGTGTGCGGGACCGTAGCCCAGCTTCATGGAGACGGTTGCGAATGGTCCTCGCCGATACCCCAGGAGCAACAGTGCCTCTAATTTGCTGGGAAGTGGCGGTGCGGTCCCCTACGGCACTGCGTAGGATCCTATGGTCTTGGCGTGCATCCGTGCGTCGCTGCGGTCCGGTCCCAGGTCGACGGGCACGTGCACCTTCCGCCGACCACTGGCGACAACATCGATGTACTGTGGAGACCTCACGCCCCACGTGTTGAGCAATTCGGCGCTACGTCCACCCGGCCTCCCGCATGCCCACTATACGCCCTCGCTCAAAGTCCGTCAACTGCACATACGGTTCACGTCCACGCTGTCGCGGCATGCTACCAGTGTTAAAGACTGCGATGGAGCTCCGTATGCCACGGCAAACTGGCTGACACTGACGGCGGCGGTGCACAAATGCTGCGCAGCTAGCGCCATTCGACGGCCAACACCGCGGTTCCTGGTGTGTCCGCTGTGCCGTGCGTGTGATCATTGCTTGTACAGCCCTCTCGCAGTGTCCGGAGCAAGTATGGTGGGTCTGACACACCGGTGTCAATGTGTTCTTTTTTCCATTTCCAGGAGTGTATATCCCACTAGGAAAGTGTTTACAAGATTTTGACGATGGTGGTGCGCATTGTCGTCCATCAACGTGAATTCCACACCAACATATTCATCAAATGGAGCCACAATAAGTGGAAGGATGTCGTCCAGATATTTCATACCAGTCATCTTCCCGTGTATTGACAGAATGGGTGCCATGTGGCCACACAAGATTCCACCCTAAAACGTGACCCTTGATAACGGTAGCGGCATACAATACAGTTAGGGCGTAGACTTTGTCCTCGTTGTCTCAAAACACGAATATCATTATTGTCAGTGTGGGTACTATACGGTTCTCATGAAAAAAAAATGGCTCTGAGTACTATGTTACTTATCATATATGGTCATCAGTCCCCTAGAACTTAGAACTAACCTAAGGATGGCACACAACACCCAGTCATCACGAGGCAGAGAATCTCATGAAAACAGGGCTTGTTCCACCATCCCCTAATCCACAAAGAGTGGTTTAGGGTCCACGCGACAAAAATCCCGCTTCGAGCCCAATATAGAGGAGGGGCTTTGAGACGTCTTCTGCCACCTAACACCTGCTTATGGAGTCTATTTCGTACCGTTTGTGTTGATACATATTCTCCAGTAACAGTTTGGAGCCCGCATCTCGTGGTCGTGCGGTAGCGTTCTCGCTTCCCACGCTCGGGTTCCCGGGTTCGATTCCCGGCGGGGTCAGGGATTTTCTCTGCCTCGTGATGGCTGGGTGTTGTGTGCTGTCCTTAGGTTCGTTAGGTTTAAGTAGTTCTAAGTTCTAGGGGACTGATGACCATAGCTGTTAAGTCCCATAGTGCTGAGAGCCAACCGTTTGGAACGGCGCCGTAGATGTGAAGCATTGTTGAGGCTTTCTGCTTGCTGTTTGTTACACGCATATATCTGTTCTGCACGCCTGTTGTTTTTCTTCCGCGGCTACTTCTGTGACGATCCTCAATTGATCCCCCCGCTATAAACGTGTTCGGGATTCTAGAGACATTACTTTCACTCACAGCGACATTCACTGTGAAGTCCACTTGCCTCACTCATTGTAACAGCAGAAAACGTTCAGATTATACGTTGTTGTTGCCGGAACTGATACGACGCAACATAACGCTCCTATGACAGACAGCATAAGTGCTGCACTGTCTGTAGGTGACGGTTGCCGTAGACCACACATACTGCCCCCTCACGGTAGAAACATTGATTGGTTCCGCTAGAATTAGATTACAAACAAACCAACGTGTTGATAACATAATGTTAAAATTTCGGCAATATGAAACATTTATTTTTAACACTGTACTTTGTTTTGCTAGTGACGTCTTCGTACAAGCATAGGCGCATGCGCGTGATCGTTACTACATAGCTTTGTGTAAATTTGTAAACTGGTGCGGCATTTAGTTAGGAGATTGTACCGGATGTCATTGTGAAGAGTTTGAGGAACACTACTGGGACCCGAAGTCAGACAACGAAAATCGGTGTTAAATAGAAAATTGCATAATAATGAAAGATGTCAACTCATATGACTCGTAAATACGCTCGGAATCACAGTAAATGCAAGTCCGAAGAAAGCGCGCGTCAAAAGGAAACGAAAAAGCCTAAAAAGGCCTGTACCGAGTGAATGGAGAGCTACTATAGCGTCGTAAAGGAAATGAAAAAAAAGGCGCAAAACTATCGCGAATATACAGCGATCAGCTATCCATCAAACTTTCTGTAAACATTATACTACTCGGTGCAACCATTTTAAGAAAGAGATTGATAATTAAATTACACGTGCTTGACACAGCGCCAATCACTGGGGGCGAACTGAAGGTTATATTGGCCGCGCGGGATTAGCCGAGCGGTCTTGGGGCTGCAGTCATGGACTGTGCGGCTGGTCCCGGCTGAGGTTCGAGTCCTCCCTCGGGCTTGGGTGTGTGTGTGTGTGTGTGTTTGTCCTTAGGTTAATTTAGGTTACGTTGTGTGTAAGCTTATGGACTGATGACCTTAGCAGTTAAGTCCCATAAGACTTCACACACATTTGAACATTTTTGAAGCTCATATTATTCTTTAATAATCAAGTTTGTCCACCACAGGAACATCAGCACAATACTTATATTTTTCAGTTGTGTGCTATTTTATTTGTGAGATGCTGGCGTTCCCTGTCACCTTTTATTACAATTTGACGCAACATCACCATGTGACTGTGTTGTAAAAAGCATGTACATCTAAAACTGTTACAAGATGGGATGGTGACAGCGCAGATCTGCCGAAACCGGTAACAATATTAAAAAGAATTACTAGCGATGTTGACAAACTTGATTATTCAAGAATAAATTAAATTAAACATTAATATAAAACACTTGTTATGATTTCATCCCTACTTTCGCGAAAAAGCTACCCCGGGGACCCGAACTGCGCACACGGAAATTTTTTGTGAGCTACTGCTTTACGATCAACCGACAGCGACTGGTAGTAACTTAAACACACCAACAGACTACGGAAGAATACGCGTGTTGCCCTAGTCAGTAACTTTAAACGGTCGTGGAGGTGTTATGTTATTGTATGTGACAATGGAATCGCCACATTTTCTCAATGGAATCGCGACACTTATACTGGGTGTTACAAAAAGGTACGGCCAAACTTTCAGGAAACATTCCTCACACACAAAGTAAGAAAATATGTTATGTGGACATGTGTCCAGAAACGCTTACTTTCCATGTTAGAGCTCATTTTATTACTTCTCTTCAAATCACATTAACCATGGAATGGAAACACACAGCAACAGAACGTACCAGTGTGACTTCAAGGGTTGAGGTCAGGAGAGCGTGGATGCCATGCAATTGGTCTGCCTCTACCAACCATCGGTCACCGAATCTGTTGTTGAGAAGCGTACGAACACTTCGACTGAAATGTGTAGGAGTTCCATCGTGCATGAACCACATGTTGTGTCGTACTTGTAAAGGCACGTGTCCTAGCAGCACAGGTAGAGTATCCCGTATGAAATCATGATAACGTGCTCCATTGAGCGTAGGTGGAAGAACATGGGGCCCAATCAAAACATCATCAACAATGCCTGCCCAAACGTTCACAGAATAAATGTGTTGATGACGTGATTGCACAACTGCGTGCGGATTCTCGTCAGCCCACACATGTTGATTGTGAAAATTTACAATTTGATCACGTTGGAATGAAGCCCTATCCTTAAAGAGAACATTTGCACTGAAATGAGGATTGACACATTGTTGGATGAACCATTCGCAGAAGTGTACCCGTGGAGGCCAATCAGCTGCTGATAGTGCCTGCACACGCTGTACATGGTACGGAAACAACTGGTTCTCCCGTAGCACTCTCCATACAGTGACGTGGTCAACGTTACCTTGTACAGCAGCAACTTCTCTGACGCTGACATTAGGGTTATCGTCAACTGCACGAAGAATTGCCTCGTCCATTGCAGGTGTCCTCGTCGTTCTAGGTCTTCACCAGTCGCGAGTCATAGGCTGGAATGTTCCGTGCTCCCCAAGACGACGATCAATTGCTTCGAACGCCGAACGCCTTCCTGTCGGGACACCTTCGTTCTGGAAATCTGTCTCGATACAAACGTACCGCGCCACGGCTATTGCCTCGTGCTAATCCATACATCAAATGGGCATCTGCCAACTCCGCATTTGTAAACATTGCACTGACTGCAAAACCACGTTCGTGATGAACACTAACCTGTTGATGCTACGTACTGATGTGCTTGATGCTAGTACTGTAGAGCAATGAGTCGCATGTCAACACAAGCACCGAAGTCAACATTACCTTCCTTCAATTGGGCCAACTGGCGGTGAATCGAGGAAGTACAGTACATACTGACGAAACTAAAATGAGCTCTAACATGGAAATTAAGCGTTTCCGGACACATGTCCACATAACTTTTCTTTATTTGTGTGTCAGGAATGCTTCCTGAAAGTTTGGCCGTACCTTTTTGTAACACCCTGTATAACCAAACGATGGTGTTACGCCGTTTTGTATATTCTTTCCTGTTTCGGTTTTCTCTTCTTTGCTTCGATTTTGCCGTCTGAGCTTTTCCTCCTACTATTCTTATAACGGTTTCAAATTATTTTTTGTCGTTTCTGTATTAATGAATGCCAGAACGCTTCCTTGCAACTTCATAGCAATTGTCTTCTCACAGTTCTTGGTAAAATGAAGTAGTTCTCCATCTATAATTACCTCACTGTCCAACTTTCAGTCTCAATCTCAGGCCCTCCCTCTAACTGAGTAGAACTACCTTCGTATTATGATGCGACCATACCAAACAAAGTGGTACATTACCAGTTTCAAACAACACAATTCCTAAACAAAATTAATATTACTGCATGACAAATGGTTGTTCCCCTGCCCTACAAGCACATGATAGAAAATACGTAAAAAAAGGTAATTGATGTAACGTGCTTCCTATTCAGACACTGCAAATGTTCTCGATCTTTTACTTTTTTTTATCTACGTACCCGTATACGCCAATGCACTTTGCCCAAAGCTTCCTAGTGAGTATATCACACAGCTAAAGTTCCATTCTGGAAGGTCTAACAAAAACGTGTACAGTTGCCATCGCCCCTTCATTGGACTCAAGTGTTACTAGCTGCGAATTATTTTAAGTGCGGAAGTCTGTGAACGTGTGAACAACCTGGCGAGTGGGGTAGACGAGTTCGTGCTTAAATCATTCAGATTACTGAATCTTCTTTGTGTCAGTCTGACCGACATTAATAACACATGGATTACTGAGATACACACTGACAGGCACAACTGCTGGCGTCGGGTGCCAGGACTTCGTATCGGAAAGCTTTTCAAATCAGGAGTTCGCCGTGGAGATAAATTGTCACCGATTTTATTCAAAAAATGGTTCAAATGGCTCTGAGCACTATGGGACTCAACTGCTGAGGCCATTAGTCCCCTAGAACTTAGAACTAGTTAAACTAACTAACCTAAGGACATCACAAACATCCATGCCCGAGGCAGGATTCGAACCTGCGACCGTAGCGGTCTTGCGGTTCCAGACTGCAGCGCCTTTAACCGCACGGCCACTTCGGCCGGCGATGTTATTCATTTCAGCTCTGGAAGGAGTAGTTAGTCGGTGGAGAGAGTGAGCAAAACCACAATTGTTGAAGATATACAAGTCTGAAACAAAATAAACCGTAAAAGGCAGTATGCGGCCAAGCTTTGGCCGATGATATGTTATTGTTACAGGAAAATGTGGATACAAAACAGCAGTGAAATTGCTAGGAATAGTAGCCTCAAAATGTGAAAACCTGGGTCTACGTTTTTCTGAAATACAGCATGTAGAAACGAAATTTCTGATAATAACAAGAGATAACTCAAAAACATTTCAGAACGGAAGTGAAACAATGTGACAGGAGCTAGAAGAAGCATCGATTGAACCCAAAATAAATATTAGGTTGGTGTATAAGTTCGAAGCGTTTTTGTTTAGTAAGCTGGTATTCCAGTTGCTATGGATTTATTTACAGACTGTATTTTTTTATTTGTAGTTCACTGCTGCTGTTTGAGTTTGCAGATTGTCATTTTGTCATTTTGAGATAGTGTAGCTGTGGACGCTAGAAAATGAAATACCAAGTCGAAAAATCGGAACATTTCCGACATATTCTTTTCTTCATTTCAATAGAAGGGTGACAGCAGCGGACGCAGCTAGAAAGATTTGTGCCGTGCGTGGGAATAATGCCATTGGACGGTGAGTATATTTGCAGAATATCCATGGAATTGTGCTTCTGTATGCGTTCTATGTGTACCCATTATAGCTGACAGGTGATCAAGTCAGACATATAGGCGCTTCCCCTTGTTTTACGTGTTATACCACTCGTTATATATAAAAACTTCACAGACTGAGCAGAAAACTTGTATATTATTGGGCCCAACACAAAACTTCCATTACTCTGATGATAATGCTGTAATTCTCTTAGATGCCATATAAACGTTGTGCCAGTGATAGCAGCACGTGTACAGATAGGTCGATATTATCGACTTAGATAATCGCCGCTTTGTTCAGTATCAATGCCTCTTGAGTATCTTTGAACAACAGTCCGCACTAACTGCGCGTTTCCTCGCGAAGTAGCTATTCTCTCGTCTAGGCAGCTATCAGAGACAGACCAAAGATCGCAGACAGAGCGATAGCGGCGCTGTGTCTGCAACTTGCTGCCTCTAAACAGGGCGCTCCGTCCTTGAACTCTTGTAACAGCAGCAAACACATTCTGACGACAGCCACTTGCCTTCAGATCTCTAACAGAAATCACTCTTCCCGACTCTACTATCATCTTTTGTTTCGATCAGGTTGATGTTAATTGACTGGAAATTCTTAATTTTCACATAGCTCTTGCAATGCATTGCGTAATAACGAATGCAGCAATTAATACCAACTCTTATGTAAAATGTGTGAAATCACATGCGTTTTTCCATAAAGGATTCCTGGAAATAAATTAATATAGTCCACAGTAGTTTGTTGTTACGTATACTATATTGGAACTTCTTGTTCTTCTTGTGGTGAGACAATCACTGATGTGAAAAATGGGATGATGCACTGTTCATTACTTACCCATCTAAAGCAGTCAAGTATACTTTTTTCATATTAGCCAAATCTGCCTACTAGTAATCAAAAGGCAGAATGAGATTTTCACTCTGCAGCGGAGTGTGCGCTGATATGAAACTTTCTGGCAGATTAAAACTGTGTGCCCGACCGAGACTCGAACTCCGGACCTTTGCCATTCGCGGGCAAGTGCTCTACCATCTGAGCTACCGAAGCACGACTCACGGCCCGTACTCACAGCCATACTTCTGCCAGTATCTCGTCTCCTACCTTCCAAACTTTACAGAAGCTCTCCTGCGAACCTTGCGGAACTACCACTCCTGAAAGAAAGGATACTGCGGAGACATGGCTTAGCCACATCCTGGGGGATGTTTCCAGAATGAGATTTTCACTCTGCAGTATCCTTTCTTTCAGGAGTGCTAGTTCTGCAAGGTTCGCAGGAGAGCTCTGTAAAGTTTGGAAGGTAGGAGACGAGATACTGGCAGAAGTAAGGCTGTGAGTACCGGGCGTGAGTCGTGCTTCGGTAGCTCAGATGATAGAGCACTTGCCCGCAAAAGGCAAAGGTCCCGAGTTCGAGTCTCGGTCGGGCACACAGTTTTAATCTGCCAGAAAGTTTCATATCAGCGCATACTCCGCCATGTCTCCGCAGTATCCTTTCTTTCAGGAGTGCTAGTTCTGCAAGGTTCGCAGGAGAGCTTCTGTAAAGTTTGGAAGGTAGGAGACGAGATACTGGCAGAAGTAAGGCTGTGAGTACCGGGCGTGAGTCGTGCTTCGGTAGCTCAGATGGTAGAGCACTTGCCTGCGAAAGGCAAAGCTCCCGAGTTCGAGTCTCGGTCGGGCACACAGTTTTAATCTGCCAGGAAGTTTCAAATCAAAAGGCACCTGCTCTATCACTACGATGTTTATTAGGGTCAAACTCGCACTATAAAGATACGTGGATGCATCTCTTGAAGTGATAGACGTCGTCATTGCCACGGAGCTCAACATTAGCTGACTGACAGGGATCGTTTTTAGATTGTTAAATAGTGAAACGCTAGTATGAGAGAGCTCTCTGCTATTTACGTAAAAACACATCATAAACAAAAGGATTTATACATACCAAGATATGCAACATACTGCAACTTAACGAGCTCAGCAGCAACCTATATTATCTGAAATTAATCACCATTTAGGATCAGTTCGTTGCTACAAAATCATCATAGGACGAATACACGACCCTAACTTTGTATATGGTTCATCAGGACAGTATCGATTAGTCATTAAGCACTGCTTTACGTCCTTACAAACATGGAACAACCATGAGACACGTTAATTTAGCAAAGACAAATCAGTGACATTTTTATGCAACAACACAATGAATGGATTAATAAATGAAGGAGATATTAAAGGAATCCTTAGCATAATGATGTTGCCCAACCACAGGACTGAAGTTACTTCGAATGGTGGCCTACACAGATTGTTGTTTGAGTACAGCAAAGAAATGAGAAATCAGATTATTGACTTAACATGGCGAGTAGGCAGTAACGAAGGTAAACTGAAGGCACTGAGCCGTGCACCAAATCAGTCAAACTCCATTAAATTCCTGCAGTCCAGAAAGTCCATACAAGTGGTATGTTCATAGCATTTGTTATTGATTTTATAAACAATTTGTTAAAAGATCATCTTCTATTAAAACTCTACACATCATATCCGGAACGGCAAATAAACTAGTCCAATTCATGTCTTTATTCCGTTTGTCATCTTATAAACATTAATTTCGTAAAATCACAACGAATAAACATAAATAGAGATATAGGACAAAGCATTCATGCTGAATCAGTTCTTTATCGCATATGTGAACAAGCCTTTGTTTTGGAACTATTTTATAAAGTATTCAATTATTTACTTATAACAACTTGAGCATTTTTAAACATTTTTATAAAGACGGTCATCTTATTGCTACCTTCCAGATTTACCGAACAGTGTGTTGCGTACATAAGCAGCATATCTGTAGGATTTGTTATTGATTTTATTAACTGTTTTATATATAAATGTTTATAACTTAGTTAATATTGACTTTAGACGTATGGTAACAATTGTAGTGAGTTCGTCTCTTTATTACGACTTCAATAGATTTTCTTGAAAATAATAGATTTCAGCTATCAGTCGTCCTTTGGAATTTTTATTGGCAGATCTAGATTTCAGCAAGAAACTAGCCATTCTCAATGCATTTTTGGTCAATGCATGTAATGCCTGTTGGTCGGGCTTTGTCCATAGTTCATTGAAAAGCCCGACCAACAGGCATTACATGCATTGACCAAAAGTGATAGTGCATTGAGAATGGCTAGTTTCTTGCTGAAATCTAGATCTGCCGATAAAAATTCCAAAGGATGACTGACAGCTGAAATCTATTATTTACAAGTCAAAATAACAGTTGCTGCGTGCAACAGCCTCTGAATGGAAGGAAACCTGAAATAGATTTTCTGTAGCATGTCTCGAAGTGGGTTTTAGTGCTTTTAGTGGATATTGGAAGGTTCAGTTTTAGCAGTGAGAAGCTGGCCAGTCTGCCTAGCGTCCATAAGCATGTGACGACTCACTTTAGCCCAGCCACCACGGGAGTTCCAGTTAGTGACTGCGCTGCGGCCCACCGGACAGCTTACCCAGCCTCCTTTCGCGGCTCGCTGCAGTGACCCTGAACATTACTCAGCGCCTGCTCTGCTACTTGGCCCAGGGAATGCACCGCGACTAGCAGCCGCATATCGCTCAACCAAACTCGCTGTTTTGGAATACCTTGCATGCCGGACACACTACCAATAACGTCACAACATATTTCACACCAATAGCACCAGGAAGATAAACGAAGTTCGTGTGTGAATACAACTGTTTAAAATATTTTGTCAGAACTTGGGTTTCTGTCGAAATAATACTTTTTCTCACATTCTCCTGCGCTAGTGATGATGTTGCTGATGGTATCCGTCCAGATGGAGCGCTACAAGAGACCGCAGCCAAGTGGACTGACGCTGTCCGCTGGAAAAACGCTCTGTACCGCTAACATGGTTGACAATTGCAAGTCACTCCTAGTGACATAAGTCGTTTCAATAATACACTAAAAAAGGAAAATTAACGTTAAACAAAGGGGACTCACTAAAAGGAAAAGATTCAACGATGGTGCTTTGAAGCACGCATCAAGAAAAGTGGACATTTCTCGCAGCCAGGGGCGTAGGTATGCGGAGGTGTGGGGGGGGGGGGGGGGGGGGGAGGGGGGGCAAAGACCCCCCCCCCTCTCCCTGAGCCATCAAGGCTTCTTTTTATTTTTTTAAGTGGGTTTAAAGTCACTCATGTTAAAGTATGTTAAATATTTGTTGTAATGAATATGAAATTAAATTTTGACACTTGAACACTTACAGCGATTACAAAGTTTGGCAGCCATTAGAAGTAGCACGATGTGTGTAATCTGTTGATGCTAAGCTGAGTTTTGGCTCCCTTTTTGTTATCGTGACCACTTCTTACGTTTTCGGCTGCTGCCAGCTTCTGTGATCTAACAGGTCTAGCACTATAGTAGTGCGGGGAACTTGTGTGTCAGCTGAAAAATAAATACCGTAAGTAGTACTTGTTTGAATATGAACGACTCTATAATGTGCTTCCATGTACTTCCGTGTGAAATTTATACCATAGCTGCTGATTATCTGCACAGATGCATGCCTAAAGTTGCATCATTTGATAGCAAACAGGCAACATTCCCCTTCTTATGTCCCTCATCAACATAGCGACTAAGTTCTTCTTCTTTCTTTCTCCGCAGATCACAGTCCATAGACGTCGAAGCTTAACTTAACACCTACAACTTACACCGATTTCTGTCAATATCTACAGAACTCAACTATTTGTGCATGAGATCACTAAAACATGAATTTAAATAAATACGGGTTAAACAACATAGCGGTTACCAGAAACGTGAAGACTTTTAATGCGTTAGATTTTAGAGTGTCACACAGCAGCAATTATACACTTAATACATAAGTTGGAACTTTTTCCAAATGAGTAATAACACCCGGACACCCGGTGAGTGTGTACAAGGATCACTGACCAATCCCGGAGTATGTGTTTGTGTACATGAGGGTTAACGACAAACACTGTGGAGGTTTTAAAACGTTTCATCACACTGAGATGAAGAAGGAATTGCAGTACTTAGCGCGACTGCGATTATGGTGTTTGTCCAGTTCACCTGAAGTGATATTTCAGGATAAGTTGTTTTTTTTTTTTTTAATTTTTTTTTTTTTTTTGGAAGAGTGAAGTGACCTTAAATAGCTGAATAATAGAAATTCCAAATGTAATAAAGTAGACGCACGTAATTTCATTCAAATTCATTCATTCGATGTACTGGCAGATACTGAAATGTGAACGACTTTTTAAATCCACCTCATGAAACAATTTTTCGAATCATAAGCTCACGAAGATTTAAGGATGTATCGATGAATTCAAACTGAAACTACTACTGTTGCTGCAGCAAACAGCATTTTGTTATCAACACTACTTAACAAAGGAAATTGCAAGCTTACTATCCGAATCATCTGGAGCACTGATAAGGGCGTATCACGCGGCGTGCATACAGACACAGATGAATTATCAGAAGGTGTAGGATCACAAGTAAGTCTTTGGGGAACGAAAATTCATAAAATCAGTCTTCCAGGATAACGTGAAAACTGAAGTAAAACTACAAACTTGTCTTATGCCTTTTCATCAATACTCTCACTATACATATGGGGGGGGGGGGGGCAAAAATATGAAAACACGGCTTAGGAAAATCTTCGGCATTCAAAACAGCTTCCATTCGTCTTGGAATGGAGAAATACAGGCTCTGTATGGTTTTCAAGGGTATCTTGTTTCCATTCTTCCTGCAAAATAGCAAGTTCAGATATCGATGATGCAAACTGATAGCAATCACAGTCCATTCTCTCCAAAGAACACCACAAAGGCTCAAAAATATTGAGATCCAGTGTCTGTGGGAGCTGGGAGAACTGCGAAAATTCATTCTCTTGCTCACGAAACAAGTCCTGCACGATGCGAGCTTTGTGAACAGGAGCCCTGTCGACTTGAAACAGAGTACTACCAGTGGGGAGCATACATTGCACCCGGAGATGGACCCAATTAGCCAAATTGGCGGTAATGCGACCTTGCAGAGTAATCATGGTGCTTGTGGAACAGCATGATACGGCTGCTCGAATCACCCTTGCCACGTGTCACTCTTTGGACGGAAACTCGGCCAGAAGTTGGAAAAATGTGAAACAAAGGCTCATTGGACCAAATCATTTTCTTCCATTGCTCCACAGTCCAGGTTTTTATGGCTTCGGCCATAAAATCTGGACTATGGACATTTGTATGACAGATGAGCGGGTTTGCAATTTCGGCCCACCTTGCAGTTCTCAGCTTATGGAGCTCTCTTCGTGTTGTTTTGGTGCTGACGGGTTCGCGAGTTCTGCAGTGACTTGCTGTCGTACTCTTGAATGACATTTTCTAACGGAATGATACTGTGGCATTGTGATAGGAATTGAGTGGCACGCTTCCTGCAGGATGACATTTATTGAGCTATATGAAATAAAAGCATCATAATTTCTAAACTCCAGAATGAGGTTTTCACTCTGCAGTGAAGTGTGCGCTGATATGAAACTTCCTGGTAGATTAAAACTGTGTACCGGACCGCGACTCGAACTCACGACCTCTGCCTTTCACAGGCAAGTGCTCTACCGTCTGAGCTACCCAAGCACGATTCAGGAGCCCTCCACACAACTTCAATTCTGCCACGATCACTCAAAAACACTTTCGTCCGCGTTGTGACTTAGCGGATGATGTTTTTCCGCTCTTTCTGTAGGTGGGATGTATCTTCGATACGATGCCTCTTGAAACACGGAACACTTCGGCTACATTGGTTACGAAAGCATCCACTATAGTAGCACCAATAATTTTCCCACGTTCGCATGCACTTTACAAACAGCTCCGATATAACGCGCTCGCAACTACAGGGAACACTTCTCTCGCCAAGACTAACACTTGGAACGCGCTGAAGACATTGCAGAGGTGCCGTTCGTGGTCAACTACAACAGCGTAACCTGCAACCTTTGTTAGAATCTGCATTTATGTTCAGACACGCGTTTCTCGCGATTTTTCCATATTTTTGTCCAACTCCTGTATATTCGTACGCAACAGGGTGTGAAGTGTTACTGTAAGTATCGCAGGTAATAATATGCTACAATTGTTTAAGATTCGGACACCTAAGCAAACAGTGCAGGGTAAAACCTCGACACGATCTGTGTGGCGATGACCACTCTACGATTTTGTACACTTCGCTGTGAAAATTGAAACGTACCTCACACCGCAAAAAACAGGACATAATGCCAGGAATCTGAACGATAACGGCAGGTTCGCGTCATAGCATGATATCTCGATCAGAGGTACAATTGAACGTTTAAGAGAGTATCATTTCCACAAGTACCCACCTGATAAAATAACTATTGACACCCGATGTCGATATGGTCACAAGCAGAACATAACATAACGAATAAATATTGCAGAGCTGTTGAAGTTTCACAACCGACAGTTCAGAACCGAACAAGATCACATAGAAAAGGCATTTTCAAAATAACGTGTTATCATAAAGAGCAACAAAAATGCTATCGCGAATATACCACGCAGTTTACAAAACTTTTAAAAGAAATACGAACGCCAGTTCCGGAACAAAAATGCCTAATCGTCGATACTTCAGAGCCTGTATGATCCTAGTGCCCTAAGCAGCATAGCATTCACAGCTTACTCCTACTTACGGTGGAGAATGCTTTCTTGTCGAACATTTAGTAGGATTGAAAACACAAATCATTGAGCGAACAAAAGTGGAAGAAAGAGCGAGATATTTGGCAACTTATAGACTACTTAAGACATTCCTGTCGACCAAATTTTACCCTCTAATAACTAATGTCTAATGCAGCTTCACAAAGGAACGCGAGGTAGTTAAAAAGCAACAGAAATACGCTTCAGACACCAGTCCAAAACAAGGACGGTCTTTTACCTGCAGTAAGCGAATCATAACTAAATTTAGATGCAGAATTGACATTTCCAGGCTCTCAAGTTATAAGAGCAGACGGATTTCATGGAAACCTATTACTAACTCATAACGGCAACGCGCTTAATCAACCTGCCACAGCCAACATAGCGAAAAGCCACGATGTTTGTGCTGCGCTAATTGGTGCCGGAATGCAGGCTGCTCTATTGTCTACGTCTACAGAATTCCAAACATCCAGTTATCGAACGAAAATCTATTAAACAGACTTCGGCACATAAAAACATGACGTGGGACTAGGAGGGCAATTATGAAATTAACACATATAGAAAATCTTATGCTCCTCGTCGACGGAATAACAACACGAATCGCTCCACCACACCTACCACATTCGGAAGTAGATATAACAAGTGCCTCGATTACCGTGGCATTAAATGCGTCGTGGCACAGTTAAATGATATATTAGGGCCCTACCACATATCTCTTCTTATCAGTTATCGACTACAGTAACTCTTTGTAGAATAACCTGTCCCACTTAGCGACGGAATTTAGGAAGTCAGACAGGGAAACTTACAACCACTTTGCAGACGGAAGTATATCACAGAAAAAGCTAAATGGTGACGCTAAACGAAAAAACCACAATGTTCAAAGCCATCCAAAATGTCGCTGAGAAAGTCGCAGCACAAAACGGTAAACGACACCTGTGCAAACTCGACAACCTTATGTTGTGGGACACAAAAGGCTAGGAGGCAATTACAAAGTGAAAAGACGCCATAAGGACCTGTGATGCAAGTGCTGCATCGGAAAACAGTGTCTCTCAAGAAATGCAACAAAGCAAATAATCAGAAATATACTCTCTTCTCCTCAAAAACTAAATTATTGAATTGTAAAAAGTTGGCTGAAGTTGTGAGCCGAAAACAAAGATCGACTGACGTATCCAGTATGGTTTCAGATGTGACATCGGCACAGGTGATATCTAACAGTATGTAACGGGTTAAACTGTAGCAGAACTTGGAGCACCAAACTCAGGCCACAAGCTAAGCACATCGGTCGCAGCTGACCATCGCTCCTCTTTGATCAACATCCCTTAGGGTCATTAAGACTACCATGACACCATTCTGGCTACCAATGCCCTGCGTCCAGCCTTCGAGAAGCCACTTCAGCGTTGTCGACGCACACAGTTGATTGCGCCAGATCCTCGCCATTGCCCTGTTCGAGATTGTCCGTGGTCGTACACTAACGCACCATTCCGTGAATTTAGCACCGCGAACCAGCGTTTGGCCGGCCTAGCCGAGTACATCGTGTGGTATCATGACATACATGGCGTCTCTCATGTGTTAGCTGTTGCTATGAGGCCTACTGATGCAGCCCTGGCATCTTCACTGTAAACTCTGTCGCAGTCAGGCCTTTGCCAGAAAGTAGTTGGATAGTTCGGAGCTACATTTTGGCCAGCATCGTGACCTCTTGCTACTCTGGCCAACGTCACCCACTGCCCGCGGTGCGCTGCAGCCGAGCCACTTGCTGTGCTCTGGGCCATCGTCGTTGAGTCAGCACGCCGTGTCGATGCTCCTTTATGAAAGCAGCTCCCCTCTCTGTGTTGCTACGCCTGCCGCTCTGTGTCAGAATACTGCGTGAAGACGGAAACGCATTCACATGACTGAATGCGTTGGCTGGATTAATTAAAGACTTGTTGTGCTCATACCTATCCATAGCCACTTCTGACCAGTCATATGGTCGATCCGGCCGTTGTGACCGAGCGGTTCTAGGCGCTTCAGTACGGAACCGCGCTGCTGGTACGGTCGCAGGCTCGAATCCTGCCTCGGGCATGGTTTTGCGCTATGTCCTTAGGTTAGTTGGGTTTAAGTAGTCCAGGGGACTGATGGCCTCAGATGTTAAGTCCCATAGTGCTCAGAATCACTTTTTAACCACAAGGTCGAATCCAACCTCTATAAATGAGTATAGGAGTAATAAAGAAGTTATTGTATTCACACCAGATTCTCCCTCTGCTCCTCCTCGTCCATCCCACCTTCAGCACAAAACCGCGTACCCATCACATGGAGTGAAACCCTTCTCTTTCTAACAACTGGTGTGAGGAAGACTGCTGAAAATGAAGATGGTGATATACAACCAGACGACAGCAGTCAGCGCCATGGTTCTGAAGCAGCATCTTTTCGAAAGGGGAAGAGGAGTGGGTGGATGAAAGACAGCGTGGTGATGATACAACAGATGTGAGTAGCAGCACAGACGCTTTTTACTCGTAGAATCCGTACATTCTGTATCTTTGTATCCTAGTACCCTCCTATCTTTGTTGTTTATCATGAAATATTGTAGGTTTGTTGTGAAGATGAGATGTTATATTTACGAGTATGATAAAGTATTATGAACGTTTATTGATGGATTGTGATGATGAGGTTAGTGAACTGTATATGTCATGGGGCTCTGTCTGGTAAATGCGATTAAGGTGCAACAATAGAAATGCTACCATTGAACTCTTTATCTTGTAGAAAGTTTTCTTACTGATTTAGATCATAATGATAAGATAACAAGATAGTGTGTGCATAGATTAATGTAAAGGAATGCCTGATTTCCTTATGGCTTCAAGGCCAGAAGGTGTGTTATATTATTTTGTAAATGCAGGATGTATCTTAAAATGATATACAAGAATTTTTCCAGATTCTTTTCCTGTTGGTTACGAGCTGTATGTGATGCATGTGACAGGAGAATGTGAGATATGAAAATTTTAGCATGTGAGTATTAAATGGGAAGGCTAGCGAGTTTACACACATAGTATATCTTTCCTGAATCCCATTCTTTTCCCATGGTGTGGAAAGATGTAGCTGGTAACAGAACTCTGAAAGTGGGGTGAAGTTAAGAGTGTGCAAATGAGAATGACTCAGGTGTGAAGCAAGTGCTAATGTGGTCAATAAGGAAAATAAGTGTAAGATAAACTGAAACTGGCAATGGAAACGTGAAGTCTATGTAATTATAATTAAAGCAGTGATTACCTTTCAGCCAGAATTCGAGCGCGAATTTTCTTTGTAGAAGGTAAGAAATGTAAGGGGATGAAATGTATCCAACTTCGGAGCGCTGAAATCAGGCCACTGGCCACGGACATCGCCAGCAGCCAGCCGAGCCATATGTTTGTGACTATTACAGCGCCATCTGTCACAAAGCGAAAAAAGTGGCCCAACTAAAACATTCATGTTTCTTTACGTACTACCCCAATATGTAATTAAAAATGCGGGTTCCCATTTTAAAAAACACAGTTGATATCCGTTTGACCTATGGCAGCGCCATCTAGCGGACCAACCATAGCGCCATCTGGTTTCCCCCTTCAAGCTAGACAAGTTTCGTTCTTTGTAGTTTTTTCGTTTGACGCTTATTTCGTGAGATATTTGGCCCGGTCACGATCAATCGACCACCCTGTATAAGCAGAGCAGAGACAGATGGGGAAAACATTTTCCTCTTGGTCATCGCCCACCAAATGGCCGGTGTCCCACGACTGAAACAGCGCCTCCAGTGCACAACCTGCAATTCCTTTGTAAAGATTTGAGCATCTGCAACAGGAACATCCGGGAGCTCAGGTGAAAAATCCAGCAACGAGAATCAACAAACTGGTCGCACCTGCTGAATGGCTAACGTCATTCACTTGGTACAGATTAAGTTATTGATCTACACAAAAGACAACGAAAAGCGGAATCTAAATAAAACCGGAACAGTATATATGTAGGCAAACCCATCGCGTACGAGCTCTGAGACAACAGATGCAAAACAAATATCATTTTAGCGACGATAAGAGCCACGAACGGGGAAATCCACTGACGTAAGCGGTCATGAAAAAGGACAGATAGCCCGGCGAACTGGGCACGAGCATCTCAAATGGCGAAGCTAGTCGGTTTTTACCGTGCTGCTCTTGTGAGCATGTATGAAAAGTGGTTGAATGGCGGTACAGGAAGATGCGCGACTCATCAAGCAACGTAGAGCTTGCCCGTTTTGTAAAGCAGAATAAGCGGCGATCTGTGGCATATCTGAAAGACTACAATGCTGCTGTAAGTGCAAGTGTTTCAAAGCACACGTTGCAACACACATTGTTGAACATGAGCCCCTGCAGCAGACGATCTTCAATCGCTGGGACGTTGTCGGACGCCAGCTCCGCAATCACTAACCACTGGACCGTTATTTACGGGAATTTCGTGACGTGTGCCACGTACCTCCGTAAAACTAGCAACGATTTGTGGAATTCATGTCAAGCATAATCGCTGTTGTACTACCGTTCCAAAGGTGGACCAACACGCTATTAATCAGACGGTCGTAACATTACGGCTCTTCATTGTGTATCTGTACCCTAACTAATAAGCACATTGAATACACAGGGTATTCTCTAACGATTTGCCCACAACCTAGATCATCTATCTAGCTCACAATAAATGTTCAAAGTGAACGAAAACCATAATCTCAAGGACTTCTGCGCTGGACTGACTCACCTTTATCGTTCGGCATGTAAACAAATGACCTGCAGCGAATGATGTCCGATAGTTGTTTCCTTCTCCAATCTGTAGATAATTTGCAGCCAAAGACACGATTAAACTGTGTGCACAATGGTATTACACCAGGCTACAGGAAACCTACAGCCATTTGGACCAATACCACCTAGAGATAACACTGACCAGAATGAAAGCATTCCACCGAAAAATTACTGAGGTTTTTGAGTGATATTTTCAAAATATTGTGCTAAAAGTCAGCGCTAAAGTATACATCACAAAAAGTTTGCCTGAAGGCTGTTATATTTTCAGACTCTCAGACAACAAATACTGAAATACTTTTACAAACATCGTCATAACAACGCCCTGGAGTACGTGCAAAAGAGGAATAACAAAAATATATTTATATTGGTAACATGTCATTGCGGACCTCACGGAAAACAAATTACAAAGAAGTTAGCGAAAGAAGTGATTGCCAGGGGTAGTAGACAATAACACAGTTCAAAGGAACGTTAAAAAAAATATGAATAGGGTTCTGAATAATAAAGATCGAACGCTACAAGATAGCAACACAGTAGTGAAGCACACTCATGTGTACACACTTTCTAATGGTATACTAAACGAACTGTATCAAAAACATTGTATGTAAGAGCAGTACGCCTAAAACGGACATACTATTTTGTTAAAGGCTGAACTAGCGATACAGGGAACCTCACATCAAAGCACTTCTGCTTCCAAAGTGTATGAAGGTGGTACTTTAGGATGTATGTAGGTAGTACTGTCGTCGCGTGAGATAAAATTTTTAGTATACTGTGTAAAGTATAGAGAGAATTCGTAATAAGTGAGCTCGCCTTATGACCGTCAAATCAATACAAAATGAAAAAAGATTTTCTATTGTTGCCCAGCGTTACGTTTCACTTCAACCTGCCGTAGCTGTGGTGTCATATTGACTTAAATAACAAATTAGGAGTACACTGTATATTGTGTCCTTTTCGAAAAAGTCGTAATACAGTAGCAGCAAGAAAAAAGAATTATTTAATAATTTTTTGCGTACAATACAACGCTGTGCCACATGTACAAGTATGGACAAATGTATGGAAACACCGAAAACGCAACCATGCGTAATACGGTGCAGGAAATCGCTGGCATCTACAATTGTTACGGCGTAAAGTCAAGCGCCGGCACGCTGTGGTTGTGGCTGTGAGAAGACGTCGGCCAATAGCGCGCTGACCGACCCCTCTCCAGGACCACAAAGCGACAGCAGCGGTCTCTATACTAAGAAGTCATAAACGCCGCGACCGACTGGTGACGGCCCACTTGAATAGCAGCTTCAAGAGTAGGCACTTGTATACCAGCGTCAACTCTAATTGCTTCATATTAAAAAACTAAAAACCTGCCTCGATTGCGGAAAAAGCACCTAGTGTTAAGTGTTAACCCAGGTTTCGAAGTAGATAACTACACCCTCTTCACAACAACAATAAAACCCACAAGTGCCTAAGAAGACCCTTGTCAACAGTTAAAAGAACACCATAGCTGTATATTTATAAACGAAAAAGAAAAGGAAAAAACAGTACATATGTACAAAGTCAAAACCACTACTTAACTTAATGGTGTACGCTCTACCTCACACCGGCCTATGTTCGATGGGCCATGACCCGCCATAAACTGCCGCTACAAACGGTCGCTCACTTACAAGCCTGACCCGCTATCTATGCACAAGCGCAAGGCAAGGGAAGTTACTTGAATGAGCAAGCGCATTGGAATACCAGAAAGTTTATACATGGGTCGGGGCTAAATAGCCCATATATTCCCAACAATGTGTGGGGCGGATGGTGGATTTTATGCTGTTATATAATATTTTGTGTTTGTAATGTAGAAAAGCTGCATTTCCCGGCCGATTAACCATATGTGGGGCGGCGGGTGGAATTAATTATCACATAAATGTTCCTATTATTTATGCTGTCTTTTGCCGTTCTCTACACTGGCTCTCTAACTACAATATTGGCAACCAGAAAGTGATTAGCAAAACGTGAAGCCTGTAATTAGAGCCGGCCAAAGTGGCCGTGCGGTTAAAGGCGCTGCAGTCTGGAACCGCAAGACCGCTACGATCGCAGGTTCGAATCCTGCCTTGGGCATGGATGTTTGTGATGTCCTTAGGTTAGTTAGGTTTAACTAGTTCTAAGTTCTAGGGGACTAATGACCTCAGCAGTTGAGTCCCATAGTGCTCAGAGCCATTTGAACCATTGTAATTAGAATTCCTAGTGCCCACTTCATCTGAGAAATACACTTATAGCTACAGCTTATAGCTCTGAGGAATTAGGAGATTGTCTGGGATTCATAAACAAAAACGATCGTGTAAAAACGCTCGCTATATTCTGAAAGTCACAGATCAAAAAAAAGAATCCACACAATCCAACTACCAGAGCAGTTCAGAGTCTAATGCGCTGATGCAACTATAACTGTTCAAATTAAATGTTTAAATGAATGCTCGCCATAATTTGATGATAATGTTCATCAAACGCCACGCTAAATAATGGTAGAATGTCTGTCCCGCGGCGGCACGTGAAAATGCGACATACGCAAGCTGAAGATAGATCATTAAAGTCATCCCAGAATTAACACTTCACTCGAAAATGATTTCATGGTTACGCGTATCCCGAGTAACTTATTACGGCATCCGAGGCTGTTATTAGCAATGATACCGACGCGACATGACTCCCGACACAGATGGTGTGCTATTCAGCGTCTGGAGAGAACTGGGGCCTTCTTCTCTCGCGCAGCGTTTTTATGTATAAAGCCGCGGTGCGGACGGCTAAGGGAACGCTTGATCAAATCGGCTCTCCCGACTAGCCGCTGGGCTAGTAATGCACCACATTAAGTTATGAATAAATCTTTGCTTCCTTTGCTGATGGCCGATGAAGCTCTCAATTTAAATGTGCAATCAGCACACAGGTAAGTAATCATAATAAAAGTCAGACGTGGCTAAGTAAAATATTTTGGGCGAGAGAATTAATTTAATTACACTACACGCAGTAGACGAGCTCTGAACTTACCCTTTGGAGATACGCTATCGCTGTAGTTTTATAGTTATTCAATTGAAACTTCTCACATCTTTATGACTATAGCGGATCTCCATTCTACTTAAATTTAAACATCCTAGCCTTATTTATTAGCCTACTTAATCCATCTTGCTTCCTTAATTTTTAAGACAAAAACCAGAAAATCATGAATTTCAACTAAATCTTAATTTGTGAGATCCAGAAGACTGTTTCTATTAAATTATTATGAAAAAGGACTCTAAATATAAATTTTTAAGTCTCTAGCTCTTTTCTGTTGCGCCAATGATTTTTACAGAAAAACGTCCAAATTTCGAAAATGGTTAAAGTTATTGAACTGATATTCAACACATATTGATTTAGTATTACTCCTGACATGCTAGAAACGTTTCAGGTTATTTACTTGCTTTTTAAAGTATTGCGCAACATTTATGACGTCAGGGCTAGTTACAGCGGACTAGGCTGGCACACAACGGAAAGACTGATGAGAATTTTATAAGGCGTGAGTAGGCTGCTTCCCTACATCACCCTCTACTTAATTTTTTTTGAATGTTAATGAATGAGAAAAAAAATTTAATTACAAAAAGGGAAGCAAGAGTACAGCTTAACTCACTATGAAAATTAAAATTCAAATGTAACCATATAAAAATATTAAAAGAAAACTGATTACCTACTTCAATTATTTAAATTGCTGGCTTGTTTACTGCCTCTTAAGCAATATTATCCCTCAAAATTCAAGCAAAATCAATGAAACATTTTGGCATACATATTGCCTTAGACAAACAAACACATAAAAATATGTAAAATTATGAAAATCTTAAATCCATTAAATACATTTTTACATACACAAATTCAAAGAAAATAACACAGTTGTTCATGATACATAAACAGATGATTATATCTTAGCAGTCTTTTCAAAACCTGAAAGAGATTTTCACAACTCATGACATTTTCATTTTTACACACGTGGTTGTAGCCGCTATGGCTGGCGTTCTACACTTCCATTCACAAGGGTAGAGGAGGGGAAGTTGCTATTGTGTGCGTCCTTCATGTTCACTCTAAATTACATGGGGAAAGGGGAGGGGTCACTGTGAGTTGTGTCCAAGTCACTCCACGCTTTCATGCAGCTACCAGGCTGCCATTATCTGGTTTGTCCTGTAGAACAAACAAAGAGTGCCTCAGACTCTGTTCACTTATTATCTAAGGGTGGGTCACAATGAAATGGGGATATATACATTTTATCTTTCAATATGTTGCTGGAACAAAGTTAACAGAACTTTTTCAGTTTTACTCTTGCGGTTACTTAACTGTCACAAAATCGGTAAAGAAATGGCTCAAAACACCGTTAGTCACGTACTAGAAAAAATTTATGCTCAAGGCATACAATCACGAATCCTACTTAATCTCAATTTATTATTTCTGGGGTGGAACACTGAACCAATGTTCGGTACATTCCTGATACATTTATATTTTATTTACTTAGCTGACTCATCTTCAATTACCTTATTCTTAGAGATAGTATGAGTATATTTGATTAGTAGTTGTATTCTCAGCTTCTTTGTACATGTGAGTAACTTGTGGTAGTAGTACAGTTCTGAGTGTTCAAAACACACTACGTTTAGTTGACTACTAAATCCACTTATTGGTCCTCTGCTGCTGAGTCAGTTCCACATCTGCAATTATGTACTTACTTCATCGAAGTGTATTTATGCTGAACTATAAATAATTTTTCACGTCTGCCATTATGTTACTCAAATATGTTGCTAGTGTATATACTTATTTAACACTCACTCTATTAACATTTAAAGCATAGGATAGCACATTTATTTCATATCTATAGTGTATTGCAGCTGATCGGTTTGCTCACATGGCAATCCATTTCCACTCGATCGGACGCTGAAACCACAGATAGTCTCTCTCGACCTCCCCTAAAGTGCAGTAAGTAATTACTGACGAGCGTAATGCTAAATTCCTTAAACCAATAGGACACCATGAGCTGCTCTGTCTCATCTAACATAAGGGTACCTATGGTCGCATTCACGTCTCCAACTCATAACCTCAATACATGTAGGTGTGTCCTGTCACACACTACACCAAAATAATGACCAGCTCCAACCTTATAAATACTTCAGGGACGTGTCCTTCACGTCTCAACCACAAACACTGTTCAATTCTATTACACTGCCATTCCTTGCTACACAAGGTGAGTTCATTTTTATAACTTATCTGCATATTTTCATAACACTAAGCAATCTCTTCTACTATTAATTAGTTAGCTCTACAGCATACACTAGGTCTCATTTCCACTTCAAATCCGGCTTGTACACGAATTAGTATATCTTTTTAAATTACTGTTGGTGGACCATTTCCAATAAAACAACACTTTGTACTTATAATATTACCAGGGTTTTATACATACTTGTTACTCAAATACCTATTATCTTAATTACATCATACTTCTCTGTTGTTTATGTCACAGATAGGTTTGTCACAATAGGTTTTTTTTCACTAATCGGTGGATAGAATGGTTATAGAACTCATGGCTTGATAGCCATAACGGAAAATGTAATGTGTTGGAAAGAAGAGGTCGAAATTTTAGGTGGATAGGAAAGATGAAGAGTGAGTGAGACCTGAAAAGGAAAGAAGATCTCACACAGTTGGGACTGCACAGCTGCCACACTGTGTAGAGGTTACAGAACAACCTCCTCCCTACAGAATTCATTAGTTTATTAAAATTTTCATGTGGGAAAGAAGGGGTCGAAATTTTTGTGGATAGGAAACCTGAAGAATGAGTGAGACCTGAAAAGGAAAGAAGATCTCACACAGCTGGGACTGCACAGCTGCCACTCTGTGTAGAGGCTACAGAACAACCTCCTCCCTACAGCATTCATTCATAACCTTTGACCACGCCAGGTCGATTTGAAAATACCTTATGATGCCTTTTTAAAACCTGTCTTAGTTCTTCCTTCTGATTAGCTGAAATTTTATCGATTTCCTGCAATTTAGCTTCTATTCTGTCCAAAATAATTGCTTCTGCTTCTTCTGTGTTTACCTTACTTTTACTAAGATTAACACCTTCGTCCCAATATCTCCTATTTTTCAGAACTCGTATAGACAGCTCCCAAGTTTCATCATTAGTTACTACACGTTTATCAATAAAAGGTACCGTAATTACTCCAGTTATTGGCAAGACCATTTTAACTGCCTTCTTTCAAAGTCAACAACACTCTGATATTTTGACAAGAAATCTATGCCGATTAAAATCTCAATACTGAGATTATTTACAATTAAGCATGGATGATCAATTAAATTACCATTAAAGTTAAAGAGCAGCAAAGCTTCTTGCTTTACCGTTTTTGACACCTTGCCAGTAGCACCAATTATTCTTAGTCCTGATACCCTCATTACTGTAAGCTTGTTTTTACCAGGCAATGCATCAAAGAAGGACTGCGATATCGCACTCACCTCTCTTCCACTGTCTAAGAGACAACGTACATTGATACCCATCATATTCACTATTATAATAGGGTGGCTTATTCTAGGTTGTACAGGTGGTTCCTCAAATTCATCCAATAGCTCCTTTTGGATTTGTCTCCAACTAAAGTGATCGACATCTGTCTTCATTACATTTAGGTCAAAGTGTGTAGGGGTTTCCTGAATTATATTTTCAGCTGCCTTTTCCAGTCGGTCTATTAATTTTAAATCGAAACACCGCACGACTTCATTACACTTAGTTTGCTGAACATGGCCCAAATTACTGTAGTCTGAGCGATTCTGCGCCTCCAGACCGGGCATAACACTAGTTACAGCTAAACCACTTTCACTATTATCACCGGGTTCCTTCTCAAGTGACAACTGGTCACAGCTACTGGGTTCATCGACCCCCAACAGGCTATCCTCTACATTCTCACTTACCTCCTGTCCAAAATTTATTAGTACAGTATCAACATCCTGCACAGGCACTTTAGATAAGAGCACATCATCCTCATCGTAAATGTAAGCATGAACTTCTTCTGCTTCTTCACCTGACAATTCAGTATTTTGTAGCTCTTCCCTACCGTTACACTTCTGCGCCTTCTCTTTCTCTTCCCACTTAGAAAGCGTCTCTAACACGGTATCTATCAAATACTGTGAGTGATCTAATATTTCTGCTGTATCCTTAGATGCTACTGACCCCTCATCCACATGTTCAGTATGAGTATTCTGATCTGTCTTACCAATTACTGTAATTACTGGCTTAGGAAAAATAACCGCCTGGTGAGCGCCAGTGTCCTCATAGACGGGAACTAGTTTTCCTGCCTCGGCCTACTACTGTTTCCTTTATTTGCATTATAGTTAACTGGCATAGCATTGCTTTCCGCACTGTTGTTTACCTGCATAATTTTGTTCAGAACAAAATTACTATCATCTGGATGCCATTGTTGGTTCTGATAATTATTTTTCCAATTCCTACCTCTCTTAGGATGGCGAACACCTACTGTTCTGATGTTTACGTTTCCATTCTGCTCGTTCTTAAAATTACTACTATTGTTATTAGCATTTCTGTTATTACATGCTTGCTCCTCATTGGCAGCCACACGCTCTACGTGTTCCAAATATTCAATGAAACGATTCAGATTGTCTCTAGGGGCAGATATAATTCTAGTTTGCCAGTACCATGGCAGTTTGGCTTCGATACCTAGTATTATCATTTCAGGTTTCAGCTTTTCGGCCAAATGTGACAAACGTGAGATCCATGACCTGGCAAACTCTTTTATACATTCCTTGCCTGCATTGAAGCGTTTCCCACTCCAAAATTCTCTCAACACTTCATTTTGCTTAATACTAGACCAATACTCATTAATGAAAGCTATTTTAAATTCCGCTAATGTTTTACACTTCAAGATAACATCAGCTGACCAACGCATGGCGTCACCTGCTAAATGGCATCTAATAAATGAGATTTTCTCTCGTTCAGACCAAGTTGGTGGAATCACATCTTCAAAATCGTTCCAGAAATCTAGCGGGTGGATATTTTTATCTGGATCGAACCGCAAGAACTGCCGACACCGAATAAAAGCGGCATTTGCAGCTACAACTTGTTGCATACTACCATTACCAGAAGTTACTGAAGCTACTTTACTCTCAATGTTAGCACTAATATTTTCTACTCTTATTTCAACATTATCTACTCTTTGCACAATATGAGTAGTATCAGTTTTGATTGCATCTGCTTCTGCTTGACATATGTTTACTTTTATATTAACATCTTTAAACCTATCTGAGCACAGTTCAGATTCCGCCTCTATCTTTTCTGTTAACTTGTGCTCCAGCTTCGCATCTTCCATTTGGAAGTCTTTGCGAACCTCAGCAACTTCGGATTTTACTGTTTTATACATTTCAGAAAATTGTTAAACAACCTTTTTCTTAATATCCTCAAATCAATTTTATAATTCAAACTGTCCAGATCCTCTTTCAACTTATTGCAACCAGCCTTGAAGGTATTGTCCATTGCCTCAAATCGTTTATTAAAATTAGTTTGGCTGGCCACAATCTCATATTTTAATTCAGCATTACTGGCTGACAACTTTGCATTACTGGCAGCGATTGCTTGTAATATAACATTTAAATCAATAGCCCCAGTATCTTTGGGTTGCTCACTAGCTGGCTTTTTATCACACTCAGGTGACGAAAAACTAGCTCCAACACCAGAATCATCAAAACTAAATGAAACTTCTGATTAATCAGTCATATCTAACTTCTCCTGTTTAAACTCTACCACCTCTGATGACTGTTTCGTTTTTAACTCATCAGATGAACTATCATCCAATAAATTAACAATTTCTTATTTCTGCTTTACTACAGGGGTCTCTATTACTGAATCATTGCCCCTTTTCACACAACTGTCAGGAAACAATACTTCATATTTCACTTTAATATTACTATTTTCATGCATATTTACACTTGAACCGTTGTCTTGATTTACAGTTCCCTCAACAGACATAGGTTCTGATTTAAGTTTAACCTCAGTTTCTTTTGGCGGTTCCATCGCCGGCAGTTTTTTAGTGCAGGTTAGTAAAATTTTTAACAGCTTTTCACTTAACTTAGTTCCTTCTCATCGACGTATGGCGTTGCCGGCGCAGCGTACCAGGATTACTGATGCGACGCGGCGCGCTGAACTGCAGACGGCACTTCAACGGCTGCTGTGTGTTTGCGAGGCCCGTAACTGCAGGCACGGTTCCGGTTGCTCTGGCGGACGACTGCGGTGAGGCGAAACTGGCTTCTCGCGATGCAGGCAGCGCCGCTAGACTCAGTGCCAGCTCCGTCAATTCAGTTGCGTTGTTAATCCAATTGCGTCGTCCACGGGCACACGTAACACTATCACTGTTCTGTCACTCAGTTGCGTGTCCCATTTCACTTCCGAGTTCGAATATTTAAAAATCACTTTGCTATTACTCAGTTTCTTTCCCGGCCGATGCACCAATTGTGGGGCGGCGGGTGGAATTATTGTTGTTTTAATATAAATAGAATGTTATGTAGAAAAGATGCATTTCCCAGCCGATATGTGAGGCGGCGGGTGAAATTAATTGTTATTTGAACTGTGTAGAATGTTTTGTAATGTAGATGAGGTGCATTTCCCGGCCGATGCACCAATTGTGGGACGGCTGGTGGATTTTATGCTGTTATATAATATTTTGTGTTTGTAATGTAGAAAAGATGCATTTCCCAGCCGATTAACCATATGTGGGGCGGCAGGTGGAATTAATTGTTATATAAATGTTCCTATTATTTATGCTGTCTTTTGCCGTTCTCAACACTAGCTCTCTAACTACAATATTGGCAACCAGAAAGTGATTACCCAAATGTGAAGCCTGCAATTAGAATTCCTAGTGCCCACTTCATCTGAGAAATACACTTATAGCTACAGCTTATAGCTCTGAGGAATTAGGAGATTGTCTGGGATTCATAATCAAAAACGATATTGTAAAAACGCTCGCTATATTCTGAAAGTCACAGATCAAAAAAAAAGAATCCACACAATCCAACTACCAGAGCAGTTCAGAGTCTAATGCGCTGATGCAACTATAACTGTTCAAATTAAATGTTTAAATGAATGCTCGCCATAATTTGATGATAATGTTCATCAAACGCCACGCTAAATAATGGTAGAATGTCTGTCCCGCAGCGGCACGTGAAAATACGACATACGCAAACTGAAGATAGATCATTAAAGTCATCCCAGAATTAACACTTCACTCGAAAATGATTTCATGGTTACGCGTATCCCCAGTAACTTATTACGGCATCCGAGGCTGTTATTAGCAATGATAGCCCGCATCTCGTGGTCGTGCGGTAGCGTTCTCGCTTCCCACGCCCGGGTTCCCGGGTTCGATTCCCGGCGGGTCAGGGATTTTCTCTGCCTCGTGATGGCTGGGTGTTGTGTGATGTCCTTAGGTTAGTTAGGTTTAAGTAGTTCTAAGTTCTAGGGGACTGATGACCGTAGATGTTAAGTCCCATAGTGCTCAGAGCCATTTGAACCATTAGCAATGATACCGATGCGACGCGACTCCCGACACAGATGGTATGCTATTCAGCGTCTGGAGAGAACTGGGGCCTTCTTCTCTCGCGCAGCGTTTTTATATATAAAGCCGCGGTGCGTACGGCAAAGGGAACGCCTGATCAAATCGGCTCTCCCGACTAGCCGCTGGGCTAGTAACGCACCACATTAAGTTATTGAATAAATTATTGCTTCCTTTGCTGATGGCCGATGAAGCTCTCAATTTAAATGTGCAATCAGCACACAGGTAAGTAATCATAATAAAAGTCTGACGTGACTAAGTAAAATATTTTGGGCGAGAGAATTAATTTAATTACAGTACACGCAGTAGACGAGCTCTGAACTTGCCCTTTGTGGATACGCTATCGCTGTAGTTTTATAGTTATTCAATTGAAACTTCTCACATCTTTATGACTATAGCGGATCTCCATTCCACTTAAATTTAAACATCCTAGCCTTACTTATTAGCCTACTTAATCCATCTTGCTTCCTTAATTTTTAAGACAAAAACCAGAAAATCATGAATTTCAACTAAAATCTTAATTTGTGAGATCCAGAAGACTGTTTCTATTGAATTATTATGAAAAAGGAATCTAAATATAAATTTTTAAGTCTCTAGCTCTTTTCTGTTGCGCCAATGATTTTTACAGAAAAACGTCCAAATTTCGAAAATGGTTAAAGTTATTGAACTGATATTCAACACATATTGATTTAGTATTACTCCTGACATGCTAGAAACGTTTCCGGCTATTTACCTGATTTTTAAAGGTTTGCGCAACATTTATGACGTCAGAGCTAGATACAGCGGACTAGGCTGGCACACAACGGAAAGACTGATGAGAATTTTATAAGGCGTGAGTAGGCTGCTTCCCTACAAATGGATCAACGTATATCAAAAAATGAAATGGATAGAACAAGAGACGAGCTAAATAGGAGATAAAACCTAAAAATAACCGCACACCGTTGCTTATGCTAGTACAGAAACTTATACAGGGTGTTACAAAAAGGTACGTCCAAACTTTCAGAAACATTCCTCACACACAAAGAAAGAAAATATGTTATGCGGACATGTGTCTGGAAACGCTTACCTTCTATGTTAGAGCTCATTTTATTACTCCTCTTCAAATCACATTAATCATGAAATGGAAACACACAGGAACTCAACGTACCAGCGTGACTTCAAACACTTTGTTACAGGAAATGTTCAAAATGTCCTCCGTTAGCGAGGATACATGTATCCACCCTCCGTCGCATGGAATCCCTGATACGCTGATGCAGCCCTGGAGAATGGCGTATTGTATCACAGCCGTCCACAATACGAGCACGAAGAGTCTCTAAATTTGGTACCGGGGTTGCGTAGACAAGAGCTTTCAAATGCCCCCATAAATGAAAGTCAGGAGGGTTGAGGTCAGGAGGGCGTGGAGGCCATGGAATTGGTCCGCCTCTACCAATCCATCGGTCACTGAATCTGTTGTTGAGAAGCGTACGAACACTTCGACTGAAATGTGCAGGAGCTCCATCGTGCGTGATCCACATGTTGTGTCGTACTTGTAAAGGCACATGTTCTAGCAGCACAGGTAGAGTATCCGGTATGAAATCGTGATAACGTGCTCCATTGAGCGTAGGTGGAAGAACATGGGGCCCAATCAAGACATCAGCAACAATGCCTGCCCAAACGTTCACAGCACCGAAGTCAACATTACCTTCCTTCAATTGGGCCAACTGGCGGTGAATCGAGGAAGTACAGTACATACTGACGAAACTAAAATGAGCTCTAACATGGAAATTAAACGTTTCCGGACACATAACATATTTTCTTTATTTGTGTGTGAGGAATGTTTCCTGAAAGTTTGGCCGTACCTTTTTAACACCCTGTATATTAAGCTACCTATGACAACAGGAGGAATTCTAAAAACTATACCTAAGGCCAGTAGTTAGCCTGGGGGGTGGGGGGGAGGAGGAGGCTGAGGGGACGTAACCGCGCTCGCCAATCAGCGCGCGCATGTGATAATCGCCAGATCATCAGATTTACAAGTATAAAGAACAAAGTACAGGCGCGAAACCTTCAAAAAATTTTTGTATTTCTTAGTAGGAGTTGGTTATTGAGGATGTTGTCTTTAGCATGATGCAGATGCTTAAAGATCTGCATTTCTTCCAAAACAACCAGTTTTAAGCCCTTAATCTCGGCATGAAGTAGCTCGATATTAACTAGAGGGCTCGGCGCATGAGCCGTTTGCACAAGGTGTTCCGCATAAGTAGAGCCCTTAGTACCGTCACCGCTTCTAGTAGGAGTATGCTCTTTATACCTGAGACCCAGAGCTCGCCCCGTTTGCCCGATGTAAAATTTTGGGCAATCTCCGCATGTAATTTTATTTACTCCTGATTGGGAAAGTTTATCGCTCTTACTCAGCAAGAAGTGAATTAAATTCCTGTGTAAACTATTATTAGTAGAATAGGAGACTCTGAAATTATGGGCTCTGAGTAAACGCCCCAATTTGTAACTTATATTGCCTATGTAAGGTATAGATATCGTTGCCACCTGTTTGTCATCTAACGCATTCCCTAGGGTGGAAGACGTAATATTATTTTTATTTATTTTCTTGTTATACATCGGTCTTACCAACTGAGGCCTATAGCGTTATACCATTCTTGCTGCAAAATAGTGGAAAGTTCAGGTAACGCAGCTGGACAAGGATAGCGATCGCGCGTCATTCTCTCCTAAGTGACCACGAAAGACGAAAAATACTGAGATCTGGTGTCTGTGGTGCCCAGGGGAGATGCGACACTTCATCCTTGTGCTCACAAAACCAGTCCTGTAAACAGGGACCCTGTCGTCTTGAAACACAGCATCACCACTGGACCATGGCATGAACCTGATCATCCAAAATGGTCACATAATCCTTGGCAGTAATGCAATCTTGTGGTGTAACTATGGGACCCACGCAATACAACATGGCTGCCCATATCATCCCCAAACCCCCGCTCTTATTCACTCTTGGCACGTAAACTCGGGCACAAATTGGAAATTGTGTGCAACAAGACTGATCCGCCCAAATGATTTTCTTCCATTGCTCCATAGTCCAGGTTTTATGGCTTCGGCACCACGTTTGCCAGTTACGGGTATTTGCATCACAGATGAGTGGTTTTGAAGTTCCAGCTCGCCCTGGAATTTACAGCTTATGGAGATCGTTTTGTGTTGTTTTGATGCTGACACGATTCGCGAGTGCGACATTCAGTTCTGCAGTGACTTTCGCAGCTGTCCTCTTCTTTCTCGTCATAATACTCTTCAATGACCGTCTATTGGCGGCCGGAGTGGCCGAGCGGTTCTAGGCGCTACAGTCTGGAACCGCACAACCGCTAAGTTCGCAGGTTCGAATCCTACCTCGGGCATGGATGTGTGTGATGTCCTTAGGTTAGTTAGGGTTAAGTAGTTCTAAGTTGTATGGGACTGATGACCTCAGTAGTTAAGTCCCGTAGTGCTCAGAGCCATTTTTGTAACCGTCTATCACGACCACTCAACACAGACTTTTGTCTGCCTTATGACTTAGCGAATGATGTTTTTCTACTTTTCTTGCAGGCGGTATAAATCTTCGATATGGTACTTCTTGAAACACCAAACCCCGGCTACCTTGGTTACAGAGGCACCCACTTACCGACATCAATAATGTGCTCACCCTCGAATTCACTTAGCTCCGACATAATATACTTACAACTAAACAGAACACTGTTCTAACCACGACTGACACTTGCAAAGTACTGAGGACATTGTACGGATGCCGTTCGTGGTCAAATACTACAGTGCAACCTGCATGCTTGACTAACGTCTGTATTTACGCTCAAGCATACATTTCATGCATTCTTTCCCCATTTTTTCCAACCCCTGCACCACTGATTGTGGTATATGTCTCCTAAAAGGTGTGTTGGATCTAACATATATGAGGCACATAGGACTGGTAGAGAACAAGGACGTGGGGTTACTGCTGCCAACAATATCCCGATATGCCGTAGTCAATGTCAAGTAATTTAGATTCCTCAACTACCGGAAAACTGGTAAAGGATGGTCTGCTGGCATTTCTTGAACAAGCCGATAGGAGATGCAAACCCGTTCGCCTCTTCATCAGCCTCTACACCAACCGCCTCCCAAAGTTTAACAGAGAGGAAATGAGATGCAATGGCTGTTAAGTCACTGCATGAAATGTTTTCGCTGATGAAGATTGCCAGACTCGCTAACTTTCTAACCGTGTAGCTTTCTCTCCGCTGTTCAAATGTTTCTTCCATTGCATAAGCATTACTGCATCAAAGTTTTCTCATCTTAAAACCACACAGATAAGCCCAGAGTAAATGAAAATTCTTCGCCAACATCTTCTAACACGTTTTTCTCGCTAATCACAAGTTGTATCACTCCCTTAAGTAACATACTAGGTTATATTTTGCTTGATAGTAATACACAAAACGGATTTCTTTTCGATTATTTTTCACACTTTTACCTACTTTCCTTAAAAATTTTCAAACACCTCGGTTTTATAGGCTGTAAAACAGAATTTATGTGGACATAAGAAATATATTTATTACGTTTTCTTTCCTGTATACTTGCACTCGCAGTTTGCTCCAAGCTACTCTTTTTCGAGTCGTTTGCAGCGTGACAGTAATGGAATTTTCGTAACAACTTTATCGAAAATTGCATTTATGGTGAAAAAAATGCTTGTATTTTTGTACTAGATACATGCAAGAAGCGACTGGGGCAACTTGAGTATTGTAGACAGGAGAATGGTCATCTTACAGGTGCAACGATATGCTTTTTATCTGTCGTTTGTTCACAGGCAAATACTAAGCTGATATTCCCCTACATTAGAACTGTATGCTAGACTGGGACCTGCATTGCACCTCTGCGTCGGCAAAGCTTCTGATCTTAACTTGGAACATCTATGATTGATTAACGGAAAAAGTGATATGGGCGTAAGATGCCGACAGGGACGGGAGGGGGTGGCAAGGAGGAAACATCTTAAACAAAATAAAACTCTGGAGCGATTTCAAAAAACTTGGTACACGAAACTGAACAAAAAAAGTATGATGTGTGTAACAATATATTATACAGCTTTCGTGGGGTGAGTAAGAGGGCAAGGCGAGGAGGAATGGCAGGTAAAAAAAAATCGAAATCAGCCAACACTAGTACCTAAGCTACATTTTTTGGAGTCACTAAAATGATTCATCCCAATTTCTATGAAATTTACATGCAAGTTTAGTCGAACGGAAGAATTAGATTCTCTAGGATTATTTAGACGGCACCGAACATCCAATAAATAAATTCCGCATATAGCTCCATTCTGTAAAATTAAGATAAGCATCGACGACGTCGGATAATCAGTTTGTATTAGATTTATTTCTGCATGCTGTGAGATTATGATTAAAAGTCACACACCGTGGTGACCCAGGATTTCCGTCAATAGAATTACCAAGCGGGACAATACGTTGAGAATGTGTGTTTCGCGGGAGGCGTGCCAGAGAGAAATCCCTGCTGTCGCGCAATCCTCTGTGTCCTCGGTGGCTGGGTGTCTGATAGAAAGGAAGATCTTGAACTCCCTATAAATGCGTTTAGAAGGCTGGAACTGACAAAAATAACAAGGCAGTGAGATATTTTGCGATGTCGCTGTTCGGGACTTCTCTTCTGTCCACGTAATTTACCCTGGAAGGAACACAAAAAAAATGGTTCAAATGGCTCTGAGCACTATGGGACTTAGCATCTGTGGTCATCAGTCCCCTAGAACTTAGAACTACTTAAACCTAACTAACGTAAGGACATCACACACATCCATGCCCGAGGCAGGATTCGAACCTGCGACCGTAGCAGTCGCGCGGTTCCGGACTGAGGGCCTAGAACCGCTAGACCACTGCGGCCGGCGAAGGAACACACATCAAGGATTTACTGAATGATTAATTTTGGTCTGGGAAATGATGATGAGGAACCGGCTGCAGAAGAAGAAAATGTGCATGCTGATCTGCCACCAGTTGAAGGTGACAGTGAAGGTGCTAAATTGTGCTACTGCTAAAGACTCATTTTTTGAATGCTGTAATTTATGACTGCAATTATCTGTCACCTTATTTATGTCATTACATTGTACCCATTTTTGTTACTGTTTTTTGTGAATAAAAAAAAAGATGGATAGAGCGTCTGCCATGTAAGCAGGAGATACCGGGTTCGAGTCCCGGTCGGGGCACACATTTTCATCTGTCCCCGTTGACGTATGTCAACGCCTGTAAGCAGCTAAGGGTGTTCATTTCATTGTAATTTCTTTCTAACGAGATACCATCTTACTATATATAGAATTATCATCATTTTACTAACGATGCCTTGACAGATGATGGAGGGGAAATGACTTGCCGTGAGAAACTGACCTTGCAAATCAATCTGGGTTGATCAACTGCATAATAAGTTGGGAAATAACGGAAATGTCATAAAGAACAAATGTATACCCTTGGGACAAACATACTGCTTAAAGCTGCTATTTCCATGTGAAAAAATTCCAGAGGTAAGGAAAACCACTTAATAGATTCCAAAAACCCAACTGCTCAGGATGGAAAAGGAAGGAAGAAGGAATAGGATTTAACACTCCGTCGACGATGAGGTCATTAGAAACTGTCCACATGCTCGAATTGGAGACGAATGAGGGAGGAAGTCGGCTGTGATATCATAAACAAATCATCTAGGGATTCGCCTTAAGCGGTTTAGGAAAATCACAAAAACCTAAATCTCTATGGTCAGTAGGAGGACTGAACCACCGTCCTGACAAGTACGGGTCTAACGTTTGACCACAGCACCACATGGTAGCAGACTTCATAAAGGTAACTTACCACTAATTGGTGTGTGAAATGTGGAATCTTTACTCTTGTAGGGAATATCAATACAGATAATACACTATAAGGAAATACATTACGTAATAAAAATGTAAAGAAAGACACCATAGCAAGGGAAGCAAAATAACTATCGGAAAACATCAGTTAATAGAGAGAATGCAGTTCTCTAAAAGGTTTCAGCTAGCTGCGTACAAAGCTCCTCCAAAAAGAACGTACAAGATGATTCGTTTGAAAAAGATTGTGAAGCACATGAAAGTATCAATCAGAATCATATTATTAATATTTAGAGGATTGGTAACAATATATTGAACCGTAAATCATATGCACATGTGAATATGAAATCATGGTATAAACTATAGTTAACGTGAAGAGTTGAGTGAATTACTTATTAGAAAAAAGGAAACGTATCTGAATACGAACTTTGATAAATTGCTAAATAAAATGACCCATTCAGTGTAATAGAACTCTAATCTGGAACCTTTCCCTCTATAATGCACCACAAAATTCCTTGTTTAACTCTACAGATCTGCCCTTCCCTAATTATTGTTTTTGACAACCGTCTTCACAACATATTTTAACCACCATAATGCTGCCATAAAATGTTTCTGTAATGGGTGGAAGGACATTTAAAATTTTCTTGCTTAGGTGCGTGTCGTTTTTTGTGTAATTTCTGTTAACAACGTCAGTAACATGACTGTCCAGGTTTCCAATAATAACAACAAAGCCTTCATCAGTTCGTCTCGTCTTCGTCCCTAGTAGCCGGGGATGTTCAGCACATTGGAGAGACATGTTGATACATTTCGTTACAACAAAAGACTGATAAGCTGCGGCTATTCTGGCTTGCTTTATGCTCTAGAGGCCCCAAATCTTGATTTCCGGTCATGTGATCATGTCGTCACTTCTACCTTATAAATTTAGAAGGCTGCTGGGTGCTGTTCCCTAGTTCCACGCAGTTGAAATGTCGTTTTTCTCCTATTTATTGGCAAGCTGCCCTCGTTACAGTCTTGTTAGATCCTATATTACAGTTCATTACCATCCCATAACAGTGTCAGACATACCGACTGCTACAGGATCAAATCTGCACTGAACATGTAATCATAAACAACACTCCAGAGATAACTTTACCCAACCTATTCTGATTGTGTATTGAGCAAGGGGCAAAAATGACTGTGCCGTAATCTTATCTTATGACCACTATGAGGCATATTTAATGACAGTAGCATTATGCTGGTCCACTCTTCTTCGAGAACATGTTACCTAATACGATTTCATGAGAACTCCATTGTATTTCTCCGACAGAATCCCATTTCAGTTCCTTGAGCATTTATGTATGGGGCATTATAGACCAGAATGTTATTGTCTCTGTTATTTGCCAAAATGTGTCTTCGTTCGGCTAAAACACATCCGAACATTATAATGATCTCGACTAGGATAAAAAGATTATCTTGCAGTATAAACCATTTGTATCCTTCAGCTGATAATGGTGTCACATGTGGAGATCACATGACACATTGGAGAAGTAGTTTCTATACAACACACACGCAGGTTGTTTGATGCGATACGCAAATGTTATTACAGATCTCTGAGTGCAAATTTAAAAAAAAATCTATCTTACCCCACAATAAAATTGTCTTAACTGCCTCAAATAGTATTTCCATTAAAGTACCGAGGCTTCTGTTGCAAACTCTAGGTACTACAACTGTACACTGAGAACTGTACAGTATTCTCACTTATTGATGTTGTTCTTGGGGTCTTCAGTCTAAAGACTGATTTGCTGCAGTTCTCCATGCTACTCTATCCTGTGGAAGCCTCTCCATATACTACAAACTACATCATTCTGAACTGCATAGTGTACTCACCTCTTGGTCTCCATCTACGATCTTTATCCTCCACGGTTCCCTCCAATACTAAATTGGTGATCCCTTGATGCCTCAGAACGTGTCCTACCAAATGATCTCTTCTTCTAGTCAAGTTGTGCCACAAATTCCTCTTCTCCCCAATTCTGTCCAGTACCTCCTTATCAGTTACGTGATCTACCCATCTAACCTGCAGCATTCTTCTATAGCACCACATTTCAAATGCTTCTATTCTCTTCTTGTCTAAACCATTTATTTTCCGTGTTTCACTTTTCAAACGTGGCTACATTCCATACGAATACTTTTAGAAAAGACTAACTGACACTTACATTTATACTCGATATTAACAAATTTCTCTTCTTCAGAAACGCTTTCCTTGACATTGCCAGTCTATATTCTATATCCTTTCTACATCGACCATCATTGGTTATTTTGCTGCTCAAATAGCAAAACTCATCTGCTACTTTCAGTGTCCCACTTCCTAATCTAATTCCCTCAGCATCATCTGATTTAATTCTACCACACTCCATTATCCTCGTTTCGCTTTTGTTGATGTTCATCTTATATCATCCTTTCAAGACACTGTCCATTTCGTTCAACTGCTCTGCCAGGTCCTTTGCTGTCTACGACAGAAATACAATGTCATCCGCAAACCTCAAAGTTTTTATTCTTCTTCCTGGATTTTAATTCCTAGTACAAATATTTCTTTTGTTTCATTATCTGCTTGCTCAATATACAGATTGAAAAGCATTGGAAGTAGGCTACAACCCTGTCTCACTCCCTTCCCTTTCGTACCCCTCGACTCTTATTAGTGCCGTCTGGTTTTTGTGCAAACTGTAAATAGCCTTCCGCTCCCTTTATTTTACACCTGCCACCATCAGAATTTGAAAGTGAGTATTCCCTGTCAACATTGCCAAAAGTTTGCTATAAACGTAGGTTTGCCTTTACTTAGCCTATCTTCTAAGATAAGTCGTAGGTTCAGTATTGCCTCTGATGTTCCAACGGTATCCAAACTGATCTTCCCCGAGGTCGGCGTCAACCAGTTTTTTCGACTCGTCCGTAAAGAATTAGAGTTAGTATTTTGCAACCGTGACATATTAAAGTGATAGTTCGGTAATTTTGTCACCTGCCAACACCTGGTTTCTTTGGAATTGGAAGTATCACATACTTCTTGAAGTCTGAGGGTATTTCACCTGTTTCATACATCTTGCTCATCACACGAAAGAGTTTTGTCATGGCTGACTCTCCCAAGGCTTTTAGTAGTTCTAACGGAATGCTGCCTACTCCCGGGGCCTTGTTTCGATTTAGCTCTGTCAGAGCTCTGTCAAATTCTTCGTATAGTATCATATCTCCCATCTCATCTTCATCTACGTCCTCTTCCATTACCGTAATAATGACCTCAAGTACATCACCCTCGTACAGACCCTCCACCTTTCTACTTTCCCTTCTTTGCTTCGTACTGGTTTTCCATCCAAGCTCTTGATATTCATACAGATGGTCCTTTTTCTTCGAAAGTTATCTTTATTTTTCTTGTAGGCGGCATCTATCTTACCAATAGTGATATATGTTTCAACATCCTTTCATTTGTCCTCTAGCCATTCCTGCTTAGCTATTTTGCACTTCCCGTTGATCTCGTTTTTGAGACGTTTGTATTCCTTTTCGCCTGCTTCATTTACTGCATTTTTATATTTTTTCCTTTAATCGATTAAATTCAATATCTCTTGGGTCACCAATGGATTTATACTAACCCTTGTCTTTTTACGTACTTATTCCTCTGCTGCCTTCACTATTTCATCTCTCAAAGTTCCCCATTCTTCTTCCACTATATTTCTTTCCCTCGTTCTTGTCAATCGTTCCCTAATGCTCTGTCTGAAACTCTCTATAACCTCTGGTATTTTCAGTTTATCCAGGTCCCATCTCATTAAATTCCCAGCTTTTTGCAGTTTTTTTCACTTTTAATCTGCAGTTCATAACCAATAGATTGTGGTTAGAGTCCACACCTGCGCTGGAAATGTCTCACAATTTAAAACCTGGTTCCTAAATCTCTGTCTTACCATTATACAGTCAATCTGAAGCCTTCCGGTGTCTCCAGGTCTCTTCCACGTATACAGCCTTCTTTCATGGTTCTTAAACCACGTGTTAGCTATGATTAAGTTACGCTCTGTGCAAAATTCTACCAGTCGGCTTCCTCTTTCATTCCTTACCCCCCACTCCAAATTCACCTATTACTTTTTCTTGTCTTCCTTTTCCTATTATCGAATTCCATTCCCCCGTGATCATTAAATTTTCGTCTCTCTTAATTATCCCAATAATTTATTTTACCTCATCATACCCGTCTTCAGTCTTTTCGTCATCTGCAGAGTTAGTTGACATATAAACTTATTCTACTGTGACATGTGTAGGCTTCGTGTCTATCTTGGCTGCAAGAAAGCGTTCACTAAGCTGTTCGTATTAGCTATCCCGTTTCCTATTTTTTTTATTCATTATCAAGCTTACTCCTTGATTACCCCTGCTTGACTTTGTATTTTTAGCCCTATATTCGCCTGACCAGATGTCCTGTTCCTCCTGCCACCGAACTTCCCTAAATCCCACTATATCTAACTTTAACCTATCCATTTTCCTTTTCAAGTTATCTAATCTACCTGCCCGGCTAAATGATCTGACATTCCACGCTCCGATCTGTAAAACGCCAGTTTTGTTTCTCCTGATAACGACATCCTCCTGAGTAGTGCCCGCCCGGAGATCCGAATGTGGGACTATTTTACCTCAGGAATATTTTACAAAAGAGGACACCATCATCATTTAACCATACAGTAAAACTGCATGCCCTCGAGAAAAATTGCGTCTGTAGTTTCCTCTTGCTTTAAGCTATTCGCAGTACCAGCCCAGCAGTGCTGTTTTGGTTGATGTTACAAGGCCAGTTGAATCAATCATCTAGTGTGGTGCCTTTGCAACTACTGGAATGGCTGAAGCCCATCTTCAGGAACCACACGTTTGTCTGGCCTCTCAACAGACAGCTCTCCTTCGTTGTTGCACCTACGGTGCTTCTGTCTGTATCGCTGTTTCACGCAAGCCTCCTCATCAACGGCAAGGTCCATGGTTCATTGGGGGGGGGGGGGGGGGGGGGGGGGAAGAGGTATAGGGGTGGTAATTATTGATGTAGGCTGCATTATTCATGATTTCCCAAAGTCACTTTGTTAGTATTCCAGAGGCAGTGAATTGTTACTGATATGTTATGGTGGGTTTGTGTGTAGACAGTTTGGTAATGCAATTGTATGTTTTCTGTGGTACACCTCACATTAAGTCTGGTTCCTTCAAACCGTTTTATTGCTGAAGTTAGGTTAGTGGAGTCTGATGTGTTATGTGGAAATTGACTCCTTCAGATGTGCCTTAATTGGACTCTGATTGCTTTAGTATTCTTTCTCAATAGCAGTGATCTACGAGTCATATGTATTTGGAACAGCGCATATCGTAAGGCACTTGGTTCAAATGGTTCAAATGGCTCTGAGCACTATGCGACTTAACTTCTGAGGTCATCAGTCGCCTAGAACTTAGAACTAATTAAACCTAACTAACCTAAGGACATCACACACATCCATACCCGAGGCAGGATTCGAACCTGCGACCGTAGCGGTCGCCCGGCTCTAGACTGTAGCGCCTATTACCGCACGGCCACTCCGGCCGGCAAGCACTTGGTGATGGATGATATTGAATTGCAGTAGTACTGGCCTGAGTGTCTTAAAAGAATTACTCTGCTGGTAATACAATGCAGATGGCTGTATCCGGAATATTTCACGTTACCATGCCCTTGTTTACAAATGATAATGAACTGTAGCAGTACTCCTAATATTGTAACAATATTCCTCTGGGAATAAAAATACAGATCATTGGTGTTCCATATTTGTTTTCTTGCTGCAGCTACTGTTGTTTGCAACACTGAACTGTTTTTGATGAAACTGCTTCTGGACGTCAACCCTGGGACTGCAGGATTGAGTCCATTTAAAGAATAGTTTTCCTGATAAGCTTGATTAGTTCCGTCTGCATTGGCGGCTACTTCACAACGAATATCTGGCGACACTATGCCATCGAGCTGGCAGAGTTTTATACGTGGCGTAGCTCTCAAACATACTGTAATAAGCGTTTTAGTGCCGTTACCCAACCTTTGGACAGTAAATTATGTCTTTAGCAAAAGTAAGGAGAAGTGGCGTGGAAGCTACCGTAGAGCGTTGCATTGACAGCTGCAGGTCGGTAGCCGCCTGTGTGATGACATACGAGTCACAATAACAGACACTCCAGCTGATTGCAAAGCAAGGATAGTCACGTACAATAGAAATCGTGTAGCAAGAGGGGCGACGCCACCACACCAGGCCGAGTCTCTTGTTACGGAGACATAATTAGGCGCCTGGTTTTATGAAACAAATGGTCACTGGAGGGATGTAAATATGTCTGCATTTTAAGGGGGGCCACACCGTGGTTCAGGTCGAAAAAAATCGATTTTCGATTGTCATCTTATTTCGATAGATTAAGGTTTTATTTAAGTACTCTGAAAAGGATTTTTCTAAAAAAAATTTTTTCGAGCATTTAAAGAGCATTTTCCTACCAAGTGTGTTTATGTGCCACGTCCACTTTTCTGTCACCCACTTTTCTGCATATATTTTGGGTCTTTATACCCGCTACATTGCACATTAGGAATTTTTTTTTACTCCCAAGTGTGTTGGTTATCCTTGGAATGCAGCGGTCGCTATTCTTTTGTTTCTGCTGTTTGTAAACAACACGCTTTCAAACACGCGGTTAGTTTTGTTCAAGTGTGGTTGCGAGTAGTTATTATAGGAAACTTGCAGATATACTATGGGCAGGCAATTAGGAGAAATAAAGAAAATCTGGAGGCAATGAAGAGAGATGTTTGGGCCATACTCTTCCATAAGTCGTCTACTGATGATAAGCCATGTCATGGATTGTGTCCATCAGGAGAAAATTCGTGGTGCGAATACAATAGGGCTCAGGCAACTGTATAATCTTATTCTCACCAGCATTCTCTTCCTGCTGCTGTTATTACAGCAATTAAACCTATTTTCAGAGACTTGGCTCATCCTGACCTTCTAACGAAAAATCTGCATGAGCAGACACAGACCAAAATGAATGTTTCAACAGCATAATTTGGAACCGCCTTCCTAAAACTGTATTTTTAGGCATGCACACAATGAAACTAGGAGTTCATGATGCTGTTATTAAATTTAACTGTGGTAATATTGGAAAGTGTTGGGTACTGAAAAAGCTGGGAATTAGTCCTTGTGAAAATATGATCACTGGGGTGCAACATTGTGATAAATTGAGGGTAGCCGATGCAGACAGGTCTGCATCTAACATGGCCAAGAAAGCAAGACAAATATCCAGGAAGGTGAAAAAGAAGCTGGAAGACCTGATAGAGGCCAAAAAAGGGCCATCATATGCAGCAAGACAGTTGTAATTAACTGTAAGAAATAAATTTCAAAAGTTTTTTCTTTAAAGTCAATTTCCTGCAAACTAAAATTTTCAGTACATATGCCCAATTATATCAGAAACTATCATAGATAAATGAATGAAATTTTCAGAGACTCTGCATAACATAAAAATCCATCTCTGGTAACACACTCATTAATATTCCCCCATTAGGAAGTTCACAAAAAATATTTTCTGCAGAAAAAACTTAATATTTTCTGTTAATAAATTTAAAAAAGTATTTCATAAAAGCTATAAAATTGATAAAGTAGATCTTAGTACAGTTGCCTCTATTAGCATCATGCAACATACAGTAAAAATATTAAGGTCCTGCATCAAATAGTTTTTTTTTCAGAAATGGGACAAATACTTGCCTAAATTAACGTGGGTTAGATAGGCAGGCTGTGGTCCCCTTAAGGCAGGGATCACTTCTTGTCACCGGAAAACATCGGCACCACCACGATGCCAGAGCTGCACTGGACAGGAAGATGACTGGGCCCCGCCAGCAGCTACCATGAGTTCGAGTCGGGTCTGCACCTGTCGTCAGCACTAAGTCATTCACGGGAGTTGGTGCCACAGTCCCAATGACGTGCCGTCTGTGCCTGCCGCCACCAGCTCTGAGTTCCTAGTGGGACTCGGCGCTACAGCGCCACCCATTGGCCGATTCCCGTCTGAGGGCAGCAGGTTCAACCCTGCAGCAGACTCCATACACCCCCACCACTGCCGCATATGGAGCCGAGGTGCCGTTCCCCGAGTTCGGCTGACGTCAGCGGCCTTAACCTCCATAGACCACGGGCCCCGGCAACGCATGTCGCCGGCTCGGCGGCTACGGGCGCAAGTCGCGGCCCGTTCATTAACACAAGCCAGGGGCAACGGGGAGAGGCGCACCTGTCTCACTACATCATGTATTGAAGTTGGTAAGTCATTTGTAACTGTCAACAGGGTTTCACCGGGGCCCACTGGCCTGTCACCACTACTCATTCATTTTCCAGCGTGCACTGCAAGCTATAGCCTACATGTTTCGTTTAGTGCCTCGTCAGCTTTGTTTGCTTTGGTAGATTTGTACCAAACTGGGCACGTATACTCTGTAGAGCTGTAATGTGTTGCTAATGCCATCGTCCCAGAGTTTGTGGTCAAGGGCCCCATGCACTACCAGTGATCTTGGGGAGGATGTTATTTCTGGCTTCCATCTTCGTTCTGGTATTCTCACAGTGGTGCTTGTCCATCAGAGTACGATCCGGAATGACTCCCAGATATTTTGGATGTGCCATGATTACTAATTGTATCGCTTGTCATGTGATGTTGGCTTTTAGCTGGGTTTGGACCAAGTTGATTGTTAGAATAATAGACACTCAACTCTCTCAATGTGTCTACCAGGTGCGTTTTAACATCTTCAAAATTTTACCCTTCACTCGCTAATGCCAGATCATCGGCATAAAGGAAACTACTTGTGTTCGCCAGAAGCGGTTGAATGTTGGTAAAAACGCTGAATAACAATGGTGAAAGAATACTTCCTTGTGGCAAATCACTTCTTTGGCATCTCCATCGACTAGGCGCTCTTGGAAATTACTGTTAACAGCTGTTCTCCAGCCTGCATGGTTTCTTCCTAAAATTATCGTTATCGAAGAGATCAAGATAGTTCCCCAAACGTTTCTGAGTTTCTGAAGTGAAACCCTTTACGTATTGTGGTTTGCAACCTCGAGGTTCACGAATTCATCATAGGATTCTGGTATTGGGTCAATACCAAGAATGTTCTCATCCAGCACGGTGGAGAATATCTCCCAGTTGGTCTCCTTAAAATTATACCTTCTTCGAAAAGGAAATGTCTTAAGTAGGATTACAGAGTTTATCCGGCAAATAACAGGACGGTGTTGTGTGCGAGGGATTGCCTGTCCTACTGCTTACATTTATAACTGATATATTTGCTCGCTCACAAAGATGAGATCTTTATTGGAACCGTGCCACCGTCTTGTACTTTTGACTGATGCTGGAAGTATATTATCATGTAGCAGGCTGAGGTCACATGAATCTGCCCATTCTCCCGCAACTTTTCCACTTCTGCCGGTATTTCAGTATCCCTATACAGTATTTCATTTTCTGAAGCCGCTAAGATGATGAAACAGACAAATAAATGACCAAGAAGCGAAGTTGCTCACACCCAAACGAGTGGCAAATGTTCCGACCCCAACGTACAGCAATAAAAACCCTTTCCTCTACGTTAGGCTTATATTTGACACTGACAGACCTAGATTTTTATAGGTCGCCTTTGTCACCTGTAGCTTCAACCACATTAGATATTGTTGCCTTCTGCCTTACTTTTGCTTCCATTACCATATTTTCCACTATGCTGTTGCTTCACTGACTATTATCGTCGACGTGGTACTCTTGGTTATTTCTGTATTAGGTTTGCTTTTTCTTAATTAGAATTCGGTACTAAATGTCTTGCGTGCCCCATTAAACATTTGTTTTGTACAGTACTCATGTTTGATGCCCAGTCCGTTGGCAGCTGACCAATTGGGTGACTATTGGGGGAGTGCGATGCAGCTTATACAGCTTTAGAAGGAACTGTTGTATCAAAAACTACGTTTAGATGTGTCACGCTAAGGGGCAGTCAGTTTTAGTGTGCGTTTCGAGAGGAGCACACGGTAGCTATGTGGTTGTAACCGAACATCGTTAACTCTAGCTGTAACTGCACTTGCTCATGCGATGGCCTGATTGAATTATGCGTGCTGTTACGGAGTCCCCAGGCGGGTAAGTGAGTTGTGATTCAGTTAGAGTCTTCATTTTGACTCGTCGGTCGAGGAAGCTGGAATCTAATAACAACTGCACATTGCCTTCTGGAATTGGGGTTGATGTGAGGAACAGCAGCACTGAGAAAACAGGCAGCTCGCTCCATGCCATGCTATTCATTGATTTTCAATTTTCATTAGACGTCTGATGGCAAGAGAGACTAGATTACTTTATTCTCAGTTTGTTGTAATAATGCTGAAAATTTCAGGATATAGAAGAGCTTACTGAAAAAAGCTAATGCATTTTCGGAACTTCTCTTTCGCGAATAAATAAAACCGAAAATGTTATCATTATTTTGGGAAATGAAAGAGACGTATCGAAACTGTACTATACTTCTTCCGCGTAGTCAAGATGACAGAGGGTCCGGAAAAATCACACTTCATCGATGATCAACACTTAAAGACAGACTAAAAAAGTTACAATCAAGCGCTTTCGCACAAGTAAGAAGGGTACAAACTCGCAGCTCTTCGTAACATAGCATGTCTAACTATTTGTATGTTTTATTGTCTTTGTTGCTGTTTTGTTCAAGGGACTAATGTGTGATCATCAGCAAGAGTTCACAAGTAAATAAAATGCCCCCTAAATAAAGTAAAACACATGTTTACTTTACTAAAACTGAAAAATCACAATAAAATATTATCGAAATCTCAGAGATGAAATGTTCAAAAATGTAAAATATAATCCCCCCCATGAACCATGGACCTTGCCGTTGGTGGGGAGGCTTGCGTGCTTCAACGATACAGATAGCCGTACAGTAGGTGCAACCACAACGGAGGGGTATCTGTTGAGAGGCCAGACAAACGTGTGGTTCCTGAAGAGGGGCAGCAGCCTTTTTAGTAGTTGCAAGGGCAACGGTCTGGATGATTGACTGACCTGGCCTTTGCGGTGCGGCACATTTCTTTTTACCGCCCTGCCAGTATCCAGCAAGGTTCATTTGCCTAGCTAAAAGCTGTAGTAGAAAATACTGGACCACTACTGTATTCTGCAGGTCGCAACATACATAGAATTGTCCGCTAAACGGGATGTGGCAAGCTACTGATATAAAAGTTTTGACTTGGCAATGTAAATTTTCAGGTGTATTTTTACGATAAAGATCACAGTTAATACTGCCAAGTCCGTACTAAGTGTCTACACATTGTAAAGCTCCCACGCACACCACAATCACACACGTAGCCAGTTTATGGTAATTACACCCGTTACGAGGTTAATAGAGTTCACTAGATCGTTTAGTTATGAAAATGCTCGCTCAAATGTTGTGCACTCTGCTCTACACGTAATACCTGTTCCAGTCTTAGATCGCACAGCACGCCACGCGGTTTTAACAGTCAAAAGAAATAATTTTGATATTCCGTCCGAAATTCCACACGACTCCCACTATACCGTTCACTTAAATACACTTTGTACTACTTCGCGAACTCGTAATTAGCATTTTTCCGCGATTTTATAGTACTTTCGTCGGAGCTGCTTTCAATGAGATGTTACTAGTTCGAACCCTCAGCCCTGACTTACTTAGATCACACCAAAGGCTTTGTTCCCAGCATAGATTGGCGCGAGCCTGCATTTTTCTGATTGGCTGATATCACAAACAGCAAATCAGGTTGCAGTATTATCCCGCGCTAACCCGTGCTTTACTTCAATGACCAATCGTAGTAAAATATTTCTTTCTATGGCAATTGTTAAATAAATAAATTTAGAAAAGTATCAAATGTAAAATTACTCCTTCCGAAATTACCGATTAATTTGTGCTCTACTCACGATTTATTGGAACCACAAACTGACTGCACATTTAATTATAGTAAATCCCCAGTATAGTTTAGCTGGTACTTCGTGAATAAACAAAACAATTTTCATTTACTTCTGTTCTTCTTCACTCATAGAACACTCACACTGCTAATTACTACATATATAAAACCATTATAATTATGCAAATACATTAAATATTAGTCAAACATAACTTTACAACATTGTTTTGACTACGACTGCTAGCACTGTCCGTCAACTGCTGACCTCTGCCACCTACTAGTACAATTACGTGCAGCTCTGTAACTCAGGTCCATGTCAGTTGGTGACATCTGTCGATGACTCATGCCTATAACGATATTGTCCTAACAAGTGACAGGAGCGATGCGAATGCGCTAAGCATCACCTTGTAACACTAACCAAAACGGCCTTGCTGTGCTGGTACTGCGAACGGCTGAAAGCAAGGGGAAACTACAGCCGTAATTTTTACCGAGGGCATGCTTGAAGCCCACACCTACTACAGTAGTACGAGTTTATATGCCAACTAGCTCAGCAGATGAGGAAGAAATTGGTGAAATGTATGATGAGATAAAAGAAATCATTCAGGTAGTGAAGGGAGGCGAAAATTTAATAGTCATGGGTGACTGGAATTCGAGAATAGGAAAAGGGAGAGAAGGAAACATAATAGGTGAATATGGATTGGGGCTAAGAAATGAAAGAGGAAGCCGCCTGGTAGAGTTTTGCACAGAGCATAATCATAGCTAACACTTGGTTCAAGAATCATGAAAGAAGGTTGTGTACATGGAAGAACCATGGAGATACTAAAAGGCATCAGACAGAGATTTAGGAACCAGATTTTAAATTGTAAGACATTTCCGGGGGCAGATGTGGACTCTGGCCACAATCTATTGGTTATGAACTGTAGATTAAAACTGAAGAAACTGCAAAAAGGTGGCAATTTAAGGAGATGGGACCTGGATAAACTGACTAAACCAGAGGTTGTACAGAGTTTCAGGGAGAGCATAAGGGAACAATTGACAGGAATGGGGGAAAGAAATACAGAAGAAGAAGAATGGATAGCTCTGAGGAATGAAATAGTGAAGGCAGCAGAGGATCAAGTAGGTAAAAAGACGAGGGCTAGTAGAAATCCCTGGGTAACAGAAGAGATACTGAATTTAATTGATGAAAGGAGAAAATACAAAAATGCAGTAAGTGAAGCAGGCAAAAAGGAATACAAACGTCTCAAGAATGAGGTCGACAGGAAGTGCAAAATGGCTAAGCAGGGATGGCTAGAGGACAAATGTAAGGATGTAGAGGCTTATCTCACGAGGGGTAGGATAGATACTGCCTGCAGGAATATTAAAGAGACCTTTGGAGAAAAGAGAACCACTTGTATGAATATCAAGAGCTCAGATGGAAACCCAGTTCTAAGCAAAGAAGGGAAAGCAGAAAGGTGGAAGGAGTATATAGAGGGTCTATACAGGGGCGATGTTCTTGCGGACAATATTATGGAAATCGAAGGGGAGGTAGATGAAGATGAAATGGGAGATATGATACTGCGTGAAGAGTTTGACAGAGCACTGAAAGACCTAAGTCGATACAAGGCCCCGGGAGTAGACGACATTCCATTACAACTACTGACAGCCTTGGGAGAGCCAGTCCTGACAAAACTCTACCATCTGATGAGCAAGATGTATGAGACAGGCGAAATTCCCTCAGACTTCAAGAACAATATAATAATTCCAATCCCAAAGAAAGCAGATGTTGACAGATGTGAAAATTACCGAACTATCAGTTTAGTAACTCACGGCTGCAAAATACTAACGCGAATTCTTTACAGACGAATGGAAAAACTGGTAGAAGCCCACCTCGGGGAAGATCAGTTTGGATTCCGTAGAAATGTTGGAACACGTGAGGCAATACTGAGCCTACGACTTATCTTAGAAGAAAGATTAAGGAAAGGCAAACCTACGTTTCTAGCATTTGTAGACTTAGAAAAAGCTTTTGACAGTGTTGACTGGAATACTCTCTTTCAAATTCTGAAGGTGGCAGGGGTAAAATACAGGGAGCGAAAGGCTATTTACAATTTGTACAGAAAGCAGATGGCAGTTACAAGAGTCGAGGGGCATGAAAGGGAAGCAGTTGTTGGGAAGAGAGTGAGACAGGGTTGTAGCCTCTCCCCGATGTTATTCAATCTGTATATTGAGCAAGCAGTCAAGGAAACAAAAGAAAAATTCGGAGTAGGAATTAAAATCCATGGAGAAGAAATAAAAACTTTGAGGGTCGCCGATGACATTGTAATTCTGTCAGAGACAGCAAAGGACTTAGAAGAGCAGTTGAACGGAATGGACAGTGTCTTGAAAGGAGGATATAAGATGAACATCAACATAAGCAAAACGAGGACAATGGAATGTAGTCGAATTAAGTCGGGTGATGCTGAGGGTATTAGATTAAGAAATGAGACACTTAAAGTAGTAAAGGAGTTTTGCTATTTGGGGAGCAAAATAACTGACGATGGTCGAAGTAGAGAGGATATACAATGTAGACTGGCAATGGCAAGGAAAGCGTTTCTGAAGAAGAGAAATTTGTTAACATCGAGTATAGATTTAAGTGTCAGGAAGTCGTTTCTGAAAGTATTTGTATGGAGTGTAGCCATGTATGGAAGTGAAACATGGACGATAAATAGTTTAGACAAGAAGAGAATAGAAGCTTTCGAAATGTGGTGCTACAGAAGAATGCTGAAGATTAGATGGGTAGATCACATAACTAATGAGGAGGTATTGAATAGAATTGGGGAGGAGTGTGTGGCACAACTTGAGCAGAAGTAGGGACCGGTTGGTAGGACATGTTCTGAGGCATCAAAGGGATCACCAATTTAGTACTGGAGGGCAGCGTGGAGGGTAAAAATCGAAGAGGGAAACCAAGAGATGAATACACTAAGCAGATTCAGAAGGATCTAGGTTGCAGTAAGTATGGGGAGATGAAGAAGCTTGCACGGGATAGAGTAGCATGGAGAGCTGCATCAAACCAGTCTCAGGACTGAAGACCACAACAACTACAACAACAACTTTAAAATCGAAAGTATTTCCGTTTAAGATCACTTAATTAAAAGTTGTGCTAAAGGAAATTGTACACGCTGGACAACCGCCGTAGCCCTACCTACCTGTTTAAGTATACAGTCATAGTAGCAACTTCCTGTGAATTATTTACCCGTGAAATGCGGCATAATATCACGAAACTACTGCGTAAACCTATAAAACCGCGCTTCATTCACATACAGTTCAAACAATATCCTATCCAGGTTTCGTCAGCAACTTTTCGACACAAGCGTCGTAAGAGAACAGTACATTTACAAAACTATGAGGAACCACATTCATCCACTCCACAATGTCGTTCAAATCGTTCATCACTGAAACAAGTCTTTTAGGTTACTATATACGAAATGTAAGCATCAGTATCACGTGACTTAATATGAGACAAACGTGATATTGTAATGTACTCATTATACCATGAGACTCTTACACATTTCTGTAGAAGATGTCTTAATGAAATAGTATGTTAGCATTCGAAAGGTCGAAGTTTCCATTCTCAAAATGGAAATTCTGTTTTACAGTTCTTGGTTTTCCTTAATAATTGTTGTTGTTGTGGTGGCCTTCACTCCGAAGAATGGTTTGATGCAGACCATTGTCCCACTCTATCCTGCATGCCTGCTTAACTACTGCAACCTTCGAGGTCGTCCATTTGTATCTGATTACTGTGGTCAAGCATATGTCTCCTTCTCATTTTATCCCCCACACTTTATTCTATTACCAAACTGAGATTTATTGATTTCGTGGTATGTATCGTATCAATACGTCCCATTTTTCAGCTGAGGTATGCTACAAATCTCTTCTCTCTACGGTTCTATTCAGTACTTCTTAATTAGCTCTTCAGTCTACTCATCTGATCTTCAATACTTTTCTGCAGTATTTCAAAACCCTCTATCGCCTCTCCTCTGAGCTTTAGCGTCCACGTTTCACTTCGGTACAAGGTGTTGAAATGGTTCAAATGGCTCTGAGCACTATGGGACTTAACATCTGAAGTCATCAGTCCCCTAGAACTTAGAACTACTTAAACCTAACTAACCTAAGGACATCACACACATCCACGCCCGAGGCAGGATTCGAACCTGCAACCGTAGCGGTCGCGAGGTTCCAGACCGAAGCGCCTAGAACCGCTCGGCCAGGTACAAGGTGTGATGCTTCATAGGCGTGCCCTGGCTCTACTGTAATCTCAGTTCTTATAAGCAACACATACACTTATTGATAGCAAAATCAGACCGTGCTAGGGAAATTTGTTATTTTGTGATTGCTATTCACTCTGCTTGCTTGTCATACAAAAAAGAACGAATGATACTTGTGTACAGACAAAATAAGATGAAAATCCCAGATCGAATGTGAATTAAAGATTCATGACACAGTCGTATTCCCGCCTTGCTTGGCTGTTGGTACCATATCTGATGTCTTCCACTGTGTCAGAGCACGTCTGCAACAGCGAAACAGCCGTTCGCAGCACCATGTCATGGCATGGGGTGGCGTACTGTTACAGTGAGGAGTCTGAAGGATGAGAATGAACCAGTAACACCCACTTGGAACCAGTGCCTGAAGAGGAGTGGAGAAGAGCTGTGGACAGCAGTGCACGAGTCTTCGTGTTCGACGCCATGCCATGCATGGCGCGCTGGCCAACCTTGTTTACAGCCCAGTGTGGCTGGCCGGGACATTGGCTGCTTATAGCAGCTCCATGTTGATAGAGGACGGTGTGGCCTCTGTTGACATCCTACGACGAGCCTCTGTGGATTGGAGCTAGTTGGAAGACGCCAGCTGAAAGAGAAACACAGCCAACCACTTCCGAAGACAGCAGTCGGGCAGACATGCCGCATAGGAAGAAGTGGAGCAAAGCAGTGAGGCAGCATGGCTGACTTGCAGTCAGGACTCGTGACCGCTGTCAACACTCGGCATCGTTCAGACCTGGAGCAGCAGAAGATGTTTGGCTTCGTGGGCCTAGGAATGCTGTGTATTTTCGGCTACTGCACTTGAAGTAAATTGTGCTGGTTGTGATCAGAAAAATCTTGTAGCGCAGTCGAGTCTGTCTGTGTTGACCAAATTAAGTTACAGGAGATTACAGTTTTCAACTACGGCGAGGCTGCTGTAGGGCCTAGCGTATTAAAGTTGGAAAATTTATTTTACTGTAGTTCTGTTCAGTGAAACTTGAACCTCTCCTTGTTGTTGGCATTCGCTGTTATGTAGTCCTCATCTGTAGCGCCCAGGAGAGGATAACTTGGACTGGTGCACTGCATTGCTTATTTTTTGCTCTCTTGTTAAATGCTTGTGTAGCGTTGGTTACGGCATCGGCTTTTGGTTGAGAATACATTCCGCTTTTTTTTATTCTGAGCTAATATTTATTATTGTGTGACGCCATGTTCTCAGTTTACTATTTTATTACAAACAATCATGTTCGGAGAACATTCGCAACTGAGCATTATAGCAGAGGTTGAAAATACCGCTTCAATTGTAAATACCTGAAGAAGACCGAAACCGGTCGTGTGAAAATAAAGAAATTTACAACTGAAGCGGTATTTTCAACCTCTGCTACTATTTTATTATTGGTTTTGGTATAATATTTCTTGTCCCTCTTTAATTTAAAATTGGTGAAATCCGTATGGGCAGGTTATTTTATCGCGATTTAGCTTATGTCAGATATTAAGCCTCACATTTTGATAAACTGAGCACTAAATACATTATTTTTTGTGTTGTTTTGTGTATGTGCTCGGAGCTGTTACAATTGATCAGTAAATATATTTAAGCACTGTTAAGGATTTACACCCACACAATCTCTAGCCACTTTCCACATCTATTGTTTCCTGCATCATAATAGATATGTGTGTGTAATATGATTATGTAGCTAAGAGTTATTTGACTTCTATATACCAAAAAAAACAGTATTACTCCTCTTAGTAACTAATAAATTCAAGTATAAATCTGAAGTTATCATGTGGGTGAACTAATATTTTTAGAGTATCTTGTGATGACTATGAAAAATCAAATTTCGTACGACAACCAGTCATATGTTCAACATTTAAAAACATCTTCCATTTGCTGGTTTCAAACTAATAAATTAACTAACTAAATTTTCGTTCTTCTGACAATTACGGACAAAGCTCCTCTTACCGCTTATGTCCGCAGCTCGTGGTCGTGCGGTAGCGTTCTCGCTTCCCGCACCCGGGTTCCCGGGTTCGATTCCCGTCGGGATCAGGGATTTTCTCTGCCTCGTGATGACTGGGTGTTGTGTGATGTCCTTAGGTTAGTTAGGTTTAAGTAGTTCTAAGTTCTAGGGGACTGATGACCATAGATGTTAAGTCCCATAGTGCTCAGAGCCATTTGAACCATCTTACCGCTTATCGTCCTTCTTTTGTCAGTTAACCTTTAGCAACAAACTAGCAATGTTATTTCGTTATTTCAGAGATAAGCATGCCTTGTATCAAGTTGGATTAGATAACTTTCTATGCTAATTTAGAGGATAATTCCTTTCTCTTATAAAAAATCTTTTACATAATAATTTTATCGTACATCTGACTTGAGTACTTAAATTGTTCATAATGCTAGAATTAAACTGTGACGACATATCGGCGACACAGATCGACAGTAGAGAAATCGACACGAGTGCATGAAGCTGAGAGATGATCAGCAAGATCTTGTATTTTAGATTACTGTTAAGTTTTCTAGTGAGTGATATTCGTTACTGATCTCTTTTATGAAAGTTCGAGTAAGGTATTTTGAATCGTTGCCTTTACCAGCGCTCCTTACTTTAGGCTAAAACTGCTAACTATAGTGATGATCTCGCATTTCGGAGATTTGATTCGTCTGCGCCCCGAAACATATTACGCCACCACGTAATGATGGATAAAGACCCTCCTCTCTTCATGCAGGAAGATCAGCAGTAATACAACCGCATTCCTACGGTTTTTCGTCGACTTCTTCACGAATGACCCTTTCACATGCAACAAATTGATACACAAATGACTTTCTGCGCAGCTGTTCCTAAAGAACGGTTAGTTCGATTGGAATGCATCTTTCAGCAATATAGTATGCACAACGATACAGGTAAACTGAATCTTATCTTCGTCACCATGGATTAGAAACTGATTAAAGTGGTGCAGGACTTGATATCGCAGCCAGTCATTAAGCAATCATATCGAAGCTTTAAAGACACAGTAATAAAGCGCATATCGGTGCCAAAGGAACAACTTATGCAACGCATCCTACATGAGGAGGTCTTCGGAAATCGAAGCCCGTCAGAACTGCCGCGGCACCTGCCTGTTCGTCGAGTAAGAACCTTTCTTCAGAAAACGCATTACGCGCGATGTGCCTCAGCTGTCTTCCACCAACGATGAGTATCGTTTCAGTGGCATGCGACAGTTTACCATTATCGACATTAGCAGAGAAAGCGGACACAATTTTGCACTATTCCCATTAGCACTCATTCAGAACAAGTAGCTCAGTTCCGACGCTCTGTTTCTCAGTGAGCCTATAGAAAGCAACACTCCGGAAGTTCAGATTTACGCCACCCGTACCGAAACAGATCGGGAAAAGAATACACTTTTGGGCGCTTTATGAGATCTACAGCGCCGTTTCAGTACTTTAGAAGAGGATATCGCTGTTTCCCGCCGCACAAATGGTTTTCAACCTGCACAACAACATGACAACCACAAGTCAAGGGTAGACAAAAGAGACGCTTCCACGTGGTGCTGGTATCACGTCAAATTTGGGGATCGGGCTAAGAAGTGCGAACAACTGTGCTGTTACCCAAATCCCAAAAGGGACCGAAAGGGGCCTTTATCAGCAGCAAACGACAGTTCAGTCGCCCCACAGACACTAAACTAAAGTGAGTGCATGACACTTCCACCTCCTCACGGTGTATGTACCCGCAAGTAACAAGTGTTTCAGTAAAGCATATATATGCTAAAGACACAGTGAAGGGCATCGAATATTTAATTGACATGAGTCTGACTCTGGCACATGCCCCCACAGTGCACTAAACCTACACTGTCAGCAGGGATGCACACTAAAAGCTGGAAACGATACAATTGGCCCTACCTTTGGTGTATCTCGCCTGCCAGTGAACTTTAACACACAAATACACGAAGTCCAATACAACCACTGCTGTTAGTGAGAACGAGGATTCATTCCAACAACTTCTACTGAGCCTTTCAGATTTAATCACGCCATAGCACAGCGCGAAAGGAAGAACAGCAACAATTCAACAAGGCACTACATTCGGACAATTGTCAGACAACCTGTCTCCGCTCGTGCCTGCCACTTAGAAACAGATCGTTTCGCCGCAGCCATGCAACATTTCGAAAAGTGGCTAAACGCAGGTATTATATGCAGATCAGACTATCTCTGGGCATCACCACTGAGAGAGGACAACTTACTCTCTTACCTATTCTTCGCATACAGAAAATTATTAAAGATTTTATTACAACATGACGCACTTTCAGAGAGACTCTAGAAAGAAAATGGCCTGAGCAGACATTGATAGAGCCTGGGTATTTTTATGATTCTTAGCTCATAGAAACGACTTGTTGGGACTTGAAAGCAATTGGTAGGAAGCCCATCCCTTAGTAAAACTTGCCAGATAAACCCACAGTTGTACAGGGCAGATAGGGCACCCCCTCATCAAGACAGGTCTCCAGCAGAACAACGCCACAATACCTGCCACAGCAGCAGCAGAAGCCTGGGCAGGGGTGACAGACTAAAGGAATGCAACTATCCAGTGGAGTCATAAACCGGGCATTGTGTGCAGAGCCACGCATGATAATATTTACATGTTTTCGTATTCACCGATAGTGCAAGTAGGCCAGTGAACCACTTCCCTCAGCTGCCTCTGCTGCATATGAAAACTTTGGCATCTGAGAAACGATCGCAGATAGAATCTTTATTACACCTCTTAGCTCCAAGGCACAGACAATTTAGAAAAAGATTGAGACTCTATCTGTTCGTCTGTTCGCTTGTTGCTGTGGGAAGTGACATGACTTCAGAGAAAATCATCTCTTCCCCCTCAGCGAAAACTTAATAAAGCCAGTAAGTGGCCGTTTCCTTTTTTTTAGAGACACTGATTTCTTAACTTTTGCCCTGGTTCTACATTGTGCTGTCGTTTGGGAGGGGAAATTTAACACCTCTAGAAGATTGTGATTGGCTCAAGATGAGGTGAAGGCAGTGTTGTTCGTGCACTTTGTGGGAAAACGGAATTTTTTTCTGGAGAGATGTGAAGCACTGGGGTGTGGGACTTTGATCTGGTAAGGGACTTCTGGTCGAAGCTCTGGCAAGTGTGGCAAGTGTACCGACAGTGTGACTTCAAACATCTCGGATACTTGTTTGCCAAGGGCACACTTATCCGTTTTTTTGTTTACCAGTCTTGACATTTGGTATCCTTGTGCACTCTGTCATATAAGTGTGCCAAATTGGTACTTGGTACAACCAGCGAACGGGTGCGTCACACACTGAAATCTACCGTGATTTCAGGGCTCTGGTAGAGAGTAAATTGCGATCCATCTGTCTGATCGCTAGACCGTTAGGTTTTTGCAGTTCTTCCGTGGCCGCAATCGATTCACAGGTGCCGCCTCCACATCTCACCTCCTCTGCTGCACAATTTCGACAGCTGCAAGTCAAGTTCAAATGGTTCAAATGGCTCTGAGCACTATGGGACTTCACAGCTGTGGTCATCAGTCCCCTAGAACTTAGAACTACTTAAACCTAACTAACCTAAGGACATCACACACATCCATGCCCGAAGCAGGATTCGAACCTGCGACCGTAGCAGTCGCACGGTTCCGGACTGCGCGCCTAGAACCGCGAGACCATCGCGGCCAGCCTGCAAGTCAAGTCGCCACATGAAGTAAACAGGGTACAGCTTAAGACGACGAATCTCTCCAATGACTTTGAGGCCCTGCGAGACTTAGTCAAAAAGGTGTTCGAAAGATGAAATGAGAAATTTGATTTGAATGAGTTATCCAATCAATCCATTACTACAAATGGGAGAATAGCACATGATTGGAGCAAGAACTGGCTGGATTCTCATATTCGAACATATTTTCCACGCGAGCTTTTTAAACATTGGACAGATAAATGGACATAACATCAAACTAGTCTTGCAGGAACTCCGAAGAGTGGTGGAGGAGAGGTGTCTGGATGTGCTCTATCTGCAGTAGCTGTACTCCCAATCTGGGCGAATCCCCTTCTTGGCAGCAAACTGGCAAGAAATTCACTGCGAAGCAGAACCAAGGGTCACAGTCATAGTCATAAATAGGGTGCTGAGAGCTACAGTCCTCACACAGCTCTCTGATGACCATTGCAACGTTGTGGAATTACAGTCGCCTGTAGGAGTGCTATACCTCGTTAACATGTACATCCGGTATGGCAGAAGGATTAACGAATTCCTAGATAAATTAACTCGGGTGGCCACGGCGTTGCAGGGGCACAGATTCATCGTGACAGTGGATATAAATGTGAAATCCCCCCTATGGTTCAGTGGCACTCAAGATGACAAAGGCGAGAACGCAGAGGAAACCATCATGGCGCTGCAACTAGTGGTTGCCACCAAGCAAGGGAACCCCCTACCTACTCTGGTGGATGAGGGGAGGGCTCAAATATTGACGTTACTCTAGTAATGCCAAACCTTGCAACGAAGGTAAAAGATTAGACTGTTTGGGATCAAGTCACTACAAGCGACCATAATCTATTAACCTTCTCACTAGGTGGTAGGGAGTGCCACTGGGACATGGGGTGCGAAATACAACGCAGTTATAACATGAGTGACTGGGACCGCTTATCGAGGGAGTGCGACATACCGACATTGCTGGAGGGTGATGAGAACGTAGAGGAGCACGCCGAAGAACTGGTGAAAACAGTTACCACGGCGGTGAGGGCAACCATACCAACCAGGAGGAGAGCTGTTGCGGCCTCTCCATCACCATGGTCAGCTGAACTGGGACAGATGCGCCAGTCTGTAAGGAGGGCAAGGAGGTACTAGCAGTGAAGCGTCGTCTGGAAAGAATAGCAATGTTGGTTGCAGTACAGAGAAGCAAAAGAACAGTTTCAACAGGAGCTCAGGGCAGTTAGGTTGAGGAGCTGGGATAAATACATTAAAAGCCAATTGGCTACTGACCCTTGGGGTGACCTGTACATGTTAGTATTGGAAAAGGTAAGGTCACCAATGGTGTTGTCTACTATCAGAGATGGGGACAGGATGCTGAGACTTGGCGGGAGACCACCGAGGTCCTCTTCTGGGTGCTGTTGCCTGACGGTAAAGAGGAAGACGATTCAGAGGAACAATGAAGAATCAGGATAGAAAACCAACGGTTCTATAAAAATAATACCATGGTCTATCCCTTCTCTGAAAAGGAGGTTGGTGCCCAAATAAAGGCCCTTAAGAAGGGCAAAGGTCCTGGCCCAGATGGCATTATAGGAAAGGTGGTGCAATTCTTCGTCCCCCGGCTGGTGGCTCCTCTCACTAAGCTATACAATGGGTGCTTAAGGCTCAGAAAATTTCCTTCCATCTGGAAAAAAGCAAAAGTAGTAATAATGAAAAAAGGTCCAGATAAAGACTCAAAAGAAGCAAAATCATACAGGTCCATCTGCTTACTGGACCTTCTGGGCAAACTTTTTGAGGGCTGCTAGCAGACAGATTGACAGCACACTGTCTGCTGTGTGGGATGAGTGACAGACAATTCTACTTCTGGTTGGGGCAATAGGCATCTGATGCAATCGCCCCAGCTGCGGATGCCTGTGACTCAGCCATGCACAAGTACATTGTTGGCATCATAGTGGACATCATTGGTGCCTCTGACAACCTGTGGCGGCCTTCACCCTTTCTGCTTGTGGGAAAAGGAGTGTCCAGGGCCGCTATATGGCTGTCTTAGGAGATATTGTGAAGGCAGGGAGGTCTGGCTACCGTCCTCTAGCGGAAAAATTAGTAAAAAGATAACAAAGGGGTGTCCATAGGGCTCTGTCCTGGGGCCACTCTTTTGGGACATTAATGTGGCATCCCTTTTGGACAACTTAAACAGCAGTATCGATGTGCCAGAGGTCATAGCCTACGCAGACGACCTCCTCCTGCTGGTTGGCAGTCGTAGCCATGAAGATTTAGAGACGAAAGTCGAATGGGCTATATCTATCTTGACTACATGGTGCCATAAAGCCAAAATGACAGTAGCGCCAAGCAAGTACACATATCTGTTATTAAAAGGACAACTTGTAAGAAACCCAACTGTTAGAATTAATGGCTCACCAGTTGTTTAGCGCCGTGAGGCCCGTTATCTAGCTGTAGTTGTTGACAAGAGGTGCTACTATGCATCACACATTGATACCGTAACACAAAGATCTTTCTGCTAAACAACCTATTGGCATTGGTCACAAACGGTTCCACCTCCCATCTGACCTAATTAAATTACAAGGGTCACCCCAAAAGAAATGTACACTATTTTTGTATAAATACAGTTTTCATTCTGCATGTGTGAAAGTTTTACAGTGTGTAGATACATCCTTCCCACTTGTTTTCAAACTTAGTTCAACCTGTTCCCGTGAGTGGTGCCGTCACAGCATGTCTTCAAGATGGCTGCTACACTTGACGTTCGTCAGAAGCAACGTGCCGTCATAGAATTCCTGTGCTGTGAAAACGAGACAGTGGGAAACATCCACAAGTGGTTGAAAAAGGTGTATGGAGATGCTACTGTCGATCGCAGTGCAGTTAGTCGGTGGGCAAGCAGGTTACGTGATGAAAGCGGGCACGGCAATATTGAGGATTGTCCTCGCAGTGGCAGGCCTCGTACTGCACACACTCCAGACAATGTGCAGAGAGTTAAAGAATTGGTGACTGCTGGCAGACGCATCACGGTGAACGAATTGTCACACAACGTTGGGATAGGGGAAGAAAGTGTTTGCAGAATACTGAAAGCGTTGGCGCTAAAAAAGGTTTGTGCCAGGTGGGTTCCCAGGATGTTGACAGTGGCTCACAAAGAAACAAGAAAAACGGTATGCAGCGAACTTTTGGAACAGTACAAAAATGGTGGCGTTGAATTTCTTGGACTAATTGTGACAGGTGATGAAACATGGCTCCATCATTTTTCACCAGAGATGAAGAGGCAATCAATGGAGTGGCATCATGCAAATTAACCCAAGAAAAAAAATTCAAAACCACACCTTCTGCTGGAAAAGTTATGGCTACGGTGTTTTTCGGTTCCGAAGTACTCTTGCTTGTGGACAACATGCCAAATGGAACCACCATAAATTCTGATGCATATGTGATGACACTAAAGAAACTTCAAGCTCGACTAAGTTGTGTTCGACCACATCAGCAAAAGCAGGATGTTTTGCTGTTACAGGACAACGCACGGCCACATGTCAGTCTAAAAACCATGGAAGCAATCACAAACCTTGGATGGACAACACTGAAACACCCACCTTACAGTCCTACCTGGCTCCATGTGACTATCATCTCTTTGAGAAACTGAAAGACTCTGTTCATGGAACAAGGTTTGAAGACGATGACTCCCTTGTGCACGCTGCCAAACAGTGGCTCCAACAGGTTGGTCCAGAATTTTACTGTGTGGGTGTACAGGCGCTGGTTCCAAGATGGGGTAAGGCAGTTGAGAGGGATGGAAATTATGTGGAGAAATGAAAATATTGTTCCTAAAGGATGTATCTACACAGACTAAAACTTTCAAACACGTAGAAAACAGATGGATTTTTAAAAAAGTTGTGTGCATTTCTTTTGTAGTGACCCTCGTATATCATAACAGTATCCTAACTTCAATTGTAGGATATGGGTCAGGGGTCTGGGTACACAGGCTCATGAGGGTCATGCCCGCCATGACTGTAAGAATGGTGCAGCGAAACAAGTTCCTGCACTCGGTAGGGGCATACAGAACAACTTCTGGGGTGGGGGGTGGGGGGGGGGGGGTGGGGGGGGGCACTGTTGGTACTAATGGGACTCTGTCCCCTTGACATAAAAATTAGAGAACAGGCAGCCTGGTATTGGGTGAAGAAGGAAAAGAGGGAAAAAATTAGTTGAAATAATGGGGGTTTATTTTCTTTTTTTTCTTTGGGCCTTGTCCTGTGCCAACACGGGGTCGGCTGTGTTATTACAGATTTGGCAGTGTTAGTTGCAGAGGGTGGCCAGATGCCCTTTCGGCCGCCACTCGGAACCCCCCGGGACGTAAGCAGTGTACCCGAGCTGTCTGCGTCTAGTGGAGACTGATGACCTTAGCTGTTTAGTCCCCCTTAAACATCCCAACCACCACCACCATCTGCGTCTAGTGTAATCCATGAAAGAGTGCGAACGTATTGAAACGTCTGTGAGTCATGTAACTGAGGCGGAACATGGGGACCAGCCATGTGTATACCTAGCAGGATGTGGAAAACTGCCTAAAAACCACATCCAGGTTGGCCGACATACCGGCTCTCGTCATTAATCTGCTGGGCCGATTCGATCTGTGACTGGCGCGCCTACCCAAGTCCAGAAAGCAACGCGTTAGCGCTCTCAGCTACCCTGGCAGGTGAAAATAAAGGGGGTTTATGTCAGGGATAAATCTGGAATCAAAAGAAGGGGGGGGGGGGGGGGGAGGGGAGAATTATGGCAGGAGCAGTGGGTCAATGATGAAACAGGGTGAAGAACACATGAGTTTCTGCCAAACATCAAAGAGCTCTTACAGCTTACATACTTCAAACCAACCAGAGGACTGCTGCACTTTCTTACTGGACGTAGACCCTATCCGGCATACCTATGCCGCTTTGGGAAGTGGGCTACGCCAACGTGTGACTGTGGTGCTCTGCAAGGCACTCCACACCATGTGGTGTACAAGTGCTCCCTCTTCGACGATGCAGCAGGTCAACTCGGGCAACAACTTCCCAATCATGACACGCACTACCTGCTCAGGCAAGAGGACACTTTTCACATCTTAGACAAACTCTCAGACAAAATATCTAGTAAAGTTCTCAAAGAATTCCTAAGGAACAACCGACAGTGATCAATACCTGAATTAAACTCCGTGCACCTGTCCTGTTCCGCCAGGGCGTGGACTTGGCCAGCCGCTTCACGGCTTGGATCGACCATGTCTCGGATTATGGGGGAGGGTGTCCATTTCTTACCGACTGTGACACGCACTTTTAATGACTGTATACATAAGAGTTAGGTCAGATGTAGGATAGGATAGAACAACTCACTAGGATGGCACTGCAGTAATTCTAACGTCTTAGGCCACCCCAGTGCCAGGGGAATGCCCCACTGGGATTAGCTCGGTGGGCATAGCCCGACAACATAGGTTTGTAACTGGTTGGCACACCTGTAACGCTGCAGGTAGTGTAGATTAACTCAAGTATAGGTAAAGTAGCATATACATAAACCAAAAAAGAAAAACCGCCGTAGTGAATTAGCCACAACCAGCAAATAACTAAGAAACACGTAGCATAGAGTAAAAGTAAATTAGAAATGCCCATAGTGGAAAATAGCAGAAATACTAACATGCCTGTAGTATTGGTAAACTAAGCTGCAGTGACTGTAATACGCATGCAAATTTAGGACCCACTAATGTAGTTACGTAGTGGGTTAACATGTATCATTGTAGCTATTTTGAATAAAGAATTAAAAAAAAAAAACAGATTAATGTACTGCAGCTCCGGCATTGTCAGGGTGTACAGATCTCACTCGCTACTTGCTCTCAGCTGCACCTATTAGAGAAACTTCAGTAGATTTGATCAATCAAAGTCTGCTCAGCGTCAGATCAATTCAGCTTGCGTTATCCACATTTTTAGGGCCAGAGTACTTGTCTCACTGATCACCTAGTTAAACTGTCTTTGCCAACCAGGATCCACCCAGTGGAGCATTAAATCACCTGTTAGTTGTTTAGGGTATTCAGTCTATAACTTGTACAGTATAATTTATGTCTTGTTTGGGAAAATAAATGTTGTTAGTACTTTAAATTTTGCCAACATTCTCAATCAGTTAAATATTCCAAACAAGTTACCCTTCGCCACTTCATTTGGGAGTAAACAAGACGATACCAATCGCCCTTGAGGCGATTTTAGGGCTCTGAATGCCAGGACTGTCTCACATCATTACCCCATGTCCAGGACCTTACCAGTGCTTCCATGGTGTTACAATTTTCATTGTGTTTGATTGTCACAAGGCGATACACAGATTCCAGTAGCCCCCTTTGACACTCCTAAGACGGCCGTCATTATCCCTCCCTCAGGTTATTTGAATTCCAATATATGCCTTTCAGCTTGCACTACACAGCCCAGATGTGTATTGCTTCACAGACGAAGTTTCGAGAGGTCTGAATTATTGTTTCAAATATGTAAGTTTCATCCTAGCTTTTCCACATGATGAGCAAAAGCACGAGGAGCATTTACAGTTACTATTTCAACGTCTCCAGCAGTATGGTGTCCTCCTAAACGCAAACAAATGCACGTCAGCGAAGCCGCCTATTGAATATTTATTATTTGGAGTGTCAGAATAGGGAATCAAACTACTCCCAAACCGCGTTTAGGCAAATTTGAATGTCCCTCACTCAAATACGTGAAAAGAGTTATATTTTGAAGGCATAATAGCTTTAACCGACATCATTTGCCAAATGCTGCACAAATCTGAGCCCCTCTCAGTGCCGTTCTTAAAGGAAAATCATCACTGGCAAACTTTCAGTACCATGGACACAAACGATGACAGAAGCCTTCAACGGACTTAAGGACACATCGGCAATAGTTACCTCGCTCTTTCATCCAAGTCACTCTGCACAGTTATCTTTAACATTAGTTGCTAATCAAATGTCCAGGTATCGGGAACAGGTAAAGGGAACTTGGTAGCCTTTAGCATTTTTTTCTCATACATTTACACGCCTTTTAGTCTGGGCGGTAAAATACTTCCGCAGCGAATCTGAAGCAAGGACACTCACCGTTTACAGACATCACCAACCTCTCGTCCAGAGGTTGTCCAGAGAATTAGTCAGCAAAGCCCACCTCAGCAATAAGACCTTTAGCGCATGTTAAAAGTCGAGTAACTAGAAAATTATTCCTCATATAGCTCTACGTTAAATAAATGTTTTAGTTTCTTTCTGTACTTTAATTGCGACAGCAAATAGGCCTACGTATTTGTATCCTTTTCTTTCAGTAATTTTCTTATGGTGTTCAGCAAATGAGTTCCCAGTTTCTAAATTACGTACCTCGAAAACTACGATCGAAAGACAAATGCAACAAAGGTACATTTATTGTGAAACCTGTAAGAATTTTAGACAGAAGTTACTCGGAAGTTTCGAAACAGTTCGAAGGGTTGCTAGCAGATGGGAGCCAAACGCTGTGCAGCTCGTATAGTAACTGCGTGAATAATCAAAATCGTTCTCTGCAAACAGTCCTTGCAATCATACCACAGTCTTTTCGAAATGTCCATCAGCCACAGTGCATAGCTGGTGAAAACCAACAATGAAATTTGCCACCACATCCACTAGTGTCTCAGCCGGCCGCGGTGGCCGGGCGGTTCTAGGCGCTTCGGTATGGAACCGCGCGACTGCTACGGTCGCAGGTTCGAATCCTGCCTCGGGCATGGATGTGTGTGATGTCCTTAGGTTGGTTAGGTTTAAGTAGTTCTAAGTTCTAGGGGACTGATGACCTCAGATGTTAAGTCCCATAGTGCTCAGAGCCATTTTAGCCACTAGTGTCTCAACGGAAGTGGATTCAGATGCCGGTTCCAGTAGACGGTGTCTTTCGATGTCCCCCCCCCCCCCCACAAAAAATAGTTACAGAATGGTCGAATATGGAGGACAAACGATCGCCAGGCCAGTAAATGCGCAATAGCCCAAAGCAATGACTCTATTTCCGAAGTATTCGTAGTGCAGAGGCGCTTGAGGCACGGCTCACGTGTTAGTGGGAACACACCATTGTATCTAACAAATCCTGCGCTACTGCTATCGGTGTCAGACGGAAATTTACAATTCCGTTACCAATGCTGATGCCCGAGGGGTGATATCAATACATGAAAGCACATCCATCTTGCGTGAACCACTCAGTGCCTAGTCGATCCTCCAACGCTGAGTGGCGGACAGATTGATCACAATTGCAATGTAACGTTCACTAGTGATCGTTTCTCACATGAAAAAAGGCCCTAATGGCTCTACTGTATACCAAAATCCCAAAATTCGTTTATTCACGAGTTCATTCAGGTGGAAGTGTGCTTCACCTGTGAAACAGGTGCAGCCAACATCAAATCCATCGTTAGCAATCAATGTGAGAATCTGGTCCCCACAATCAGCCATCTGTCGAATAGCTCCTAGTGCCTTTGATCTTTGAACGGAAACATGTGTAAGGCTCTATCTCAGTACGTTCCGCGTGCTGGAACGCTTCAAACCAACCTCTGCTGCAATTTTTCGGACGAATTTCCTTGGATTTTGCTGAATAATTCCAGAAACTGAAGCGACATTTTCAGGAATAGCTACAGTTTGCTTGTGATCAACTTTCCCCCACTAGATCGTCAGGTACGCTGCCTGTCCTTTGGGATTTGGCGAAGAGCTAACGAATGGCTTTCGCACCAGGTTCTTTTGAAAAATTATATCGTGTTCGAAAGCTGCGCCATGTTGACTTGGGATGGTGTTCTAACCTGCGGCATTTCAGTGCCAGAGAACACGTTGTTTGATGGAAAATATGATTTCAACCTCTTCTTTCGGTACGCTGACCTCCTTTCACGTCCCAACAAACAGATCTGTGTGAACGTTTGGTTACAGGACCATTATGTACCTCTGAATGTGCTGGTGGGTGTCGTTTTTCTGCAAAACTCTGCAGTCATGCTCTAGATATCACTGTAGATGTAATTGTAGACGCCATACGCAATGCAGCAATCTTAACTATAAATGTAAATGCGGAATGTCAATAAAATGCTCCGAGCAATACGAATGACTGCAAAACGCACAGTGAAGAAATGCAAGTTGATCGCATGGCGTATTTGCACATTCTATAATATCAGTGTTGAACGCCACGTCAATGACACTTTTCAAGTTGTTCACTGGTTCACCAATATCGTAGCCAGCGTTCTGCCACGCGTAACGAAGCATTGGTCTGTATACTCCCGCAGATAACTGATTGTAAATGACAGAATGCATATTCATGATAAAGAATCTGTCGTGCGATTTCGGCTGCATATTACTGGAACGTAGTTTAATGAAGTCTGTTATTCTCTTGGGATATATTTTATAATGCCTGAAGAAATACACATCCAGAGGTTGTGCATATTTTGTAGTTTTAGGCGGAATGATTTTTAAATCTACATGTTTTCCGCCAGATGCTTCCAGTAGTACTCGTTCATCCTGATGTCCAGACCAGGAGTCACAAAGTACTAATGACTTTCTCGACAAATGTGGATTCAAAACTGACAATAAAAACGTCTTCAGATGTTGTTTCGTCATCTTCCCACTCACACTTGCATCGACGACGATATTTGGAGGGCACCGTGTTTCTATTTCCCTTGACATGCGGGGTCCAAACTTTCCACTGGATTCTTAGAAGCAGATAAAGAGTTTGTCTGCCAATCGTCCGTCCATTGATATAGCAACATCGATCGTGTAACTATGTGTTGCACAGTTAACTGATTGCAACATCGCGACAGTGTTTCTCTCCCCTTTCATGGATAGTGTTCTGTCACAAGAAAGTTGAACTGACTCTGATCACGGTTCCATACAGAACTAATATCGATGTTTTCTCTCGTGTTATGCTCATTGACGTCAGCAACAAACGTTTGAGCTCTTTCAATCAGCTCTTCTTCGTCATCCTTATCTTTTCGTGATTGGAGCATAGTGATGCGGCGTGATGTTATCCTAAACTCCTTTTTCAAATTAGTAATAAATCCTAGTGAAGCTGTAAAGTTTGTACATCCGAGATTTCTGGCTACGTCCAATGCCCAATGTTGTAAATGCCAATAATGAACGGCGGAACCGCATTCTCGCGCTTCTTCGACTTTCGCCATTACACTCTCCTTGATGGTCTTAAACTGCAGTGTACGATTTCCTTTGAAAACTGTATTTCCTTCTCTTTTCTTTGCCACGTAATCCAGTATGTTTTTAATATTGCTTTTAGACTTCAGTTTAGGGTATCTTTTCAGAAGCTTGTCGTATGTGTCGAAACCTCTTACGTAATAATCATCGTACATGTTCTCCAGTGTGTTGTCATCAAACGCCGTGATGATACTTGCAAACTTTAACCTTCTTCTTGGGAGACGGTTGGTATTCACTGTCACTGCTTCCATCGCCCCTTCCCGCACTTGCCGTAGCACTACCGTTTGCAATGAGTTGTTCGTCATTATCATCCCTATCATCATCATTATGTGTTAGTGTTACAACAGTATCTGTTTCTAACTTATGCTCATATTTCTGCACTATAAGTGATACCAGAAAACATGCGAATGATTCGTCTTCTACACCAATACCATCTTCACGAAGAAGGGTTCTTCGTAACTTCATCTCAAACAATCGCAATACATTAGCAGGATTGATTACCAATCGCCGAGCCATCTGACGCTTCAATACACAAATAATGTCACAAAACACAACTTCAGAGGCACACTGCACCGTCCCTACTGGTCCCGACTGGCGTACCGGCAGGTCAGTGTGCAATGCGGCATGGCATACGCAGAGGCCTCTAACGGACGACTGCAGAGTTTTGCAGATGCGGGAGTATCACTAGTGCAATAAGAGACCTTTACATTATTTCTCACACGATTTTGGTGTATTTGTGTTTGTTCGAGCCCAAGTACTTTCCTAGTGAGTCTACTTTAGCACTCAAAATAACAACTCAACATGGCACTCTCTGTGGAATAGCAAAGAATTCTGGATAGCAATCATTTCAATTACCAATCCCACAACTTTAAGCGTATCTCCAAACCCATTCGAGAACTAATATACTTCATGATCAACTTGTGACCATCATTTCCTCCACAATAAAGTTCTCCATCATCCAGATTAAATGATAAATGGATCTTGGCTAGTGAAAACAGCAAGATATACCCAATTTATCTCAAAGATAATTACTTGTTACCAATAAGATTACCATACTCCCCCTACCAATACAACCAGTCCATACCAGAACTCATCCGACTTGGAGAACCATTCTGATTATCAGATGCGATCTGTAAAGAAGGGGAATAGCTGCATTGTTCGCACTTTTTAACAAATCTAGATTGTATTTTATGTCTGTACGCTAGTTCTGTAGCGACCTGCCTCAAAGACATGGGCATTATTTAGCATACATGGCAGGTATTTCAGGTTTTCTCAGTTCAAATAACCTGGGCGTTTGTTTCTCCCCAATATACTTTTATATATTTGTAGTATACCTAGGAGAGTCGTGATGCAGCCTGAAATGTAGCCAGATTTTCCTTCTCCTCCCCCCCCCCCCCCCCCCCCCCCTGTGCTGTCATGCACTGTTTCCACTTCCCACTCCCCCTTCTCCCCACAGCTCTCACATAGACAATTGCCCTAAGTACAGGGTGACAATGACTTAACTTTATGAAAGAAAACGCACCAGTTGCGCTCGAGCAGCGGAGGCCCCGCGTATCACTCGTGCAGCGCGCTACCTGTGCTTGGCCAGAAGAAGACCTGTGAAGCTGTGCTTGGACTGTGGCGTGACGCTAAGCAAATCGTCGTGCGTCGTTATAACGACACAGCAAAATTGTCGTATCCTCCCGCCACAGAATGGCCAGAAACGGGCAGAAGAAGAAGGCAGACACAAAGAAAAAGCCTTCGACACCGTAACCCACCAGAAACGCGAAACGGAAGCGCAACTAACGTCATACACCTGTCTCCCCTCTGTACATTCAGTGCAGTAGAGGGTCATGGGCAGCGATGTATGATATCGTAGCCAACTGCTGCAGGGAAGAAGTAGGTGCCAAGTTGAAGGGCATGTGGCTAAATACTGCCGCAACTCGTCGCGTTGCGTAAAGTGGGCCGGCGCGCACGACACCCGCGCCTGTGACAGGCGACGAGAAGAGGCGCCAACTTGTGCTCGCTGCGGCGGGTCACATGTGGCAAACTGGCGTGGCTGCCCGGCTTTCGCCAGCGACGGCTGCGCTGGAGACAAGGCGCAACCCGAAAAGACACGACGACGGCGCCTCAAGCGCCGCCGAACGAAGATGCAACCGAAAGGCGAGAGGACATCTCCCACTGCCTACAGGCGGCCAGTATACCCCGCCACTGAGAGTGGCGCGGGAGACCGGCCGCCGGCGGTTGCAGAAAAAAATGGTTCAAATGGCTCTGAGCACTATGGGACTTAACATCTGTGGTCATCAGTCCCCTAGAACTTAGAACTAATTAAACCTAACTAACCTAAGGACATCACACACATCCATGCCCGAGGCAGGATTCGAACCTGCGACCGTAGCAGTCGCGCGGTTCCGGACTGCGCGCCTAGAACCGCTAGACCACCGCGGCCGGCGCGGTTGCAGAGCAGGCGGCACTAGTGCAGGAGATGTGCTCCATACTGGCGGCCGCGGCGGAGGAGGCGATTGCGGCCTTCAAAGCCACCATGGACGTAGATAGGGCAGCTTTTAAGGCCACCCTGCCTGCACGGACGGAGGAGGCATGCAGCCAACTGCGGCATTTGCGCTCGCAGCCGGCGCACGACATCTGCGCGGACACCACAAGTGAAGAGAAAACATCTGCCGCCGCGCCCCTTGTGAAGCAGCCGGCGGAAAACCACATCGCGACGGACACGCCGAAGAAGAACACCTGTGCCGCAAGAGGAACGCCGAAGCCCGTCGGTTCCGAGCAGCTCTGCGACCGACAAGTGGGCTTACCAGAGCGATCAGGACGCTCGAGGGCGTGGGCTACGTCGTCCGCAAGGCAGGCAAGACTCAACCGCGCCCCTCACTGACTCTGTCAGCGCAGCTAACGGAGTGAGGAGTTGTGCCGCTGCGCGACCGCACATCTCCGAGCGCTTGGCTTCGACGCTCGCCCACCAGACACCGATGAGCGACCTGGGCCTTCCCCGCAGAGCGGCAGGGGTCTCTCACAGCCTAAACCGCAGCACATCGTGCTGCAGCACCGTCACGGACTTATCTCTTACGACGAACATACGGCTTCACACGGTATCCTCTTGCATGATACCCGCTTCCAACTTAACCCATGCTTGCATGACTTATCGCAGTCAGCAAGACACCCGCTACTGCTCTTACTACCCGACCTAACTATTGCAGAGGTTTTTTTTCCCTTGGCGCTTGCCTTGACACTTTTTTTCCTCTGTCCTTCAAACTGCTACCCTTCGTTCGACTTTCGACCCAACCTATCTTCAGATAAGCGCTTATAACTGGGTAACCCTAACCAGATGCACGCAAACATCGCAATACCCACATCCTGCGACACCTCACAAAGTAAAAACTAACCCTTATGCAGAGATGACAGTAGACCTTTTGAGTTGGCCATCGTGCACGTGTGGACGTGGAGGGACTCCACCTCTTTAAAAAAATGAAAGAAAATGTAAATTAGTCACAAACTATGGCGTGCCAACACTTTATTGAACATGTAAACAACACCGCAGATCTTCAGATTTAAGTATGTTCGATATATGCGCTATCATTGGTGATGATTTGGCGCAAACAAATAGCGAAACTCTGCATGACCCGCTGAAGTGTCGGAACATCGATGCTGTCAATGACCTCCTGAATGGCTGCTTTCAGCTAAGCAATTGTTTTGAGGTTATTGCTGTAAACCTTATCCTTAATATAGCCCCACAAAAAGGAGTCGCATGAGTTCAGATCCGAAGCATGTGGCGGCCAATCCAGACCTATGTCAGTGGACTCTGGGTACCCCAGAGCCAGAATGCGGTCCTAAAAGTGCTCGACAAGGTCATCAAAAACTCTCATGCTTCGAAGGGGTCAGCTCCGTCTTGCATGAACCACATCTAGTTGAAATGAGGGTACTCTGGATAATGGGGATCAAATCATCTTCCAAAACCTTCACATAGCGTTTGGTAGTAACTGTGCCATGAAGGAATATCGCACCAATTTTTCCGTGACTGGACACTGCACACCATACAGTCACCTGTTGAGGGTGAAGAGACTTTTCGATCGCGAAATGCGAGTTCTCAGTTCCCCAAATGCGACAGTTTTGCTTATTGACGAACCCATCCAAACGAAAGTAGGCCTCATCACTAGACCAAACCATATGGATGCGCATACTAATTTTCATCATGCCCCATGGCCAGCTGTGCAGTTTGAACGCCCTAACGCAAACCGTTCAAAAGTTGTGACCATTTTATTTCATATAGTTCAATAATTGTCACCCTGTATAAATGGAAGGAAAATGGTGGGAAATTCAAAATGCGGCGGGAAATTCAAACATAGTCTAACAGCTCTATCTATAATACTGCAGTCAAAGATGGATGACCAAGCCCAGTTCTCCTAAGAGCAAATTGGTGGGAAACGCAAGATGATGCATTTTTCTGTTGGTTGAAAATCTAAGAATGATGTCAGAATCCAAGATGGCGATCCAAGATGGTGGACAATAGATACTGGTGCTGCTCTATGATGCCATAATCCAAGATGACGGTCGAAGATTGTGGATCAGGTATATTAGAGCAGCCCTATGGCGTCTGAATCCAAGGTGGCAGACCTCAAGCCACTGGCACAGCCTGCATAATTGACTTAACTGGTTTCATGTGTTTTAAGTTCAGAACACTGCCCTAAGTATAAAATGGTGGGAAACTCAAAAAAGTCATTGGTTTTTCCCACTCTTATGATGTTATAGTTCACTTTCCTTAAGTCTAACTGTATTTTTGCTGTGGTAAAACCATTCCGTAACACCCCTCTGACATCGCAGTTTAAACAGTTTTCACATTAATTTGCAAACTGAAGAGTTGTCTTGCCCTAACTTGAGCACTTTATAGTTCATCGGTGTAACGTGTATCTTCGTCAAACACTTGTCATTACCATATGTAGTAGGACTGGACTGGGAAAGGTGTGCACTTGCAACTTTACTGCTTAAATGAACACTATGTAACACACAGTTCACTACTGAGTGCCATAAACCACATAAGGCTGCACACTGTGTAGGTGCGCCACAGCATTGCTGCCACTAGCAGATGAGACAGCCACTGGTAAGACCCCCATGCCATTACCACTGCCAGAGGCTGCACTGAGAGGACTTCTCCCACCCACCACCACGACTCCCAAACCACAGACAAACCTTCACACCAGACTGCTGCAGGCTTTTACCTACCTTATTTGTATATTGACTTGACCCACTTGCAATGACACACACCTGTAGTTTGGAATGCAAGGAGACACCTGCTACTCACTGCAGATGATGTGCTCCCACCATTGTCAATCACACGGTTTCACCCTTAATCCTTCTCTAATTTCTGAACAAGACAACAGCTACATCATACCATTCTCATCCACCAACACTTGGGAAAAGTATACACTAACACCTGCAGCAAAGACTATCCCATACAAATATAATTGATATGAAGCTATTTACAGTCGCCAGCGATGTGGTAACAAAGAAATGCCCTAAAGCTACACATCTGCAACAATTTCAGGAGCTATTTCAGGCCTCTTAGTTGTTGGGAATTCGGCACTATTAACATTCCAATGTTTTCCAGCACCTGAATGTATATGGTTACACACACTTTGGTGGCAAATTACAGAGAACAGTCGGCATTGAAACGAATCGTGCATCAGAGTTACATATCAATACAACAGCTAGATCAGTGGTTAGTAAACTGCAGCTTGCAAGCCACATGAGACTCTTTGGCCTTGTGAGTGTGGCTCTTCCATGCCATATATGGGCATGCACACGTGGTGTGTAACTTGATGGTCATGCACAGAAATCGGTTGTTGGCGAGGGTGAATCTGTTGTGAAGAAGTAGCATTGGGGGGGGGGGGGGGGGGGAGCAGGCTGTAAGTGACCCAGCCCATCTGCATTCACTGCCACCTGTACTGTTGTTGCCGCTGGTGACAATACCTTTGAAAGTGAAGGATGTATAATGCCACAAAGTCAGATGTGAGAGACAATTTTCAACATGCTGAAATTCATGCACAATGAACCAGTGCAACACATATATGTTCGACTGACTTGTGTGGAATTGTTTTCATGAAGTACTGAAAGAAACTTCCGATCAGGGAAAAGAAAATGATAATTATCATAATAACGAACTAATAAGAGATTATTTGGAAGCCAATGTGATAATAACTGTATCAGAAACAAGTGAAACAGACGATGGTAGTGACAAAGAAGGATCAATTTGTGTATTAGGCATAAAATATTTGTGGACAAGACTGGATTTGAAATTTCTATTACACAAGTGTTCTGATATGAAGATATGTTGATTTTAAAGAACTGGAGTGGTATTATTGACTAAAAACCAGCATTTGTTGTTCTTCTCTTATTCAGGTATACTATACACACGAACAATCCTTTCCAAGCGTCAACCTCATACAGAACAAATCAGTAAATAGTCTTATTAGTGAGATACCCAGAATTGTACCTAAAATTAAAAACAACACTCAAATCTGACTTATGGGAACTTTCACAGGAGATGCAAGGCAATTATTCACATTAATATTTGTCAGTTATCATCATGACTTACTTTCATAGACACCTTATATTTAATTTTATCAACACATAATATGTTTAAAACTTGATATCCTATTTAGTACTCAGTGCACCTGAAGTCTTGTGAAGTGAATGAAAGTGAAGTGTCAAGTATTGAGAAAGCTTTTTTTTTCAGTACATCCATTGTGGATGACGAACTGTGACTGTGATTTAAATTGGCGTTTATCTGGTAATAAATATGCAGTCAGTCGCTTTTTTTCGATTTATTCAACCATGAACATGTTTTCGAGCCACTGCAGGCTCATCTTCAGATGGAGGTATTACAGGAATATTATGTTGTGGACCAAGTGTAGCTGGATGCAGTGCTGGTACTGCTGGTGGAAATAATGGAAATTTAGTAATCGGTGACGAAACATTTACGAATCCAAAAGCTTTTTTTTATATTTTAGATACTTACAGTGCACTGCCTTGTGGTATTCATATCATATTGCCTCAAGCAATGTTCCTTATTAAGCTATGTACAACCGAGCGAGGTGGCGCAGTGGTTAGCACACTGGACTTGCATTCGGGAGGACGACGGTTCAATCCCGTCTCCGGCCATCCTGATTTAGGTTTTCAGTAATTTCCCTAAATCGTTTCAGGCACATGCCGGGATGGTTCCTTTGAAAGGGCACGGCCGATTTCCTTCCCAATTCTTCCCTAACCCGAGCTTGCGCTCCGTCTCTAATGACCTCGTTGTCGACGGGACGTTAAACACTAACCACCACCACCACTAAGCTATGTACACAAATAAACACAGTATGTAGGTACACTTGGTTTTACACTGGCTCACAGGATGTAAACATTCGATGTTTTTACAAAGAATATGGATGTGACAGATACTGCACTTTACTACATAATAGTCTTTGGCAAGAGATGCGTTGTATTATGATACAAATATTAATAGTACAGATTTTACATTTCAGTAAATGTTGCTAGGTGCATACAAAACGTAAACAGCTAGAGGTGAGTTTTTAATACATAATTAAAAACTTTTTGTAAGTTACAGAATACCATAGTCGTTACACACCAATAAGAACAAGATTTATGCAGGAAGGTCATTTTTGTTCTGGAAGAAAAGGTTTTCTGTTGACTCATTCTGTTCGTTCAGGATTTTTGGGGTGATTTTAGTTTGTGGATGAAAATTTCTAATTGTTCAAGGAGGTCCATCTGTAGTCCTTTCTCAGCAATGTGTAACACAGAAAGACTGTCATTGATATCATCAACAGAGAGTTCATTATGAGCAACATGTGATGCAACACTGGACTTATTTAAGTTTGTGAGTCGATGGGTATCCATATGTTCTTTGTAGCGGGTTGCAAAATTTCTCCCTGTTTGGCCTATGTAGAAAGAAGAACAGGAGCATGTGAGTTTGTATATGCCATGGTTTTTATGCCAATCTCCAGTGGATTTATTATTGTGAACAATTTTATTTTGTATTTATTGTCAGTGTGGAAGGATATTTTTATGTTGCATGGTCTGAAAAGATATGCAAGTTTATATGACACTTTGCCAAGGAATGGAAGACAGACTAACTTTGGCATTTCTTACTTAGCTTTTAATGGTGATAGTGGTTGCTTGAGGTTAGTTTGGATTTTTTCAGCTATGGTGTTTATCAGAGAGGCAATATAACCATTATTTTGGGCTATAGATTTAAGAATGCTCATCTCTTTTCATGCATCTTCTTCACTGATAGCGGTGCAGAGCATACAGTTTACAGATGACCTAAAGAAAGCAGTTTTATGTTGGTTCAGGTGGCATGAGGTATTGTTAATGGCAACATCACTGGTAGTGGGTTTTCTGTATATTTGGAAGGTACTCTTGTTATTGTGAGAGGAAGTTAATTCCTTTAGTGGTCTGGTGTTCAACTGTGAATTTAATATTTGGGTGCATTTTACTCATTTCATCTGCTAGGCTATTTAGTTCTTCTTTTGGACCGTTGAAAAATGTTATTGTGTCATTCACATATCTTTTATAACACATAACGTTTTCAGTAAATTGTGTGTCTGATGAGAAGAAGTCTTTTTCCAGATTATGTTAAATATGTCAGCAAGCAAGCCTGCAAGGCTGCTACTCACTGCCACACCATTGTTTTGCATGTAAAATTTGCCATTGAATGAAAAATAGCTATGTGAGAGGAATAATTCAAGCAACATCATGAGTTCATAAATTTCTGCATTGCTTAGCTTTTTGTATTTAATTAGATTCCTTTGTATTATTGTGACAGTGTCTTTCCAGGGGATATTGGTGTAGAGGTTTACTATGTCAAAGGAGGCGAATGTTGCTGTATCTGGCACTATCTGGCACTGTTATATCTTTAATGCAGTTGATTAACTCAAAACTGTTGTTAATTCAAAAGCTGATTTCAAAGGTGTAATTTTTCTTCGGTATATCAAGAAGCTTTCTGGTAAGTTTGTATACTGAGCTGTTTATTGAACTTACAATTGGATGTATGGGACAGCCAGTTTTGTGACTCTTTGGCTGAGACCTTAACCTAGGGGCCTGTGGATTCATTGGAACACAGTACTGACTTTCAAAACTGGTCAGTAGAAAACTGCAGTTTTTAAGTAGTGTTTTCAGCTTCTCTTGGCACTTTTGGGTGGGGTCTCTTTGTAGTTCAGTGATATTATTAGATTCATAAAATACAAGGGTTTTGTTATTGTAGTCTCTTTGGTACATGAGAACTGCTGTGTTGCTTTTATCTGCTTTTATTACTAGAGCTTCATGCTGTAAGTCTTTTTACTGATGTTTGCAAGTGTTATCCGCTCACTGTGGGCTGAATATGAAATTTTGTTTTCTACACTACTGGCCATTAAAATTGCTACACCAAGAAGAAATGCATATGATAAACAGGTATTTATTGGACAAATGTATTATACTAGAACTGACATGTGATTACATTTTCATGCAATTTGGATGCATAGATCCTGAGAAATCAGTACCCTGAACAACCACCTCTGGCCGTGCAGCTTCAACACGATACCACAGTTCATCAAGAGTAGTGACTGGCGTATTGTGACGAGCCACTGCTCGGCCACCATTGACCAGACGTTTTCAATTGATGAGAGATCTGGAGAATGTGCTGGCCAGGGCAGCAGTCGAACATTTTCTGTATCCAGAAAGGTCCGTACAGGAACTGCAACACGCGATCGTGCATTATCCTGCTGAAATATAGGGTTATGCAGGGATCCAATGAAGGGTAGAGCCACGGGTCGTAACACGGCTGAAATGTAATGTCCACTGTTCAAAGTGCTGTCAATGCGAACAAGCAGTGACCGAGACGTGTAACCAATGGCACCCCATACCATCACACCGGGTGATACGCCAGAATGGCGATGACGAATACACGCTTCCAATGTGCGTTCACCGCGATGTCGCCAAATACGGATGCGACCATCATGATGCTGTAAACAGAATCTGGATTCATCCGTAAAAATCACGTTTTGCCATTCGTGCACCCAGGTTGTTGCTGCTTGTGACAATACCTTTGAAAGTGTAGTGTATAAGATTTTTCTTTATAATTTGTTTTGCTTTATGCGCGATGGCGTGCTGTGTGTTTGGTTTAATTTGGCTGTGGCACAGGCTATTTTGGTGCTAATAATTAAATTTTTGATATTTTTCTTGTTTAGTTTGAGAGCAATGTTCTGCTTGAGCCTTTTATTTAGTATGGTCAGCTCATTACTGTTAATTGTTATATCAGTGTTATTCACTACTCCATGATAAAATTTATGTGGTGTGCATGCAAGGTCTACAGATTCGTCTTTTGTTTTCTTGTTGATCAAATCTGAGACTTTTTTCTTTTGCTTACATTCTATTTGTAGCTGTAACTTATTAACCTGTGCATCAACATTGTCAATAAATGGCATAAGGCGACTTGGGCCGATGAAATCACGTAGTTCAAAGTGCAACTCATATAGCGGTATAGTTAGCAGATCTGTCTGTTTGTAGTTCTTTCTGATTTGCTTTTTAGCCAGAAGATTTCACAATTTCTTTTGGCCTTCTGTGCTGATATGTTGTTGTTATTGATCTTTACATTAATGTACTTTGGAATGACTTTTTCTGTGAGACACTTCTTATTGAACTTGATGGCTTGAATGGATTTCATCAGTTTAAACTTTTAGTTCCTGTATGTGTTCATTGTTCATTTTACCTGGCGAGGTAGTGGTAATTTCAGTACATCCATTGTGGATGATGAACTGCGACAGTGATGTAAATTAGCGTTTATCTGGTAATAAAGATACCACCAGAAGCGTTCTTACGATTTATTCAACCATGAATATGTTTTCGATGCACTATAGGCTTACCTTCAGATGGAGGTATCACAGGAACATTATGTTGTGGAGCAAGTGTAGCTAAATGCAGTGCTGGTGCTGATGGCGGAAATGACGGAAATTTGTTGATGACATCAATGACAGTCTTTCTGTGCTACACGTAGCTCAGAAAGTACTACAGATGGACCTCCTTGAACAATTAGAAATTTTTGTCCACAAATTAAAATCACCATAAACAATCCTGAATGAACAGATTGAGTCAACACAAAAAATCTTTTCTTCCAGAATTTCCAGGATATCCTGGCACCAAAACAACAAAAATGATCTTCCTGCATAAATCTTGTTCTTATTGGTGTGTAACGGCTATGGTAGTCTGTAACTTACAAAAAGATTTAATTATGCATTAAATATTCACCTCTAGCTGTTTACTCAAATGTAAAATCTGTACTACTAATATTTGTATCATAATACAATGCATCCCTTGCCAAAGACTATAATGTAGTAAAGTGCAAAATCTGCCATATCCATATTCTTTGTAAAAACATCGAATGTTTACATCCTGTGAACCAATGTAAAACTAAGTGTAGCTGCATACTGTGTTTATTTTTGTTCATAACTTAATAACGCACGCTATAAGAAACAATATGATGTGAATACCATAAGGCAGTGCAATGTAAGTACCTAAAACATAAAAAACTTTCGGATTCGTAAAGTAATTAATAAAATCCCATCATTTCCTCCAGCAAGACCAGCTCTGCATCTAGCTACACTTGGTCCACAACAGATTATTCCTGTAACACCTCCATCTGAAGATGAGCCTGCAGTAGCTCAAAAACATGTTCAAGGTTGAATAAATCTTAAAATAGCGACTGGTTACGTATTTATTACCAGATAAATGCCGAGTGAGGAAGGTTTCTTGTAATGGTTTGCACGTATGGAAAGGATGAACGAAATGAGATAGATGAAGCAAGTACACAATGATGAATAAATCGTAAAATAGCGACTGGTTACGTATTTATTACCAGATAAATGGCGACTGAGGAAGGTTTGTTGTGATGGTTTGCACGTATGGAAATGATGAACGAAATGAGATAGATGAAGCAAGTACCTAATAGAAGTATGGATGGAAGAGTCGGAAATGACCTTTCTCCAGAGCCGTGCATCGTGTCATATTGCATTATTTTATACATAGGATAATTGGACTGTTACTTAATTTCCTACTGTTTTACACATAGAGGAATCTCCCTATGTCGCAAGGGAGGGAGGTAGAGTGGAGAGGTTGAGCAGGGAGGCTTGCAGCAGCTCACGATATCATATAGGGTAGGGAGATGGGGCAAATCTGGCATCAGTGCAGGCTGTACCAGAACACTCCTAGTTATACTAACAACAATATAATAAAATTTTCACTTTAAGCCTTAATATACAGAGCGAATCACTTAAAAATTGCGCTGCAGCTATTGCTGAAATGGAAAGTGCTATTGACATGCGATCTTCACACAATGGATTTGTAGTCAGAGGCTCGTACTGTTAGCCAATAAACATATTGAAATAGTACATAGGAAGTGCATTTTTTGTATGAACATACACTTTTTTGGAACAATGCCTGTGGACGTTAACAAACTAAAGGTAGGGTAAATTAGAATGTCAGTGGTGCTTTGCAGGATTCTAGTGCGAGTCGTTTACGAGATATCGTATCGTGAAGATTTCCCACAGCGAAACTTGTTTGTCCCTTTCTGCCTACGTTGTTGCTAGGTACGATGTTGTTATGTTTGCTTACAGTGTGGTGTAGGTAGAAGGCAGTTCGTTCTTGTACGATATATGGACCAAGATATCCCAATAGACATCAACCATTTCGGCAATTATTTTTCAACCTCTTCAACCAGTTACGTGAAAGCAGTAGTTTAACACCTACACAACGTAACAGAAAGAAAGAAGTGACTACAGGAGTAAATTAATGGTGTGGCTTCTGTTCCAGTTGATCTGCACATTAGCGCCAGCACAGTCGCTTGAGGAAGTGGCGTGAGTCAGACAAGTATCCTGTGCACTCTCCATTGAAATGGGTTCCATTCTTATCACACTTGTCTCCATCAAGGGCTTCATGGAAACGATTGTGAGAATCGTTTTAACTTCTGCACATTGGCATTAAGACAGAGTAGTCCAGATGCATCATGTATCTTGTTTAGTGATGATGCCACGTGTAAGATTCACGGCCAGTTAAACCACCAAAACATGCACTATTGGTCTGTTGAGAATCCCTGTTGGCTTCGTCAGGTCGAACGTCAGCGTCCATGGAGTGTAAACGGGTGGTGCGGGATACTGAAACATCAGCTCACAGGCCCACTTTTCATAGCTGTAACACTGAATGTGCACAAGTATTGCGGCCTCTCAGCAGACCATCTTCCAAGGATGCTAGAAGATGTTCCTCTACAGACTAGGAGGAACCTGTGATGTCAACATGATGGCTGTCCAGCCCATGGTGCACGAAGTGCTATGGCATTTATTCGCGAATTGTTTGCAAATCGTTGATTTGGACACAGAGGGCCTGTGCCTTGGTCGGCCTGCTCACTGTAATTGACGCCGGTAGACTTTTTTCTGTGTGGAAAGCTGAAAGAACCTGTCTACAAAGGCATACCAACTGCACCCGATGGTATACAGCGACGTATTACTGATGCGTCTCCGCTGAAATGTTAGCACGTTTGCAGCAGTCGTTACATGTCGGACTGGAACCGTGTGTTGCCAATGCCACTGGTCATTTTGAACACAACCTGTGTTGGTCAATTGTGTCGTTACTGGTCAGGACCCACATAACTAGTGTGTGCACTTGTGTTGTTCTTTAGTGTGTGCTGCCACATGCATCATACAAGTGTCAGTGTGGGAAGTTTCGAAAATGCGGGTATCTCGTAAACGACTTGCACTAGAATCCTAAATCAAACACCGTAACATAAATTTATCTGTTGTTATTTTATTAATGTCAATAGACGTTCCTTTTCGAAAAGTGTAAGTCTGCACAAAAAATACAGTTTCTAAGATTAGATTATATTAGATTCAGTTTTCGTTCCATAGACTCAAAAAAATGAGATGATTCTCGTGGGTGAAGCACATGACAGAAAGTATAACATAAAAACATAAAACATTGGCATATAATACTCACTACCATGATCATTTGTCAGGAGATAGTCGAAATAGGTTAATACAATGCAGTAAACTGGAACAGCTAATATTTACAGAATTAACATGCTGTCAGAATGAAACACTGTTGTGCACTATTACTAAATTTATCATACACAAAATACCTAATCTTGGCTGTTGTAACCAAGTGTTGTCAGAACTGAAATCTAACTGACATTTATACTTAAGCTGGCTTAACAGTCTCTGTTAAGATATTCATCTATGGAGTAGAAGGAGTTGCCTATCAAAAAGTCTTTCAAACCATGTTTAAACTGTGCTTTATCTGAAACCAAGTTTTTAATGGTTGCTGGCAATTTATTGAAAATGTGTTTTCCTGAATATTGGACCCCTTTCTGGCCCAAGGTAAGTGATTTTAGGTCGATTGTTCTTATTTCTATTATCGATAATATGTATTGAGCTATTGGTTGGAAATATAGATGTATTACTGCAACAAATTTCATTAAGGAACTAATATATTGAGAAGCAGTTGTTAGATTACAAAGTTCCTTGAACAGGAGCCTACAAGATTTTCTTGAATTTACATCACAAATGATTCTTATCACACGCTTTTGCACCCTAAAAACTTTTGCTTGGTTTGATGAGTTGCCCCAGAATATGATCCCATGTGAAATAACAGAATGAAAGTAAGCAAAGGATGCAAGTTCTTTTTATATTCATATCTCCTACATCTGACATCATTTTCACGGCAAATACAGGTTTGTTTAGGTGCTGAAGCAGTTCTGTGGTATGCTCTTCCCAACTGAATTTATTATTGAGTTATAACCCCAGAAATTTAACACTGTCAACCTCTTCAATCTGCATGTCTTCATATGATATACTCATGCTTGAAGGAAATCTCTTACAGGTTCTGAGCTGCATACAGTGAGTCTTCTCAAAGTTTAATGACAGTGAATTAGCTTTAAACCACTTATTAATGTCAGTGAAAATTTGATTAGCAGCTATTTGTAAATCTGTACTGGACTTGCTACTTGCTGCAATGTTTGTATCATCTGCAAACAAAACAAACTTAACATCTGGCAATGTAACAGATGGGAGGTCATTAATCAACACAAGAAAAGCAATGGACCCAAGATGGAACCTTGAGGAACACCACATGTAATTAATTACCAGTCAGATGAATGCAGACTGCTTACTGCACAGGTATTTCGCAATGACACCCTTTGTTTCTTCATAGATAGATAAGACTCAAACCATTTTGCAGCATTTCCGGTGAAACCATAATATCCTAATTTACTTAAGAGACTACAGTGATTCGCTCAGTCAAGAGCTTCTGATAGGTCACAGAAAATGCCAGTAGCCTCTAATTTATTATCTAATGAATTAAGTACATTCTCACTGTAAGTGTAAATAGCTTTCTCTGTATCAGAACCCTTAAGAAATGCAAACTGTGACTTGGACAATATATTATTTGCAGTCAGTTGCTTAAGGAGATGCTTGAACACAACATTTTCAAATATTTTTGAGAAAACTGACAAAAGTCAAATTGGTCGATAGTTTGATGGTATCTGTTTATCCCTAGTCCTGTGAAGAGGCTTAACATCAGCATATTTTAGCCAGTCTGGAATGTACTGCTGATTAGAGACTGATTACACAAATAACTTAAGATAGAACTCAACTCACGTGAGCACTCTTTCATTAACTTTGTTGATATGTTATCATACCCACTGGAATACTTACATTTTAAGGATTTTATGATGTATGCCACTTCTTTGGGAGATTTGAGTGTCATTTCCGTTTTACTGAAGTTATTTTTAAAGACTGGTCTCAAATACTCCATTGCACTGTTCACTGAACCTGATAACACCAAGCTCTCAGTTACAGAAATGAAGTACTTATTTAAGAGGTTTGCAACACTACGTGTACTTGTTACAAAAGTCTCATTTATTTTTAGAGCTATCTGTTCCTCTTCCTTTCTGGCCCCACATATCTCTGTCTTCACAATATCCCATACAGTTTTTATTTTGTTACCTGATGCAATTATCTTTTTCTCATAATAAAGCTGCTTCGATTTCTGGATTACTTGCTTCAATATTTTGCAGTATTCTTTGTAATACATTACAGTTCCAACATCAGAGCCGTTCCTAGAGAGTACATACAGTCTCCTTTTGGTCCTACATGATATCTTTATTCCTTGTGTAAACCACAGATTATTTTATGACTTCTGTGTGATTTGAGTTACCTTTAGGGGAAAACAGTTTTCAAAAGTGGAGACAACTTTATTAATGAATGCTTTGTATTTTCCATTTGAGTCAGACATATTGTAAACATCTATCTAGTTCATGTCTTTGAGCAATTTTCTGAATTTCTCAGTTTTTTACTTATTTATTAGCCCCCTGTACTCAGATTTAATAGATTTTTTTTATCCTGACAAGTTTACCATTTAACACAAGATGCTGCATGTCATGATCAGATAGCCCCTTTACTGTTGGTTTTGTGATATGTCTTTTTTCCCTAGATTTGTCTACAAAGCTATTATCAGTAGCAGTCTCAGAGCATTTACATATCCTAGTAGCGAAGTTCACAGTAGGAACTAAATTCAATGATAGTGTTACTGACTGCAATAATTGTTCACTGACAGAGCTTTTAAATAAACCAACATTAAAATCCCCAGCAATCACTATTTCCTTGTTTTTTACTATAAGATGGGATAGCAGAGCTTCCAGATTTTTTTATGAAGAGGTTAAAATTTCCTGAAGGTAATCTGTATGTACTTACTATTATAAGGGACTTGTTATGAAATACTACTTCTATTGCACAAGCTTCTAAGTGCTGCTCTGAGCAAAATTTATTAGTATCAATATTCTTGAAATCGAAACAGTTTCTGACAAATATGGCAACTCCTCCTTTCTTCATATTTTCTCTACAGAAATAAGAAACTAAACTGAATTGTGTAACATTTAATGTATCTATACCAGTGGTCACATGATGTTCAGAGAGGCAGATTATAACAACTGGTTTGCTCAACTTTAATTCTTCAACACAAATTAGCAACTCATTAATCTTATCCTTAGTCCTCGTATATTCTGATGCAATAGTGATAACTCATTTTGTGCACAGGCTGCATTACAACTGGATGAACCTAATTTTCCTGCCAATTTTTGAGTATCTCTAGTTTCAATCAAAGGCTGTCTGCATGAATTGTGTTGATAGGTATTAATTTACTTAATTATGATGTAATATTGCTTTAATTAATAGTTAGTACTCAATTAAACACTTATCTTCAGGAGAGCTGTGAATCTGCACGACCCGCCAACCGTAGTATTATTACAATCTGTTTATTGGATAACAATACGAGCCCCTGACTACCAATCCCTTCTGTGAAACACGCACATCAACAGCACTTTCGATTTCTGCAAAATTTGCGGTACAACTTTCAGGTGATTAAACCTGTATAAAAAATAATAGTATACAGCGGTGGACAAAAATATGGAAACACCAAAAGCTCACATTATTATGCCTAACATGTTGTAGGAAAACCTTTGGCGTTCAAAATAGTTTCCAGTTTTCTGGGAATGGATAAATCCAGGTCCTGTGCGGTCTTCAACTGTCCAAACTAGACCACAAAGGCTCAATAATATTGAGATCTGTTCTTTGTGGTGGCCAGGGGAGCTACGACAGTTGATCCTCATGCTCACAAAACTTGTTCTGAACAACGCGAACTGTGGGAAAGGGGACTAGTCTCCCTAGAACACAGCACAGCCATTGAGGAAGACACGCTGTACCACTGGATGGACTTGATCAATCAAAATGGTCAAATAATGCTTTGCAGTAATGTCACCTTGCAGAGTGACCATGGGACCCATTGACTATCACGGTATGGCTGCCGAGATCGTCGCTGAATCCCCGAAATGTTTCACTCTTAGTACATAAACTCGGCCAGATGTTTGAAACAGTGTGAAACAAGACTCAGCCGATCAAATAGCATTGTTCTATTCCTTCACAGGCCCAGGTTTGTGGCTTCAGAACCATGTTTTCCTGTTATGGGCATTTTTAACACTGATAGGTGGTTTTGGAATTCCAGCTGGCCCTGCAGGCCCCTACTTCTGGAGTTCTCCTCGTGTTGTGCTTGTGTTGATAGAGATCACGGGTGCTACGTTAAGTTCGGCAGTGGCTTTTTCAGCTGTCGTTCTCTTATTTTTCGTCATAATGAATGTTTATCACGATCACTCAGCACACCCTTTCGTCCGTGTTGTGACTTAGCGGAAGGTATTTTTCCGCTTTCTCTGTATGTGGTATAAATCTTCGCTATGGTGTGTCTTGAAACGTCAAGCACTTCGGCTACATCGGTTACGGAAGCTCCTAACACAATAATCAATACAGCTCCCTCTTACTTCAGCCCATTACAAAAGCATGCAGTTCAATACGCTCAGAAAAAACTTCCTAACATTTAAATTTATATTCAGTGTTAACAGTCTCTCTTTTCCAGAAATGTTTTTATTGCTGTTACCAGTACGAATTTTATGTCCTCCCTACTTCAACCATCGTCAGTTATTTTGCTGCCCAAATATCAAAAATCTTCTCCTACTGTTAGTATGTAATTTCCTAATCTAATTCCTTCCGCTTCGCCGAATTTAATTATGCTCATTCCATTACCCTTGTTTGTTTCTGTTGATATTCATTCTTTTGAAGACACTATCCATCCGCTTAACTGATCTTCTGGTCCTGTGCCTTCTTTGATAGAATTACAATCTTATCAACATACCTCAAAGTTTCTGTTTTTATTTCTTCACCCTGAATTTAAACTTCGTTTCCAGATTTGTCCTATGCTTCCTTTAGTGCTTACTCAGTATACATATTGAATGACAACGGAAATGCTGCAACCCTGCAACCCTGCCTCACTCCGTTGTCTGCTACTGCGCGCTCTTTCAGTTCCTTCGATTCTTATAACTGCAGTCTGCTATCCGTATGAGTGATACGTAACTTTTGGCTTCCTGTATTTCGTCCCATCCACCTTCCAATTTTCAGACTGTGTCAAAAACATTCTCTGAAAAAAAAACTTTCTCTGAATCTACAAATGCTATAAGTGTAGGTTTGCCTTTCTTCAGTCTATCTTCCAAAATACGTCATAGAGTCAGTATTGCCATGCACGTTCCTATATTTCTCCGGTCATCCCCGAAATCAACTTTTTTCAGTCTTTCCACTCTTCAGTAACTGATTCGTGTCACTATTTTGCAACTATGACTTATTAAACTGATAATTCTGTAATACTGACACCTGTCAGTGCTTGTTGTCCTTGTAATTGGATCTACTGCACTCTTGTGGAAGTCTGGGGGTACTTCGCCTGTCGCATACTCTCGGTACAAAAGCAAAATGGCCACAGCCAGTTACACATACTTAGTTAGCACTTGTCACGTTTCAGGTTTTGCTTCCTTTGTAACAAGCTCGAACTCAGCAGATTGTCGAATGTGATAAAAAAGCAAAGCGGATGTATGTTTGAAACTTGTTCATCCCTTAACCCACCACTTACAGTACTAATTAGCAGAACAACTAAACTACTTTTTAAGATATTTCTCGTTTATTCTTCCATCTCAGTCACGCATTTTTAATTGGATTACATATTCAGGTCACTCTGGATCATCTTCAGATCTAAGTAGTTGCGTCAGCAACCCGTCTTGTCTACTCAGAACCACAGTTCAAGACAGGTAGGTGACACACTACTTAGATCTGAAGATGATTCAGAGTGATCAAAACATGTAATCGAATTAAAAATGTATAACTTACTGAGATAGAATAATAAATGAGAATTATCTTAAATTTCAATACAGTTGCTGAAATTCTCAAGACCATTATGTCAGCTAAAGTGAAAACCACTTTTCCTACAAACATGCAGTGACTTATGCTTACCAATGAAGCACCACTAACTACTTAAAAACTAGGTAATATAGGTATTGACAATTTGACTCCCATAGTTCAGACAGATAGTGCTGTTCAGCTTCTACAGTATGGATAAGCCTCTCTGATCTGACGAACACCCATCAATGGACTAGTATCACAGTACGAGGCTGCCGATTTGAGGTGCACTCTTAACTGTGCAAATCTTATATTAACTCATTTTCTGCTATCTGATTCTATTGTTCTTAATGGAGGTGAAAAGGAAAAAAGTAGTTTTTTTACTGCATTGCGTTTTAGTATAATGGTATGTACATCATGTAATAGGACTAGTTATTTGGTAGTTAATGTATGATTCCATGCCACTGAACGTTTAGCAGATTGTATATTACCCAATCCGCAATATTTAATGGACAAACGTTAGAAAATATAGTTTGTCTTAACTTCTATCAGTAAATTAAACTGTATGGTTCATATATGCCCCGAATCAACATCATTAACATTATTTCAGATCATTTAACTGTAATTAATATAAAGTTATAATCAGTTAAAAAACTTGAAGTTGTGAATTAACATACTGTCGTGAAGTACAGCAAAATTTATAATTTCATTCTCCTGATAGCATTATTAAATTCCCATTGAAATGATATGAGAAATATCTATGTTATAATTAAACCAATAACTAATTAGCAAAATTCGTAAACTTCAATGTACTAAAAAAGTGACTTTTGGAACATTAGTCAGTGATCTGGTGTATTTAACTTGATGTGTCCACTTTATGTATGATACAACGAAAAACGAATAAGGTCAGTTGTAATAACCTATTCCATGAACGATTCTCGAATATTCTGGTGTAAACACTATTGATTTTCAGTAATTTCGATGCTGTAAAATTGTCATACAGAACTTTTAACCTGAAATACCGTTTTGGAATTTTGTACTGTACTTCAGTTAATGTTAGGAATAAAATCCAATGTGAAATCAAGATGTAATTAATGATTTTACGTTAGGTATTGTCATTCTAACTTCATAACCGAATTTCCACACAGAAGTCAAAAGAATAATATATAGAAATGTATTCAGAACGAATCATCATTTATTGTCTTTAAATCAGTACTAACAGTTTGTTGTAAATCATTAACTTTTCATTATAAATCAATAAATGTAATTGTTTTCGACAATAGGCCAAAGAACACACATTGTTACGATAGACTACATACAGAGGGGTGCAAAGCACTTGAAGTCAGTCGCAGTTTGGCTAATGTAATGATTCAAAGTCTGTAAAGTTGCCGTTTTGTCAAAAGACAGTTTATGTGTGATCATCTTTATAACGCTTATGGAAAAAACATCCCTGTTAAGAGGATTCATTGGAGTGTTATCACACCCAAGTTTTCAGCAAATATACAATATACGTCCTCTAAAGGACTTCATTGGTGGAGGAGATTCGGAGGTTCAAAGCTAAGTATTCCACTGCAAAAACTACATCACTCTCATACTACGATGAATCTCTTGTAATGAGAAGTATTTTAGCCAGAACTTCAGTTGGAGTAACATTAGAAGCTCCATGTTTAAAGCACATCATAGAGTCAAAAGTAATTTGATACAGGCCAGTACGGGTTTCAAAAATGGTAATATGTTTTAAAACAATTTTAAAGGAAATGTTTGTTAAACGGAGTGTGTGAAACAATGTTTAAGCATTGTGATGCTTTCATTTGAACTTAACGATACTACTTTTGAACATAAGATGTAAAAATAATCTTTTTATGCCTCACAAATCATTATTTTGCATTCAAAATATTAAACAAATTACCATACAGATTATTAAAAAAGTAGGGCAAAATTGGAAAATGGCGAAATTAAAAAGTTGTGGAAGTGGCCACCAGGACGTGTTTCACATAAGTAAACATGGCACTGAATGTTCTCAATCATAGGTTGCAATGTGTGTTGACGAATTGACCCCACATGTGGTTCAGTTTATTTCTGTAAATCATGAATAGTGTGAGGGAGAACTTTGTAAGCTGGATCCATATGATACCCCACAAGCAAACGTCAGTTGGGGACGAATCAAGTGATTAGAAGACCACAACACCTTAGAATTTACGCCTCCATGGAAACATCCACAAAGGAAATCAACATGATGGTGGCTATATCAGGTGTAGTACTGTCCTACTGAAACCATATTTACTGTAACTAGGCTTCAGCTATAGTCTTACCAAATTATTGCACAATCCGTAGGCAGCGCTCGGCGTTCGCTGTGTCTGATGGAATGTGAAGTACATTCGCCTACATCACATTTAACATCAGTCACCCACTTTCTGTGAGTGCGCCTACATCGCATTTCACACCAGTCACCCACTTTCTGTGAGTGTAGAGTGACTTACGCAGCTGACACAGCCGTCAGGGTGGAACTACGGCTTGTCATACCAAGACTAGTCGATTTCTTCCCGATCTTACTGTACAGAAGGCATGAACGACCGACCTAAAGTTACATGTTTTCCATTGTCTTTAAGTAACGATTTATGAATGCCATCAGTCCGTCACGAATAGCCAACTTCACTGTACAAGTGAGCAATGCTGCGTGTGCCTCACTTGCTAGAAAGACGTTGCACAGACTTCAAAGGACTCCAAGAGTATGCAGCTTGCATATCTATCGGTTGCATCAATCTCATTTCTTGTCTTCTGCAACTTGTCACACAGCCACCAGATGGTAGATTTGAACATACTTTTCAGTGACGGCATTCTGAGTCTGGACGCAATTAGCACATATATTGTATGAACAGTAAATAATCTCTGCTATAATATGTAACCCATTCCTTCCTCAATTACACATATCAAAAAAAGTTTTACATTACCCCAGTTCCCAGAACTCCTGAAGATAGACGCTAACTGTGGGTATTGTACCACAGACACAGTCCCTTTGACTGTTCAGAGATGTCACTAAACTCGCCCAAAGATGTAAACAACCATGCATGAGCAGCGTCTATTAGACGGAGGGGGTCCGACAGCTGATCAGTTCCAGACCAGGAAGGAGGTACACAGCTCGTGTTGTCTGTAGTTCAACCGTGCCTAGATGGTCAATACTGCGGTTCGATCGCGTCCGCATTGTTACTTTGACTCAGGAAGGGCTCTCAACAAGGGAAGTGTCCAGCGGTCTCGGAGTGAACCAAAGCCATGTTGTTTTGGCATGGAGGAGATACAGTAAGACAGGAACTCTCGATGCAACCACGAAACCACGACACCATACAGCGCGGTACAGATGGGCCCAACAACATGCTCAGGATTGGCATCACGTTCTCTTCACCGATGAGTGTCACATATGCCTTCAACCAGACAATTGTCGCAGACGTGTGTGGAGGCAACCTGGTCAGGCTGAACGCCTTAGACACAGTGTCCAGCAAATGCAGCATGGTGGAGGATCCCTGCGGTTTTGGGATGGCATTACGTGGGGCCGACGTAAACCGCTGGTGGTCATGGAAGGCGCTGTAACGGCTGTACGATACGTAAATGCCATCCTCCGACCGATAGTGCAGCCATATCGGCAGCATATTGGTGAGGCATTCGTCTTCATGGACGACAATTCGTGCCCACATCGTGCACATCTTGTGAATGACTTCCTTCAGGATAATGACATCGCTCGACTAGAGTGGCGAGCATGTTCTCCAGACATGAACGCTATCGAACATGCCTGGGATAGATTGAAAAGGGTTGTTTATGGACGACGTGACCCACCAACTACTCTGAGGGATCCACGCCGAATCGCCGTTGAGGAGTGGGACAATCTGGACCAACAGTGCCTTGATGAACTTGTGGATAATATACCACGACGAATACAGGCATGCATCAATGCAAGAGGATGTACTACTGGGTATTAGAGGTACCAGTGTTTACAGCAATCTGGACCACCACCTCTGAAGGTCTCGCTGTATAGTGGTACAACATGCAATGTATGGTTTTCATGAGCAATAAAAAGGGTGGTAATGATGTTTATGTTGATCTCTATTCCAGTTTTCTGTACAGGTTACGGAACTCTCGGACCCGAGGTGATGCAAAACTTTTTTTGATGTGTGTAAATAAAAACACACAACTGCAACAGAAAAGAAACTTTCTTCTGAATCTTCTGTAAGATTGCCTCAATGGCTAAGTCGGCAAATGGCAGACCACTGACCCAAATGTCAGGCGATCATCCTACTGCCTGTCCTAGGAATTTTTCTGACACTTATCGTTTCTTTCACCATGACTATTGAATTGTTAGTATAAAAACTATCAAGTTACTCGTGATTCGGTACCTACGCTGAACTATAGATCCCGCTATAACCAGCTAGGTTTATCAGTTTGATTGTCGAAGGAAGGCAAAGGCGAACCATCTCTAGTAACACCATATTTAGTAAAGCACAGGTGTTCAAACCAACCTTCAGCCGATGAAAATTTAATTATAGTTGCAAAACAATTTTCTTTTCTACTCAGTTATTTTTGAGAAAGAGTTTTAGAAGTTAGCTAAAAGAAATGTAAATTTTCTTTGACCATTTTATGTAATTCTTTGCGTTACTTTTTCACCCTTCCCTTTTTTTTCAAATCAAAATTAGGCGAAAGAAGTTAATTCTATGGGAATATCTAATCCACTAGAGTTGTAAAGATTAACAGAAGTGGTTTATGCGTGACTCGCTTTAAGACATTTGCCAACATACACGATCCGAAGTGATCGATGTCAATTACTTGTCACGGAGTCCTCTCCAATGTTTGCGGTGTCCGAAAGCTAGATACGAAAGGATAGGACGCAGTGCAATTTAATGAGGATTACATCTTGCAACTGTATTTTCTTGATTGTGTACTGTCTCGCCTTTTCATTTCTTAACCTGACATGTTCGACGAGCTTGTCAATTTAGATTTCCCTGCATTGTTTCAAGGTGGTTGGGAGTTGCTACAGGATCTACTGAATAAAATTGCCGTCACGTGCAATCTGCTTTTTTAGGCTGTCTTTCGAAATGAACAGCCTGCAAGCTCCTTCACTGGTGAAAATTCAGGAATTACCTCACACCACGGACAACGCAGTGATCGACGACCTTCACTTAACGACTGAGAGAATGGCGTTTGCGTAGAGCTGTCAGTGCTAACAGACAAGCAACATTGTCAACGCTAACAGGAAGACAATGCTGAGTGAAATAACGGCAGAAATTAAGGTGGATCGTACGACTAACGTATCCATTCGGACAGTGCGTCGAAATTTCGCCTTAATGGGCTATGGCGGCAGGCGAAATACGCGAGTGCCTTTGCCAACAGCACAACAGCGCCTGCAGCGCCACTCGTTCGTAGGCTCATGATCGTATCGGTTGGACCCCAGACGACTGGAAAACCTTGTCTTGGTTAGATGAATCCCGATTACAGCTGGTAATAGCTGATGATAGGATTCGAGTGTGGCACAAACCTCACGAAGTCACGAACCCAAGTTGTTAACAAAGCACTGCACAAATTGGTGGTGGCTCCATAATGGCGTGGGCTGTGTTTACATGGAATGGGCTGGGTCCTCTGGTCCAACTGAACCGATCATTGACTGGAAATTGTTATGTTTGACTACTTGGTACCATTTGCAGCTATTCATGGACTCCATTTTCCCAAACAAGGGTGGAATTTTTGTGGATGACTATTCGTCATGTCACCAGGCCACAATTATTCGCGAGTGATCTGAAGAACATTTTACACAATTCGAGCGAATGGTTTGCCCACCCAGATAGCCCAACATGAATACCTGCGAACATTTTTGGGACATAATCGAGAGTCAGTACGAGTACAAAATCCTGCACCGGCAACACTTTCACCGTTATGGACAGCTATAGAGGCAGCATGGCTCAGTATGTCTGCACGGGACTTCAAACCACTTGTTGAGTCCATGCTGAGTCATGTTACTGCACTACGCCGGGCAAAGGAGTCCGACGCGATATTAGGAGATATCTCATGACTTTTGCTACTTCTGTGTATAACCAGTTCTGACAATAAATAAAATGTCAGCTACATCTGTCGATAGTTCTTTGTATGGTAGAGCACTAACATGACGTACGAACCAAGGAGGACATAAAACACAGATCAGCACAGGCAAACAGAGCATTGGCTAAGAGAGCAGTGCTTGCAGCAAATATAGTTCGTAATTTGAGGAAGAAGTTTCTGAGAATACACCTTTGGAGCACCATATTTAATGGTAGTGAATCACGGACTTTGAGAAAATCAAAAAAGAAGAGAATCGAAGCATTGATGTGATACTACATAAGGAAAATTTCGTGGGCTGATAAGGTTAGGAATGAGGGAGCTCTCAGCAGAATTGGCAAAGAAAGGAACATATGGGAAAAACTTTCAAGGAGAAGGAACAGTATGCTGCGGCAGGTGGTAAGACATCAGGGAATGACCACCATGGTACTAAAGGGAGCTTCAGCCGATAAAAGCTGTAGGGGAAGACAGAGATTTGTATCTAACTTATAATTGTGATCAAGGCGTTGGCAAAAAAGAGGTGTTCGTGGCGGGTCGCATAGAGTCAGTCAGAAGACTGATGATTCAAAAAAAGAAAATACCAGTGTAGTCCCCGTTGAAAGCATTAATCTATTCCCGGCCTAGCGTAGGCGTTACACAGTCACGGAATGGTAGACTTAGATTGCGAAACGTGATGAGGCACAGACAGGCACCTGGCACAACGGTCAAAACACTGGACCGGTATTCAGGAATCTAATTTCTAGCTTTTATGCTGATAAATGCTGTCTATGGTGTCTTGATGACCTCTGACTGACATCAAAACTGTTCCTCAGACAACGCCAAGGCTGGTTTTGTCTACCTTTATCCAGTTGATTTAGTTCTCTGACTCTATCTTGATGTTAAAGGTATGCTAAATTCTAACCTCCATATCTTTATCGGCCAGTACAATGTTGACTGCATTGCATGTTAATACCTAGAGCTTTTTCCAAACGATCATCTAAGAATGCTTGAGGAAGTGATGCTGCCAGATATCTCGATTTTCGCCGGTAGTTCCGATTTTTAGGCGTGTCATGACCCTTCCCGCGTAAGTCTTACGCCAGACGCCAAATGTCCCATATTTATTACACTGCTAACAATTCAAAATGTACTGCGCATTCACTTCAAAAATGGTCAAGTACATTAAAGTTTGAAGTAGTTTCTGAACGATTCTATGGCGGTAACCAACAAAAAATGCGATGTGCCATGAGATCGCAACTAACCAATCAACTGAACGGGAGCCTTGGCGCACGCCGGAACTGTACTTTCGAAACTCCGTCACGCAACTCCCATTGTTATACCTCCACACCGATGTTTCCTGGACAGTATTTCAACTTCTTCCCCTCTCTTGTCCACTGACTGGCCACGACTTTCGGTGTGTCTATCAGCACTTCCACCGGTAACCCACCCCCCACCCCCCTCTCCCATCACCCGATTCTTTAAAGACTCGAACTCCCACGCAAAAAACGTCATGTCTCCAGAACTATTTATCGAACAATGATATAATTTTGAAGGTATTTTCAGTGCTATATGAGGATGTTGTCTGCAAAATTTGTTGTAAATCGAGTAGTTAGTAAAGAAGTAATAAATTAAAACGTTATAACTGATGCTGCAGTTCTACTGCAAGAACAGCGGAAAGGTAGAGACAGGTAGACCTCATTCCTTTCATCATTTGATTGGAGATGTCAGCGAGAAGAAGTTTCGTAAAGGTTTTAAATTATGTTTAAAGGTTGTTGCCGCGCAGGATTAGCCGAGCGGTCTAAGGCGCTGCAGTCATGGACCGTGCGGCTGATCCCGGCGGAGGTTCGAGTCCTCCCTCGGACGTGGGTGTTTGTGTTTGTCCTTAGGATACTTTAGGTCAAGCAGTGTGTATGCTTAGGGACTGATGACCTTAGCAGTTAAGTCCCATAAGATTTCACACACATTTTTTAAAGGTTGTTGGAAGTAGCTAAATGCTCATATTCTCAAATACTGGATGATTATAGTCTGTGTAATGTGCGCCCCGTGAGTTACACGTGCAGTTTCCAACTGTAATACTTGAATTACAGTGTGCAACAGTGAAAATGTAAATCGAATGAAAGTAGCCAATTTCTATAATGTGCTGATCGCGAATATCACAAAGACAATTCAAAATTAGCTCTAGTTTTCATTTTACACTGTTTTATTACGGTGAGGTAATTATATATGGGTTTTTATGTCAAGTTTAAAATCAAATATTATAATGATTTGTCAGAGTCATGATAACTAGTAACAATGGATTATAATATTATCCCTGCTCTTACTTGTGTGCAATGTTTTGGATATAGACATTTTGTTACCAATTTTAGTGATCTTTTTGTCTCCCTCCTCTTCAACTTCAGTGACTTTATTAATGTATGTACTAATTTTTGCACATTTTTTCCGGATTAACTACCAGTTGTTCAAATTGACTGCTACTGAAGTGAACAAAAATGCCACGAGTTTGTGTTAACAGAGCTGACACATTTCGTTATGTGTGTGGAGAAGTGACATTTGCTTCACAAAAACAGCAAATAACTCAATTGAATAAAAAAGCTTACAGTTGTTATTTTGGGTGCAAAATAGGTGATCAGGATAAACCCTGGGCTTCCCATGTGATCTGCAACACTTGTACCAGCAACCTCAGGAATTGGAAGGATGGGAAAGGACTTTCAACGCCCTTTGCAGTGCCCATGATCTGGCGTGAGCCAACTAACCACGTCAGTGACTGCTACTTTTGTATGGTTCCTGCTATCAAGAAGGAAATGTCTAAGAAGAAGAAGCGGAGAGTGATCTATCCTAACATTCCATCTGCCGTTCGTCCAGTTCTACATGGGGAAGGATTGCCAATACTTGAACCACCGACACAGTATGAGATTACTTCTGATGGGGATTCTAAATGTCCTGCCCTTTGCAGTGCCCATGATCTGGCGTGAGCCAACTAACCACGTCAGTGACTGCTACTTTTGTATGGTTCCTGCTATCAAGAAGGAAATGTCTAAGAAGAAGAAGCGGAGAGTGATCTATCCTAACATTCCATCTGCCGTTCGTCCAGTTCTACATGGGGAAGGATTGCCAATACTTGAACCACCGACACAGTATGAGATTACTTCTGATGGGGATTCTAAATGTCCTGAACCATGTACATCACAAGATCCAGAGTTTCTTCCAAATATATCATCAACTGATGATACACAAAAATTGTCTCAAAATGAGTTAAATGATCTCATTAGAGATTTAGAGCTCTCTAAAGCTAAGGCTGAGACTTTAGCATCAAGATTGCAGTAGCGGAATTTTCTGGAAAGTAATATAAATGTTTCATTCTACCGCAGAAGAAAGCAACAATTCACTCCTTCTTTTAACATGCAAGATAGTCTTGTGGCATGTGTAGACATAAATGGTCTAATGAAGGCTCTCAGAATTAATTACAACCATGATGAGTAGAGACTCTTCATTGATTTGTCAAAGTTGAGCTTAAAAGCAGTGCTTTTACATATTGGTAACGAGCTTCCTTCTATTCCAGTTGGGCATAGTGTGCATATGAAAGAGCCATATCAAAACATGAAAAATTTTACTAGAAGCAATCCAGTATAATGACTTTCAATGGCAGATTTGTGGTGACTTTAAAGTGGTTACACTGCTCTTAGGTATGCAGTTAGGGTATACTAAATATTGCTGCTTTCTCTGTGAATGAGATAGCCGAGCTCGTGCATCTCATTACAGTAAACGTGAACGGCCCACCAAAAAATCTCTTCAACCAGGTATAAAGAACATTAAAAGTGAACTTCTAGTAGACCCTAAAAAGATTCTGCTCCCGCCCTTGCACGTCAAGTTTGGTCTCATGAAAAACTTTGTTAAGGGAATGAACAAAGATGGTGACACGTTTAAATACATATTGCCACATTCGAGAAGAGGTATGCCAGAAAGTGGAGCCCTACTATTTTAGCAGATTAAAAGTGGAGCCCTACTATTTTAGCAGATTACTGCTGGACTGTCATAAGGGATGTTCCCGAGTATGTGTATAAACGTCAAGCCAAGCAAAAACGGTCATCTTCTGAATTTATCTCTGAACAAAATATGTAATTGCTTATACTGAACATATGGACATTTAACATTGGCAATCCTTTATGTACATTTGTGACCAGTTAATTTATATATTTTCTTTTGTGCATTACATAGTTCTGGCACAACGTAGACTTACAAAGTATTTTCATTCGTGAAATATTATTTTCATTTTTTCTTAATATTTTACTTTTGTACTTCCAGAATGGCTCTGAAATTCATCAATGCGTAACACATAATATAATTCAAGTAATTATTCACTTAAAATTTGTTATGCTGGATCTTAGAACATGAATGCATATTTAGTTAGTGAGTTATTTATACAAAAATGTAGGTTACTTTTTTTAAAAAAAACTGGAGTTAAATATTTACGAAGATTATGATTTTGTATCATTTAGACTGAAATAAACATAACTAACTCAAAATCATGCAATTTACACTTTCACTTCAAATTTGTTGCTCAGTGTTATCGTGTTATACCTTTAACGTAAGATTATAGCTCTTAATGAGTAGATTATGACAGCATTTTAAATTTTTAAATTCGCTTAGTAACTGAATGCTTTCGTTTGTAGTGAAAAACAAGACATGACACGTAGGTGGCTTTCATGTGTGTGGACAACGCTCGTCAACGCTGTCTTTAATTCGATTAGTGGAATAGTAACTTATAGAATCCATAAATATTATAAAAATGGATGTACATATGCTTGTATGTATGTAAGTTCCAAATCTCCTCCTAAGCCACTGGACGATTTTAACCAAACCATACGTCTTCGCTGGTCATCGGTGCCCATTTCGAAGCGGGACTCATCGCTGAAGACGTCCTACTCCAGTCAATGAGATTCTAGGCCGAAGACGTATTTGGTGACACCGGTTGGCTACCAACCTAACGGTCGACCGCCACGCGACCCGACAACCAGATGTAATCTTCCGGGGTGCCACTTCTTTACTTAGTAGGATCCCTTTAGTTGTCATCCGCGGCACCCCTGCAACAAAACCGTACGTCGATGATATTTTTTTACCCTTCGTGGCGAACTATCCTGGGCTTACATTACAGCAAGATAATGCCCGCCCGCACATAGCGAGAGTTTTTAAAGTTTGTCTTCGTGTTTACCAAAGTCTATCTTGGCCAGCAATATCGCCGTATCTCTTCCCAACTGAGAACATTTGGAGCATTATGGCCAGGGCCCTCCAATCATCTCGGGATTTTGGCGATGTAACGTACTATTTGGACAGAATATGGCACGATATCCGTCAGAAGGACATCCTACAACTCTATCAACCAACGCCAAGCCGAATAACTGCTTGCATAAGAGCCAGAGATGGACCAACCCGTTATTGACTTCCTCTGTTTGTGAAGCTCTTTGTCCTGAACAAATCATCCAATTTTTCTGAAATTGTAATCGTTTCTTAATCTGCACATTTACGCCATATCCACCGATTTCCTGTTATGTATGTTAAATTGTTGTTGTTGTTGTGGTCTTCAGTCCTGAGACTGGTTTCGTGCAGCTCTCCATGCTACTCTATCCTGTGCAAGCTTCTTCATCTCCCAGTACCTACTGCAACCTACATCCTTCTGAATCCGCTTAGTGTATTCAACTCTTGGTCTCCCTCTACGATTTTTACCCTCCACGCTGCCCTCCAATACTCAATTTGTGATCCCTTGATGCCTCATAACATGTCCTACCAACCGATCCCTTCTTCTTGTCAAGTTGTGCCACAAACTCCTCTTCTCGCTAATTCTATTCAATACCTCCTCATTAGTTATGTGATCCACCCACCTAATCTTCAGCATTCTTCTGTAGCACCACATTTCGAAAGCTTCTATTCTCTTCTTGTCCAAACTATTTATCGTCCATGTTTCACTTCCATACATGGCTACACTCCATACAAATACTTTCAGAAACGATTAACTGACACTTAAATCTATACTCGATGTTAACAAAATTTCTCTTCTTCAGAAACGCTTTCGTTGCCATTGCCAGTCTACATTTTATATCCTCTCTACTTCGACCATCATCAGTTGTTTGGCTCCTCAAATAGCAAAACTCCTTTACTACTTTAAGTGTCTCATTTCCTAATCTAATTCCCTCAGCATCACCCGACTTAATTCGACTACATTCCATTATCCTCGTTTTGCTTTTGTTGATGTTCATCTTATATTATTCCTCTTTCAAAACACTGTCCCTTCCGTTCAGCTGCTCTTCCAGGTCTTTTGCTGTCTCTGACAGAATTACAATGTCATCGGTGAACCTCAAAGTTTTTATTTCTTCTCCATGGATTTCAATACCCACTCTGAATTTTTCTTTTGTTTCCTTTGCTGCTCGCTCAATATACAGATTGACTAACATCGAGGAGAGGCTACAACCCGATCTCACTCCCTTCCCAACCACTGCTTCCCTTTCATGCCCGTCGACTCTTACAACTGCCATCTGGTGTCTGTACAAATTATAAACAGCCTTTCGCTCCCTGTATTTTACCCCTGCCACCTTTAGAATTTGAAAGAGAGTATTCCAGACAACATTGTCAAAAGATTTCTCTAAGTCTACAAATGCTAGGAACATAGGTTTGCCTTTCCTTAATCTTTCCTCTATAATAAGTCGTAAGGTCAGTATTGCTTCACGTGTTCCAATATTTCTACGGAATCCAAACTGATCTTTCCCGAGGTCGGCTTCTACCAGTTTTTCCATTCGTCTGTAAAGAATTCGCGTTAGTATTTTGCAGCTGTGACTTATTAAAATGATAGTTCGATAGTTTTCACATCTGTCAACACCTGCTTTCTTTGGGATTGGAATTATTATATTCTTAAGTAACTACGCGAATAATCTTAAGGATCGACCGGTCTCACCTTTCCAACTTTCATTAATATTAATAAGAAATGCAAAGCATGCAGGTACTTATTATATGTGTGTTCCTCCCTAATTAAACCTGCAATGTGCTGTTATTTAGTAATACGTTTTTTATGCACACAGACGTATGAGTCACAGAAGTCAGGAAGACAATTTTTTTTCACAATATTTGTTATTATCTGCCTAGAGTTATACTTCTGATGAGAGAAACAGTACTTTTGAGTGCATTTGAGTAAGTGGAAAAATTATGCTCATACCGTATTTTAAGAAAATACTATCTTATGACTGAAAATTTACATCGTCTTTTAGTGTCCCATCTTTTAAGAACTTGTCCAGCGGATTTTTTCAAACCGCCAGTCCCTTACTCCGTTTTTCTGCAAATTGGATCTGGCAACAATAGATTGAAACGAACCCGGACAAACGAATGTATTGTCGTAGCAGATGTGATCAACATTTCGACAACAGATGAATTATCATCAGATGCATTGACGGAGCGCACTCCTGTTGATAGTAGTTCGTTCTGTTTCCTGAGCGCTTTGGTAACCGGCTGTGAATATTCCGGTGTTCGACGAGGCCCATTAATGAAGATATACGCCGAGGGAACGCCAAATTCATAATCCTTTGAGGTAAACTGTGAAAAATATGTTCAATTATGGTGTACCGGCATACCAACAAAGAGCAGTTGTTTTGTAAAGGAAATGGTCATTAGTACTGGATGTTGACATATAGCAGGCGATACGCGAACAGTACTTTGTACGCCAAAATTTATTTTTGCATTATCTGAGCAGTAGAACAAACACGTAAATTGCTTGAGGCCAAACACAGTAAGGTGGTTTTCCATTGTAACATAGATGTGGTAACACAGCTGAACCGGACTTCGGTAGAAATAAAGGAAAAGAAAGATGGCAAGACCTGAGCAACGGCTTTTGTGGCTACACATTGTTTGGGAGTACAGCCAGTTGGACGTCAACTGGAAAGAATGCTCGACCGATAAGATAGCATGCCAGCTGTGGTGCTTGCGTAATGACTTAACAAAACGCAGTCCCCTTTCCTCTGCATACCGATTGTGTCATTCGCTCAACTCTTCTTGTTAAGTCGATTTCACGCTGTAATAAGAGCCAGTTTCATGCACTCGCAATATGCTGTTCATGTAAAATGTTTAAAGATAACTAAGACATCTACCAAATTAGAAGATTAATAGGTGTGCGAAGTCGTAACACGTTCTGTAGGAGTGAAAATTTGGAAATTTGTGGTAAGGTCTTATGGGACCAAACTGCTGAGGTCATCAGTCCCTAAGCTTACACACTACTTATACTGACTTACGCTAAGGACAACACACACATCCATGCCCGAGGGAGGACTCGAACCTCCGACGCGGACCGTGACAAGGCTCCTAAGACCGCGCGGCTACCCAGAGCGGTTCTAGGAGTGATGTTTTCCGTTGTATACGAACTAAATATTTCCATTTTTTTTCCTTGATATTCATATGTGATTTAATACATTGTACCATACACACTTTTTTCTCAAATTATTGTTAACTATGTATTGTAAGATTACAATCAATACCATATTGTATCACTTACGTTAAAGGTTAAACTTGATGAAATAATCACTCAAGCCATCACTGAAGTCATGTTAGAGACTCCTCGAAGTATTAAGAGGATTTAGAAGACCAAGTTTTACGTGGGAACTCTTGTCCGGAAACGTCATCCCAGGACGCTACAGAGCGCCAGTCACAGCCACCGGGGCCAAGATGTATCATAATTAACCGCGTAAACGCATACAGTTGAAAGTACACTAGAAGCAAAAAAGTCTCAGTAAACATAGGGTCGAAAATGCATGCTGTAAGAGCTACGAGCAATTTTTCATCTTCTATACTGTGAAACAAAGCTCTTTTACTGCAGACTCTTTGCTTTCCATATTTTGGGAAGTGACAGTATGGAACAAAACAAGAAAGAAATGTCAGGTATACATGTGCTCTAAAACGCATACGTTAAGAGCTATGAGCACTTTTTCATCTTCGCTACTTCGAAACATAACTCATCTAATGAACAAATGCTCATAACTTTTGAGGTACACATTTTAGAGCACATGTTTACTGGACACTTTTTTCTTGTTTTGGTCCAAACTGCCACTTTCCAAAATATGGAAAGCAAAGAACTTGCAGTAGAAGAGATTTGTTTCACAGTATCTAAAATGAAAAATTAAGGTATGCATTTCCGACCTTATGTTTACTGAGATTTTTTTGCTTCTAGTATCGTGTAATTTCAACTGTATGCGCTTACGCCATTAACTATGATATACGCTGTGTATAGGGTGATTCCGTGATCATATTAAAAATTTTTACAATGATGGAGAAGGACAAATGTATCAGTTTGAGGTAAGGATCCCTGTGCCGGAAACGAACGAATCGAAAGTTATAACCTAAAACCTTTCTGATACTTGTGACAGCGGAATACATCTACTCGTACTGGTACTGTACTGTAGGTTAGGCAACTTTTCAGCGATGGGAGCTATGAGCACTTGTTCAATAGAGGAAAGGTGTTTCACAGTAGCGAAGATGAACAAGAACTCGTAGCTGCTCATTTATGCATTTTAGAGCCCATGTTTACTGGACATCTTATCTTGATTTGGTCCATACTACCACCTAAATCGCCCCTACAACCTCTAGAAGTGTCCAACGTGGATTGCTCCTCAGATATGCGTTTTAGAGCCCATGCTTACTGGACATCTTTTCTTGATTTGGCCCATACTACCACCTAAATCCCTCCTACAACCTCTAGAGGTGTGCAACGTGGATTGCGAAACACCCTGTATATCTGTACAGTTCTGTCGTAAAATATTTTACATTTGAAATCGAATAAAAATTAATTTCTTTTATGCAAGATTATACTTGACAGTTACAAATAATTCTCATATTGCTAATCACTGTTGTATTAAATCGAGTTAAGTATTGTTGAGACTACAAGAATAGCTTGAGTCTTGAGTTTGCACGGAAACTCTTACAATACCTTACACACACTCAAATAAAATAAAAAAGCCCGCACTCAGACCTAGAGGACCTCGAAATGGATGGCGCCGGACGCCATGTTATCCTCTGCAATAGTGGCGTCATTCGGATACGGTATACATACAAGACGACCCTTATCGACCACGACGTTTCGAATTTTTGCTCTGTGAATTTTGTTAAGCAGTTTCTTCTTCTTCTTATTATTATTATTATTATCAAATTAAGTCTTATTATTAAAGATATTTATTCTTAACAACTCTGTTTTAAGACTCTAATAGCAATATTGTAACATTATATAAATATCATAATTTTATTACTAGGGAAGCCGCCGGATGGAGTGGCTGAGCGGATCTAGGTGCTGCAGTCTAGAACGGCGCGACCGCTACGGTCGCAGGTTCGAATCCTGCCTCGGGCATGTATGTGTGTGATGTCCTTAAGTTAGTTGGTTTAAGTAGTTCTAAGTTCTAGGGGACTGATGACCTCAGAAGCTAAGTCCCATAGAGCTCAGAGCCATTTGAACCATTTGAAAAACAACAGCGTTAGTATAGACCGCTGTAGCAGCCAGGAGGGAATAAAAGTGGACTTTTCCTATTACTGATTTGGAAAGTCCTACAGCTTAGAAGCGAACACTTAAAACCAAAGAGAGAGACTACTGTGGTATTGTGAACGTGTTTCGTGGCGACAGTTGCATGCGATCGCCTGCTGTGCTATTGTTTATGTTTCCCATAGCCTATGTGCGATGAAAGGCAGGGTGACTAGAGGTCCTGTTTTAACGGGACTGACCTTTTTTTCGTTCTGTGCCCCATTGTCCCGTAAAGAATTTAACGGGACGCCAAATGTCTCGTCTTTCCGTGATGAGCAGTAACATTACCTTTTTATTGCTCCATTTTGTGTTTTTATTTGTTTTTACGTTAATTTAGTGTCACAAATATAGCTTTTTTTCTAACATTTTCTTGAATCTTACTTTGCCTAGAACGCAAAGATGGAATAAAGGAGCACTATTTTGGTCACGGGAGGAGGCGATGTGTGAGCAAAAGATTTTCCATCATCCTGCTCAGTGCCAGTGACTTATGCGTGAACTTCACGATTCGCTTGGATTATTTGCTAATCGAGAAGTAACGGATGGGTCTAACAAGTTTTCGTTAAAGAACGTCATGGGGCTATCAATGTTCAATTGTATTTATAGTTACGAATTAGCTGTTTACTGTTAAATGACATGAATTTGCAGCAGATCCAGCCGACACGATGTCTTCGGACTGTTACAGATAACAATGAGAAGTAGGCTGCAATTTCAACACTGGGTTCGGTAAGCTCACTTTAGTGCGCCCATGAAACTAACTCGTGCACATTAATATGGGGAAAAGAAAGTGTTCTTTCTCGAAAACCATGAAAGAAGAGTTAACATTTCTTGAAGGAAACCACGAGTACTGAGGTAGAATGTACGTTGTGTCGTTCAGTTTTTTGCATTGATCTTAAATGGCATGCCGATATAACGTAGCTCATTAAGAAACAGAAACACCAGTTGTTTTTTTCTGCGAGAACTTCCAGCAACATAACTTCCTTTTTAAGTACGAATAAACTAAAAACAGAGGAAGATAAACGTATCGCTGCGGAAGAAGGCCTGTTTCCGTTCCATACTGCAAAACACAATCATTCTTCCCGTTCAATGGACTGCACGGCTCTTCTATCATAGACCTATCTGAGAAGAGATTCACATGTTCTAGGAGAAAATGCGAGTCGATTTTAGTGAACGTTTTGTCCCCGTTCGCAATACATCCAAGTTCAGTGAGAACTTAAAGAAGCTAAGTATGTCTGTGATCGTTGATGCATCATACCACAAAAGCTTAAAGCCAGCGCAGATTCTAGCTAGGTATTTCATTCCTACCAAAGGTGTTCAGTGCAAAGTAATCTCTCTTCAGAACACTGGTGGAGAAACGACGTAATTGTTGGCTAGCTGTAGTATGGGTATTTTAAAAAAGCAAAATACAGTTGTCAAGACTGTCGCATTTTGTGCAGATAACTGTAATACCAACTCTGGTGAGTACAAGAAGGCAGCAACAAACAGTGTTTATTTCAAGCTGAACAATGCTCTCAACATGAATATTCAAGGTATCGGCTGTGCAGCCAATGGGGTACGCAATTGAGTTCAAACAACAGCAGACATCATCATAGAAAGAATAGTGAATACAATTTTTCAGTATTTTCATATTTACACTGTGTGTATTAACGAGAGTTATCGATATATATGAACTTTGAAATCTTATTTTCTGTCTCAGAATACGTGTCCTATATGGCTGAAACACTTTCCTGGAGCCCACAGTAACTTCTTTGGCTTCATTTCACACAAAGCCAATTGAAAATGTTTTCAAATTCAATCCAAAAGTTGGAAAGAACCGCGATTTCAGTACCAGAATTAGCTGAGGAGTTAGAGCTGCATAAGGAAAATATTAGTACAGGAAGTTAAGTAAATTTCAAACTTCAGTTATTTCTTAAGTTTTCATTAACTTGGAAAAGTAAGGTTATTTTACTGAGTCAAATTACGAGACTATTACCAATTTATTTTATGACTCATTTACAAAAGTAGACTTATCTGTTTCAAGCTACGAAATCATTTCATTGGATAACACTGAAAAATTCTGTTTCTTGGGTTGCTTAAAAATTCTGAAGACCGTAGATTTACGTGCAACGTTTCAAGTACATGAAGATGTATTGTTTGATGAAACAGGATGCGTGAGCAACATCATATCCAAAAAACATGAGGAATGGGGAAAAGCTAATTTGAAAACATATAAGAGATGGTTTGATGTATTCCACACACCAAAAAGTAGAGGTACTTAGTGCAAAAATATGAGACGCTTGTGAGTTTTGCTCTTGCTGTGACAGGCACAAATGCTGCAGTGGAAAGCGTATTTTCAGTTGTGAATTCCCTTTGGATTGATGAGAAAAACTGTTTTGCGACTGAAGCTATTGAAACAATTGTAATAGTTAAGACATGAGACCTTACCTGCATCGAATCCTACAACCTGCTAATAACCAGTTCAAATCTTTTGAAAGATGTTAGGTCTTCTAATCAGTACAAAGTCAGTCGCAATGTTCCTGATTAAGTAGCTAAACGGTCTACGGATTTTTGATGTCTGCATTAGCGTTCATTTGTTAGAAATTGCTCCGTCAGTTTCTCAATATTTTGTGTTATAAATAGTTCTTCTAAAAACAACCAATTTTCACAAGATGCAGTGCCATTAAAAGCATATTTCAAGTGTCTGGTAAAAATAGAGGCCTTTTTATGTGTGTAAACTCAAGTTTTTACATGTTTTAGTAAAGCAATGTAGTCATATACGCAGAATATTTCCTTTTGTTTAGGGTCCCGTTTTGTGCCATTTTTTTGTCTCAATTTTTCGCAATGTCTCGTTTTTTCGCGTGGAAAATCACGCTAATGTAAAGCCTAGTTTACACGACGACACTAGGTTGCAGGCAACTGCGCTACCGGCTACTGCGCGTTTGCGCAACTTGTTGGTGAAACTAGTTGCATAAGTTTTGAGGTTATGTGTGTTCTTAGAGTGCAGACAAACTGAAATATGAAGTTGGGAACTTTTTGGATATCTATGCTTTGCATAGATGTTTGTGGGATTTCAGTGATGCTGATAACAAAAATAAGCAACATATTGCTGCCGCTGAGACCGTCATGTGCGATCATAAAATAGATGGTTTGACAATACATATTTGGGCTGCAGCGCAAAATTTGAGTGAGGAGCACATATACAACTGAATTAAGAAACATACAAGCAAGTGTAATTCTAGCTGTGACAATGCTCTTGTCTCCAAGACTAAAATCCCATCGTTTGAGTTGGTCAACTCTTTGTTACGGAATATTGTTGACAGGACAGAAGGCTATGCAAATTCAAGAAGCTGCATTCTTTATTCAATATTCATCTATTTAAAACGTCGCTGCAGTGCTCTCCATTCACATATGTTAGAATTTTGAAATATTGCCACCGTACAGATCTATCTTCAAGAGAGTAGTTTGCAATCCATTCTCTTCTTAATGCGGCCTGCTACAAATAATTATTGTTGCTAATGTTAATAATTATTACTGTTAATGTTAATAATTATTGCTGTTAATGAAATAGCGTCATCACCAACTAAAACCGCATCTTATAGCATGCCGAGTGTTCTCGACTGTAATGCACGCGACATGTAATTCCAGTCTGGCGACAGTACTTCATGCGTTACAGTACCTTTATTCCTTATTACATAATTAACTCTATTTAGAACAAACGTGAACAGTTCTGGTGACATTATAAGATAATTAAAAGAACTTCTTGGATCTTCCGTTGTAAATTATTTCAGCAAGGATGCTAAGCAAACGAGCTGACGTCTTTTCTTCATTCAGTCACGAATCAAAACACGTTTCTCATTTTCTTCTTCTGCAGCGGTTCCACCCAACAAGCTTTAACTCCATCACAGCTCGTACGACGTGCAGTTGCCAAAAATTTCATTTCAGACTCGACTCAGGGACCGACAAAACGACGAAACTGAAGTGTATACTGGTGTCGCCGTGTCTACAGTCATATATGAAACTACTTGCGTGAAACTCATTTCACGCAACGAGTGACGCAACCTTATGTCGTCTTGTAAACTAGGCTTAAGGTAAGTGAGAAATATTTCGTATTAAAACAAATATTATGACGATTAATTGCTACAGTATTAGCAAAACGTTCTATTCCAATCTTCGCAACTATGTATTTGTAAGCTGTTTGTGTTATGTGATTTCGTATCCGGACTACATTTAGACAGATGGTGTCCATCTGAGGATGGTGGAATTGCTTGCCATGGAAAACTGACCGTATTTTTGCAATGTACTTAGCTTGTTTCGCAAAATTTAAAGTGCAAGAAGAAGCTTTTTGAGGAATTCAGTGAAGAAGACAGCCACATTGTTTTTAAATTATTGTTTCAGAATTGTTTGTACCGCTGGAAAAAATTGACTGTCCTGTCGTGCTGTTCTTCCGAGACGTAAATGGCATCAATTACTTCTTGTAAATCATTACATATCTTAAGAAAAACCGCAATGTCTCTTGCTGGTTCTATTTACAGTCAAATTATTGGAGCCAAACTATCTTCAATCAAGAAAGTTTAAGGGTTTTCTGATAAATGTAAGAGTTGTAAATCGTACAACGAGGCAAAGAGCAGTATTGGCGATTTAGAAAGTTTCCAGTTTTTCTCACAAACACGAATTTGTACTAGAAGAACAGACCACTGCATTGAAATACCCAGTCTGTATGATGGGCAGAAAGTTCTACAGAAATATTTGACTAGAACTTCAGGCGAAGAAAAAGGAAAAAAATGGATGATCTGTTTGACATAGCTCCTTCTTACGCTTTGAGACACATGAATAATGAAGAAGATAAGATATTTTTGACATTTCAGCGCCAGAAAGAGCAGACTGGCTTCATGGCTGGCGTTGATAACAAACTAAACCGCAAAGAAGAAAAGCATAGAAGCGAACTGCAATACAAATTACCAGAAGAAGAAGAACTTATGAAGAAATAGAACAACGTTTTTCTAATTACGAAATTATTTAGAGAGAGAGAGTGATCACTTAATTTTAAGAACGCAAGGAAGTGATAATAGTGATGACAGTGAAAATCTCACTGTCGGCATTCACCAAACATCACCGAGAGTGCAAAACCGCTGCAGTAACAAAAACTCGAGGTAAACTGCAGCTTTCTTTCTCCTCGTCTCTCTGAATTTTTTGATTGGTGCAAAATCAGTGATAGAAAGGAATTTCCATATTAATTGCTTTAATTGCTGCTGCAGGTACTTTCAGGCATGAAACAGAAAACCTGGTTATGAATCTAACTTCTTTTTCAACGTCTCAGAAAAAATTTTAGAGAAGCGAAACATGTAGAAATTCAGCATAAATTTGACGCAAATGATTTCCAAGAATTAGTGTTGATTAGAGTAGAAATTGGTCCCAGTGCTCAAAAGTGTTGAAAAGGTAGACAGATTTAACAGTATTAGTAACCATCGAAGGCAAGGGACCATTGTTGGAAGTCCCTAAAATTCCATCTTCTGGAGAAGATCAAGCCATGGTTGTTTGCCAGGCAGTAGAGAAGTGTGTTATAGCTGAAGAAATTCGGGCACTTTGCTACGAATGATGTTATAAAAAGACGTGTCAGACTCATTCAGGACTACAATAATATTCTCACAGAAGACGAAGCGGAGTAGCAATTTGTTTAACAGATTCTTGCTGAAGAGTATAAAAAATACCCAACTGTTAATAAATCTTATTAATAAATAATATTCAGTGCTCATTTAATCAAATTATCTTTTGAGTCTACAAAAATGAATGTTGCAGAATGATTACCGTAAATAAAAATGTTTCTCAAACTAGAAATGTTTGCATTATGAAAAGTAAACTATATATTTCTTACATTTTTCGTATTGTTTTTAGAATTCCTAGAATGAATTTTTCAATAATATAAGTCAAAACGATTTTAAACAATTTCTGTGTTTGCTTGAAAGTGTCATATACACTATTTTCATGAAAGACAAGTAGACAGTGCAGATAAGGAAGAATACAAGGCTTTTTAACGGAAATAGAAGTGCGGATGCTACGTTCCATCTTCAAGCCATTTGTTAGTTTGAGATGAAATTTTTCGCAAACGCTTTTTTTGTCAATTGGAACGAAACTGAGGGTTGTGTGTTTGTGTGTGTGTGTGTGGGGGGGGGGGGGGGGGGGAGGAGCAAATTTTTAACTTACGGAAAATTACACATAGTTAAGGGCTACCCTAGTGTTCACTGACAAGTGTAACCGCATAAGCCGAACGGCTGCATTGCCTGCTTCGGTTCGGAGCATTTTAATGCCTGCATTCACGGCGCCCACATAGACCACTGCCATCCAACGGCCAGAGGCAGTCCAGACTATACTTTCCCGCGTATAAACCGAAAACCGCCGGCTGATTGGTGGACCGGTATAACATGTGCTGACACAAAAGAGCGCCTTCGGAATTTGGCGGGATGACACGATATAGGACGAAAATTTTTTGTAATGTTTTGGAAGGGAAAAGAGGGGCTGAATCTAAGAGTACGATTGGCAGCTGCTTCTGTGTCCACCCGCGATTGGAGATTTTCCTGCGCGTGACAAGACGCTAATCTTTCAGTGTGAAGACAAAGTCAGGAGTTCAGGGATTCGCCTCTGGACACTCGGAGAGATCAGTCGTGCTTCACTTCAGGACTGTCAGAGTTCCTCACTTCTGGTCAGCTAGAATGAAAGCGATCGCAAGAGTCAGAAACGTTAGTGTTCTAACATTCTGCATGGTGTCTGTCTGTTCTAAGTCGTGTCTCCCAACCACATTCGCGCAACGACGCTCTGAACGTGTTTTTTAGGGAATTGACTAGTTTGAACCTGGGACCTGTTGCTGGTAAGGAGACGCCAGACCACACATGACATGTAGAGTTCAGAAGAGTTCAGTGAGACTAGCGATGGTATAATCAAATACTTAATGATTTCAGCGTCAGCTCCACTGTACTCCCTGTAAAAGAATCTTAATACTAACTTAATTTAGTGGAAGGGGGTCAAGGCTTTCCTATTTTTAGTTAGCTGGTAAAATAACATCGAAAAAGCAGTTAAGTTTACCATTGGAATTTTTATTCTGCTCACAAAACATTGTTTATAAATTGCGCTATTGATGAAAGGAAATATTGTAATACAGGATGATAAAAACCAACTACGTTCAACAAAGATGTGAACGAATATTCCCTGAATGGGTTTCCAAGTTCTATAATGGATCGAAGGATGACCTATGCCATATCACATCTATAATCTAGGTTTAAATTAAATTTCATAAAAGAGAAAACTATCAAAAATGGTCTACAGTGACCCTCAATTATCTTTAATTACTTATTTAACTTGTCGTAAATTACAGTGGCTGATGTGGCTTCTCAATAATTATATAACAGAAAAATCATCGCGTTTCAGATTTGAACTTCTAGTAGCAAATGTGAATACCACGAAGTTTAATTGACGATCGACACTAGTATTACGTAAAAAGGGGATGTAACAGATGAGACTTCTGCAGTTCTGAGTGAAGTCTTATGCGCTGTTATGCGGCATCGCGTGCGTTCATTACCTTGTTGGTGGTTAGGCAGTGTCAGCAGTGGCGGCACAGCTCCACAGACCTCGCCGTCTCGGAAGCAACTCCCTCTAACCTCTCTTTACTACAATTTACTGTAGTGGGTTTAAGAAAAGGTATCTGGCTGTGTTTTCAACTGACCAATCAGGGTCTCAATGTTAACATTAAGCTCTGCCTACAAAAATTCTGTCTATCCAATGAGAAACGTTATACTTTTCATGGTGGGGAAATGTTTTTAATGTTTGCAACGTAACAGAGATGCGTATAGTCTCATACTAAAACTTGCAGCTGGTGTGGCCCTTTTAGTGTTATCGTAAGATCTATACTTTTCTTCTGGAGGGCTCTATCTTTTAACATGGGCTGGAGGGTGGTCTTGGCGGTCGGCGGACGATGTGGGTATTCCTTATCGTAGGGCCTTCTAGCTTAAACGATTCTGCTCTCGGCTTCTGTTCTCGTTTCTCCCCTCGGAACTGCGTCTGTTTCACGATGGGAAGGTATGACGTGCATTTAGGCGTTCTTGTGTTAGTCTATGGTATTCCATTTGCTCACTCGCTGATCGTATTACTTTGGTTAATTTAATGTCAGGATTTATTCGGAGCCATGTGACATACTGTCGGATCTGCTATCATGTCAGGGTTTTCATGGAAGGTGTTGGATTTGCCTGACACCTTACAGTGTTAGCACTTGGTGAAAAAAGTCGAATTTGTTTATCGTTTCACGTCCGCACTGATTTGGTCGGGTCTTTATCCATGGGCGCGGAACCCCTCTGAGAGCAGCTGCAACATCGTCTCTGTGCTCGGAGCTGCGGGCACGCGTCCAGTTTTGCAGGTGCTAATGTATTCGCAGCATCGGTGCAGTAGTCTGACCACTCCCAGATAACGCTGTCGCCCTACCCCATACACAGCCACAGCTTGCATGTATGCTGTATCAAGGACTCTGTGCTGGCACGGTAGCTGAGCGTGTCCGCTCAGAGAGCTGGTTGGCCTCTGTAATAAAAAAAAAAAAAAAAAACTGAGTGGAAGGATCAACAAACGGACTCTAACGGATGTCATGTGACGTCCACAACGACCAAACACAACGATCAACAACGAACAAAATGGAAAAAAGTGGTCAGTGCGACAGAATGTCAATCCTAAGGGCCCAGTTTCGATTCCCGGCTGGGTCGGAGATTTTCTCCGCTCACGGACTGGGTGTTGTGTTGCCCTAATCATCATCACTTCATCCCCATCGACGCGCAATCGCCGAAGTGGCGTCAAATCGAAAGACTTGTACCCGGCGAACAGTCTACCCGACGGGAGGCCCTAGTCACACGACATTTTTTTACATTTCCAATATTGTTTGTAATAGTCAGGGGTAACGTGTTAAGGCATAGTCTCACGTACAATGTTTGTAGGGCTCTATAACGTGATGGTTAGTCGCACTCCTGAACGCGAATCCAGCCAATATCTCATTACCCAAGTTACATTGTTCTCATTTATATTCCATTCAGTTATGTGTCTGGTAATACTTTAGTAATTCTCGCAATAAATCACTTTGTGATACCAAAATCTTTGTATTACTTAGTTGTTGAATTTCACCTTTATTATCAGGGCCCTTTGCCAGATACGAGTGATCAGCTATTAAATTATCACAAACAGAATATATCGAAGGCGCAACTCTTAAACTGATCACAAACAGGGCCGTATCATAATTTTCTCCATAAATTGTCTGTTGCCTGGTAGGAATTGTGGTAGTTAAAAAAAGGGGGGGTTGAATGCATTAGCGTAACTAAAGCTGATTTATTTAGTGAATTTTGGTGACGTGCCCACCTCTCAACCCCAGCATCTCGCAAGATAGCTGTGTGAAATTTTTCGAAGGTAACCAGTGCAGTCGATACTGTTTGGCCTACAGTTGTTCGCTTAATACTGTAGCCTATTGGTTCTTCTAATGTGAATACGTCTGTCAAGACTGGATTGAAAGAAGGTGTATCACAGTGAGCGACATGAACGTTTGTAAGAGGAGGGAGGCCATGAACGGAACGGATCCTGTGCCTCGTATGTTCCCACTTTTAAAGTTTAAAATACGAACACATATTCACGTTTTACCAATTGCCGTAATAAAATGTCTTACAAATATCAGCATGAGAAGCAAGTAGTTGTGGAACATCTGTGCATTTTCAAGGCTAAATTGTTTGACAACAATAATTCATTTAACTATGTTTAATAAGGTTAACACTGCATGCAAAAAATGTCCTCAGCTTTTTAGTTCCTTCTGTAATCTACAATCATTTACCTCATGTCCGCAAACTTTCCTAATCCGTACAACGGTCCGTACGTTACGATGAAAGAAGATAAAAAATCATACATTATTGACAAAGCAGTGTAAATGAAATTACCTCAAGACTCATTCACCAGGAGTTTCGTTTCTACATAATACAGCAAAGCATACACAACATAAATTTACTTTTATGCCAGAGACAGTCACTGTTTGAATATTAGTCTCAGCCAAACAGGAGGAAATGACCATGTAGTCAAAGACGCCGCTTAACAGTGTTGCTTGCTCTGTATTATGTAGCAGGCAGCTGAATTCATCCTCCAGGTAGAGGGGTGACGAGTCTGGTACCACCCAAAGTGCACACTAACCGGATGAGACGCATCTTCCCACTCTACGTCATAAATGACAGACAGTCGATGGCCAATCTCAGATGTGAATTTTGTCATCCTGTACCCTTTGCCAACGACGCAAGTAGTAAATGAAGCGACAGACAAAGTATATGAGGAAATTGAATGGGTAATTCAGTATGTAAAAGGAAATGAAAATCATATGGTCATGGGGAAGTAGAACGCTGTTTTAGGGGAAGGGATGAAGAAAGCATTACGGGAGAATATGGGCTTGTCAGTAAGAATGCGAGAGAAGAAAGATTATTTGAGCTCTGCAATAAATTTCAGGTGGTAACAGCGAATACTCTCTTCAAGAATCACAATAGGTGGAGGTATACTTGGAAAAGACTGAGAGACATGGGGAGGATCCAGTTAGATTACATCATAATCAGACAAAGATTCCGAAATCAGGTACCGGATTGTATGCGTACCCATGTGCAAACATAGACTCATATCACAATTTAGAAATGATAGTGAGTGGACTGAAGCTTAAGAGAAAAGACAGTAAGAATCAGATACTACAATACTGGTTGACGAAAGAAGGCAGGGAAAGACAGAAATACAACAATATAAATCAGTTAGGCTGTGGGAACTATGTGAAGAAATCGAAAAAGAAATAATCATCAGGAAGTTTGATTTAGCGCATAGAAAAGTGGAAACAATCTTCGGTGAAATGGAAAGCAAGGGTGGTAGCCTTAAGGGTGCAATGAGAATTCCACTGTTCAATGCAGAAGAGAGAGCAGACATTTGCGAATAGTGAGTACATTGAAAGCCTCTATTAGGGGGAGGACTCGTCTGATAGTGCATTAGAAGAAGAAATCGAAATCGATAGGAGTGAAATAGAGAACCATAATATAGTCAGAATTTCAAAGAGCTCTGTAAGACATCAAATAAGGCAGAATGTATAGGTAACATTCTTTGGAATTCCTAAAATCAGTGGGGGAAGTGATAGCCAAATGACTATCCAAGTTGGTTTATATAATATATGAGGCTGACGATGTACCATCTAACTTTCGGAAAAATTTCATCCACATATTTCCGCAAATAACAAGAGCAGATAAGTGCAAAAACTATCGCATTTTCAGCTTAACAGCACATGCATTCAAACTGCTGACAAGAATAATATGCAGAGGAAAAAATAAGAAAACTGAGGATCAGTTAGATGACAATCAGTTCGGTTTTAGGAAAGGTAAAGGTGATAGGTGTCATGTATAATTTTGGTTCAAGTGGTTCAAATGGCTCTGAGCACTATGGGACTCAACTGCTGTGGTCATAAGTCCCCTAGAACTTAGAACTACTTAAACCTAACTAACCTAAGGACATCACACACATCCATGCCCGAGGCAGGATTCGAACCTGTGACTGTTGCGGTCGTGCGGTTCCAGACTGTAGCGCCTTTAACAGCTCGGCCACTCCGGCCGGCTATAATTTTGGTATCTGAATCGATTGTGAGCGAGCAGCGAAGTCGTAAAGCTATATCGCAGAACTTAGGTTATTATCTTTGGTGAGAGCGTAGTCGCAGGAGCAGATAGTGGTTAGTAAAGAAGTAGGTGTTATGTTTCAAATGTAAAGTCTCAATTCGTTGATGTATAATTGGGATGATTATGTAATGGTAACTGATCTGAGAAGAAGAAAGTGTAATGGAATCTTTTATTTACGTGAAGAGGAACTATAAGGTAATTGTTTGAAGTTACTCTTTTATTATTTCAGCACCATTTTTCATCTAAGTGTCTCTTACAATTTTTTATTGATCATGTTTTTTTTTTGAAAAGTAGAAAAGGAACCAAGTGTGTTCCGAAAATACTTCGATTTGCAACTAACAGAGAATTCACTGCACCTCACGAGTGTCTCTGTGTAGATATAACAATTTTCAGCTTTCTTACAGCGGCAGGCAAGGCAGTGCAGTACAACAACGCGTTATCCAGATTTGCAAACAGTAGAGGTAAGTATTAAGTATTTTTAAGTGTTCAATTGAGTCAGGGTCAACCTCTTTCATTCTGAGACAGTCAAATATTTTTGTGTTCTGTACCAGTTTTAGTTCTGGGATCTGTGATCAATTTTGATAAACTAATTATCGTAGGTTTTATGTCAAAGTTCATTATTCACGTAGTTTATACTGTTCAAAATTCTTCCAGTCAGATTTTTAACTTTACAGTATGAAATACTTCCCTATACATTACGACAACTAATTATTATTACAGTACAGCTTTGCCTTCACATTACAACAGTACAAGTTTCATTACGGTGGTTCATTTCTTATTACAACTCGGATTTTACGATCAGAAACAGTACTTCAGTCCTTTTTTTTTTGTTTTTGTTTTTGTTATTTAGATGACTTTCAATTGTACCAGAAATGCATTTCTCATGTTGCGCATGATAATCGAAGCAAGACTGAAGTAAAATAAAGACACGCTCATAGTATTCGTTGACCTACAAAAAGCGTTCAACAAGGTAAAATGGTGCAATACGTTCGAAATTCTAGAAAAAGTATGAATAAGCTATATAGAAGGATAGGTAACATACAATGTGTACAAAAACCAATTACGAACAATAAGATTGGAAAAGAAAGAACGAAGTGCTCAGATTAAAAAGACAGGGATGCTGCCTGTTCAATCTATACATCAAAGGAGCAATGACAGAAATAAAATGTGGTTCAAGAGAGGGATTAAAATCAGGGTGATGACATTGCTGTCCTTAGTGAATGGGAGAATAATTGCAGGATCTGTTGGATGCAATGGTCTAATGAGCACAGAATATGGACTGAGAGTAAATCTGAAAAAGACAAATTGATTATATGTATCAGAAATAGTAATAGTGAGACACTTAATATTAAAATTGTGTACCTCGTTGTAGACAAAGTAAGAAATCATGCTACCTTGAAAACAAAATTATCCATCACACACGAATCGAGGGGGACATAAAAAAAAACAGACTAGCATAGGCAAAAAGGAGATTCCTGCCCAAGAGAAGTCTGCTGGAATCTAACATACCGGTAGACCTTAATGTGAGGAAGAAATTTCTGAGAATGTATATTTGAAGCACAGCATTGTATGGTAATGAACAGTGGACTGTGGGGAAACCGGAACAGAATAGAATCTAAGCGTTTGAGATGTGCTACAGAATAATGTTGAAAATGAGATGGACTAATAAGATAGGGAATGAGGAAGATCTGTGCAGAATCGACGAAGGAAGGAGCGTATGGAAACCACTGAAGGTGAAGAGAAAGGATGATAGCGCAGGTGTTAAGACAGCAGGAAATAACATCCATTGTACTAGAGAGAGAAAAAAATGGCTCTGAGCACTATGGGACTTAACATCTGAGGTCATCAGTCCCCTAGAACTTAGAACTACTTAAACCTAACTAACCTAAGGACATCACACACATCCATGCCCGAGGCAGGATTCGAACCTGCGACCGTAGCGGTCTCGCGGTTCCAGACTGCAGCGCCTAGAACCGCATGATCACTTCGGCCGGCTACTAGAGAGAACTGTAGAGGGTAAAAACTGTAGGGGAAGACAGAGATTAGAATACCGCAAAGAAAATACTGAGGACGTACATTGCCAGTGGTACTCCGAGATGAACAGGTTAGCGCAGGAGAGAAATTCCTGCCCGGCCCAATCAAACCAGTCAGCACATTATCGCCAATTAAGTTGATGTTTATGCCCTCTCCCACCTGTCATGCTGAAAACAGCATATTCGCGTTCCTGGAGTATTTCGGTTCTAAAAGGAACAATATTTGTCCAGTGGAGACATGAAGCTCCGATCATCAGCACAATCGAGTATATTTTTTTTAGGAAGAACTCCGCAAACAGCTGTATTTCGATCCAACTTCAAAAGCTACTACCGATGCTGCATCGTAAGGTGCATATCCAAACAACAAGAAATAAACAATGATACTGGCTGAAACCCTAAACGTTGAAGTGAGAGCCATAAGCACTCAATTAAGAGCATAAAAAAAACAAGCGTCCTTACAAACGTTACAACATGATAAACAACACGGCAGGGAATATAGGGCCACCTTCCATAATTAAAACTGAATGTCAGCAGGGTAGATAGTCATTACTCTACCTGGTATTGCTTTCAGCGACGACGACGCTATTTTTGATGCCGTGTCGGATAGGAGATGTACTGACAAAATCCCGTAAAGAAGCTGCAGGTACAAAATATGTATTGAGAATTAAACGGTAAAGGGCATAAACGAAATGTTTGTCACGAATGCAGAGAATAGTATCTCTGGTGTTAGTGAACCTTATAAAGTTCAGGGAAAAGAAATAAAAAAAAGAGGTTTGCTGATGACATCGTAATTCTGTTAGAGAAAGCGAAGGTAATGGAAGATGAGCGGAATGGGTAGTGCCTTGAAACGAGGATGTTAAGATGAACATCAATAAAAGCGAAAGAAGGGTAACAGGAAGTAGTCGAGCTAAATAGGCGATGCTAAGGGAATTATATTTTGTAACGAGACACTAGACGTAGTCAACGAATTTTTTGTACTTTGGCAGAAAAATAATTAATGATGGCTAAAGTAGAGAGGATACAAAAAAATGCTAACAATAACAAGAAAAAAATTTCTGAAAAAGAGAAGCTTGTTATCATCGAGTATAAGTTTTAGGAACTATTTTCTCAGGGTATTTGTGTAGCATGTGATCTTGTACCAAAGTGAAACATAGATAACAGAAACATTAGATAAGAATAGCAACTTTTAAAATGTGGTTCCACAGAAGAATGCTGAACATTTTATGGATGTATTGAATAACAAATAATAAGATACTGAACCGAATAGACATGAAAAGAAAGTAACTGCAGCCATTGACTAAAAGAAGGGATCGGTTGACAGAACACATCCTGAGGCATCAAGAAATCGTCAGTTTGGTAATGGAGGGAAGCATGGCGGATTGAACTTGTGTAGGGAGATCCATGAACCAAAGACATTGCCGAGATGGGCTGACTTGCGTGCCTGAACCATACACTAGCTGTAATGTAGCTGCAACCGTAATGGATGAGTACTTGTGGAGAAAACGAGCAGACGTGTAGTTCATGAAGAGGAGCAGGAGCAACTGCAACAATCTGGATAACTGACTGATCTACATCTATATTCCGTAAGCCACCTTGTGGTTTGTGGCGGAGGATACTTTGTGTATCACTGTCATTTCCCCACTTTTCTGTTGCAATCGCGAATAGTTCGCGGGAAGAACGATTGCCTGTAAGCCTCTGTGTCGACTCAAATGTCTCTTATTTTATCTTCATGGTCCCTTCGCGAGATACACATAGGAGGATGCAATATATTTGTTGACCCTTCTAGGACCATACACTCTCGAACTTCAACATTAATCCACACCGTGATACAGAATGGCCAACGGCCTTGCCGCAATTCGTAACACCAGTTCCCATCAGATCACCGAAGTTACTCTCTGTTGGGCTTGGCTAGCACTTGGGCAGGTGACCGTTCGGGCCTGCCGAGCACTTTTGGCAAGCTGGGTGCACTCAGTCCTTGTGAAGCCAGTTGAGGAACTACTTGATTGAGAAGTAGCGACTCAGACCACGAAAGCTGACACTACTGTGTGAGTAATGTGCTGACCATATGCCCTTCCATATCCACATCCAATGACGCCTATCAGCTGAGGATGACACAGAGGTCGGTGGATACCTTTGGGTCTTCCGAGGCCTGTTCGGACGGAATTTTTGTTTAGATACAGAATGCCTCTCTTGTAATGCCTGCCACTGGAGCTGTCTGATCACCACTGTGACGCATCCGAGCCTGGAAATAAACGTGGCATTCTTCTTCAGATATTAACAGTTTCTTTCTGTCAGTACTCTCTGGTACGGATCCCATACTGACGAGCAATATTCAAGTACTGGAGGAATAGGTGTTTTGTAAGCCATTTCCGTTCCTGATGACTGCATTTCCTGAAGATTCTTCCAATGGATCTTAGTCTGGCATCTGCATTACTCGCGCCCGTATCTCGTGGTCGTGCGGTGGCGTTCTCGCTTCCCACGCCCGGGTTCCCGGGTTCGATTCCCGGCGGGGTCAGGGATTTTCTCTGCCTTGTGATGGCTGGGTGTTGTGTGATGTCCTTAGGTTAGTTAGGTTTAAGTAGTTCTAGGGGACTGATGACCATAGAAGTTAAGTCCCATAGTGCTCAGAGCCATTTGAACCATTTTTTTGCATTACTCGCCATTAATTTTATGTGGTCGTTCCATTTCAGATCTCTCCCTACGTACACTCCAAGATACTTTATGGAAGTAACTGCTTCCAGTGATTTATTAATCATACAGTAAATGATATTTCTAACACTAATGAACAAGTTACCAAAAATTTTAAACGTGTTTCTGTCTTCATATGCGCAATACATTACATTTGGTTATGTTGAGGGTCAATTGCCAATCCCTGCAACAAGCGTCGATTCTCTCCATGTCCTCCTACCTTTCCCAGTTTTATATCACTGCAAGTTATCTATATATCACAGCATCTTCTGCGAAAAACCTCATGGAACTTCCGACTTTATTTGCTAGGTCATTTATATACATCATGAAAAGAAATGCTCCTGTAACACTCCCCTGCGATACACCCCAAGCTATATTTACGACTGAAAACTTCTCCCTGTCCAGAACAACATGCCGTTGTTGCTAGAAACTTATCAACATTTCTTACGCTCGTAGGCAAATTAGGCGACAGTAGTAGTTGTATCGAACGTTCTCCTGAAACAAAATAAGACAGGATCTACCTAGGCTCCCATATCGGTCCTTACAGAGGAGAATTTCGGCCTCCAGAAATGCCACACTGCGCGAGCATTAAACACGTTCCAAAATTCTACAACTGACCGACGTCAGGGATACAAGCCTATATACGAGGGTCGTTCAATAAGTAATGCCCCACATCATTTTAAAAAGTCATTTATATGCATAGGCAAACGTCCTTGTTGGTGCTTCACTTTTGATGTTTGTTCTATGGGCCACAGAAGTTTCGAACCGTTCTGGCAGATGGCAGAGCCGTAGTACAGCGTCAAAATGACGTCTACATTCGACTCATGTTACAGGCAGTGTGCTGTTACTGAATTCTTGTGTGCAGGAAAAGAAACCGTGGCGAACATCCATAAACGGTTGTGTGCGGTGTATGGCGATGCTGCAGTTGATAGGAGTACAGCTGGACGATGGTAAATAAAGTTGCAGCTTTAGGAAATGCAGAAACAGAGCTCCATGACCAGCCACGCTCGGGACGTTCTGTCACAGCCACTGCTCCAGATATGCCGAATCGTGCAGATGCCATTATTCGTGCTGACCGGAGCGCACAACTCGACAATTGGCTCTACAGTTGTCGGTCAGCATTGGATGTGCGTCTGCAATGATCGAGACCTTCTGGTGTTCAAAGAGGTGCTCACGTTGGGTTCCACGAATGCTCACAGCAGACCGCAAAATTCAAAGAAAGGCCATTTTATCCGAATTGTTGGAGCATTTTGATACCGATGGAGACACCTTTCTGTCACGGATCATTACAGGGAACGAAAGATGGGTGCTCCACTTTGCGCCGAAAACAAAGAAAAAGAAACCGTGGCGAACATCCATAAACGGTTGTGTGCCGTGTATGGCGATGCTGCAGTTGACAGGAGTACTGCTGGACGATGATAAATAAAGTTGCAGCTTCAGGAAATGAAGAAAAGATGATGAGAATGTCAGTCATGCTGTGAAAACATGGCTACGACTAGAGGACAAGAGCTTTTACCAGCAGGGAATACATGCTCTTCCACAACGTTGGAGTATGGCCATAGAACGTGATGGAGACTATGTAGAAAAATAGGACATGGAGTGGCATCGTCCTCATTCACCACAAAAGAAGAAATTCAAGACAACCCCCTCGGCCGGAAAATTCATGGTGACAGTCTTCTGGGGTTGCGATGCCGTCATTCTCGTGGATGTGATGCCAGGAGGCTCAACCATCAGTTTAGGGACATACATGAAGACTCCGAGTAAACTCGAGAACCGTTTCCGACGCGTTCGGTAGGACAAGAATTCAGCAGAAATCTTGCTCCAACACGATAATGCACGCCCACACACAAGTCTGAGAACCCGGGAACACATCGCCAAATTTGGTTGGACATCATTGCCTCATCCACCCCACTGTCCAGACCTGGCACCCTCGGACTTCCATCTCTTTGGGCTGCTTAAAGATTCTCTATGGGGTAAACATTTTGAAGATGATGTGAGTGTCAGTCATGCAGTGAAAACATGGCTACGACTACAGGACAAGAGCTTTTATCAGCAGGGAATACATGTTCTTCCACAACATTGGAGTATGGCCATAGAACGTGATGGAGATTATGTAGAAAAATAGGACATGGACAAAAGATGTTGATGTATATTGTCACCAAATTCTGACTCTTAACAATAAATATGTTCTGAGAAAAAAAAAGTGAGGCATTACTTACTGAACGACCCTTCATAGTTTTGTGGATCTGTTCGACGGCCCTTTTTGATAACGGGAATGACCCATGCTTTTTTCCAATCATCAGGAACACTTCGCGTCTCCAAAGACCTACGCTACACTACTGCTATAAGAGAGGCAAGCTCTTTCGCATACTCTCTGTAGAATCATATTGGTAACCCTGTCAGATACAGTGGCCTTCCCTCTTTAGAGCGATAAAATTGCTTTTTCATCCCATGTTCACTTATTTCGATATTATCGATTTTGAAGTTTGTGCGATGGTTTAAAAGAGGTACCACAGTGCTACCTTATTTAGTGAAACAGTTTTGAATAAAGACGTTTAGTGTTTCGGCCTTTTCTGTGTCTTCCTCCGCTTCACTGCCATTATGGCCACAGAGTGTCTGGACAGATGTTTCTATCCTTTCATTGATTTAACGTAAGACCAAAACTTCTTAAGATTTTTTTGTCAAGAATTTTACTTTACAGTCCGCTGAATGCTTTACACATAACTCTCGTTATGCTGACATTGGCTTCGTTTGGATTTTGTTTGTTTGTGGGTCTGTGACTATATTTAAATTTGCAGTTGAAAAGGAACTGTCGCTGGGGGTATATTACTTGAAACAGATTCTGGCAGAAGTTGCCTTCATTAAAAGTCATCTGTTTGTGGGGAAATTATCTATTCTTAGTTATAGGTATGTTTAGGGATATTTTACTTTCTTTAACGATAAGGAAGAATTTCTGTCATAGGTTCTCAGAAACCTCCTTCATCTGTATTACAGCCCTGTATGGGTGTGGATGTTAAGCACGCTGGTCCAGGGCCAGTAGAAACCGAGAAGACTGCCGGCAGTTATGGCAGTGTCTAACGATATTTAGGCCCTGATTGGTAATAATGCCCAACGGATTCTTTTGGAGGGATCAATGAAGGAGTTTTCCGTCATAGAATGCAGCATACCTATTGGCAGTCTGTGCCATTAATATTTATAATTGTTAAAGGGGTATAGGTTTTGTTGAAGCATAGCATACTGAAGTTATTCTGAATAAATTTGTTTTATTTCTTTCATAGATGTTTCTCCTAATTTAATATAATGTTAGGTTGAGGTGAAGCCTCTTATTATTTTACACAACTGCACACAACACGCACGTTGTTTCTGGGAAAGGTGGAATTCTTAACAGACAGGATTGCATCTCATCAGCCACTAGTAATGTTACCACTACTTTAATACTAAAACACATAGGACAGGATAGACAAGAGCTCCAACTTGCACCTAGTGCACAGATTCAATACTAGCATCCAATGGGGTGAGGACAGAGATCAGCTTGGCATTAGACGATAAAGCTTTCTTTTCTATAGTCCTTTTCTGTACTGTATAACAACTTCAGTTAGAATTTAGCCAGTATCAAAGGATACCGCATGTGCACGTGGTGGCTATGACCACGTTGGTTCAAAGTGGCTTTCCACAAGCTTACAAGATTTTAATCAAACGGTTGAAACTGTGTAAATGCCTGTACCGTGAGGCGGTAGCAGTTTATTTAAATAATCTATTGCTTCTACTCGAGTTTCTCTATAGGCGAGCGTAGCTGCCTTGTTACTAGTTCGTCACACGTGGCGCATGTCGCCCCTATTTGTAATACACAGAAAACACACATTAAAAATCAAGAAACCATTCCAAAATTCCTAACACACATAAATAAATTGAAAGTCACATGGTTTGTTACCTAACTCTATCGTATAGATGGACAATTTCACTATCCAAGCCTAACGGTGCCTACCACGTGGCGTGAACACAAAGACATACGTATATCACTCCCAACACACAAAAATCATACAACAGAAAATACCAAAATAACCATGAGCGGAATCATTGGTTTCTCTATTCAACGCTGGGCTGAAAAAGAGTGGGTTAGTCACAAATATCTAGTATTCCAATACCCTTTTCCATTATCAATCGACACGGACATGCTGAAGGCACGTCCACTCGCTTACGCTTTCTTCGCAGAACAGCCCCTTACCATGGCGGAGCTCCTGAGAGCCTCTGGTATTCGGTGGAGGGGGTAACCTGACCAACCTCTCCCCGCTAAACCCTATGTTCGCACATTCTATTTGACAAATTTTTGCATGTGGTCGATCTCTGCCACTCAAGCCCAAGGAAACAAAGTTGACACTACTACAGTCTACCAAGAGTTGTCTGCTTCCAAACTAATGGCTGACATCGCTTCAGGAAAGATGGGAATAGGTTGTAAAGGATATTTCACGTGCGTGAACATATTAACATTAAATAAATATTCTACAACATAATAAATCAACGTTCCTTCCTACATCATGGAAGTTGCGTGGCGCCCGCGGTGGGGCCGGGATACGAGAGAGAGAAAAACGGTAAGTGGCCGCATCCTTGAATATCTATCGATGATGCTGTCCTTTTAAGAAGGTACGATTGCAAAACATCGTATTTAATCATGGAACGCTGCATACAATACCGTTTCACAGTGAAGCTCTCTTTGCTTTCGTACCAGTTTTCTAACGTAGCTGTTGAACCAGGGCGGGTCTTTTCCATCCCTCAAAACTTTGTTTGGCACATACTTATCTAATGCATATTGTACAATGCTCTTGAACTTTATCCATTGACACTCAGCGTCGTTTGTGGTGAAGATGAAATTTTCGTGCCGACCTCTCAGGTAATGTAATATCTATTTCATGTCGCTGTTGCAAAGCAGAAAGATCTTCCTGCCTTTCTTTGTATTCCTATTTACAGCGGTATTCGGCGATACTGTAACATCATTGTAACATCAGCAAACATGGCCTTGCTGTGCTGATACGATAAACGGCTGAAAACAAGGAGAAACTACAGCCATTACTTTCGCCGAGGGCATGCAGCTCTAGTGTATGGTTAAATGATGATGGAATTCTCTTGAGTAAAATATTCCTGAGGTACAATAGTCCCCCATTCGGATATTCATTTGAGTGCTACTGAGGATAATGTCGTCATCAGGAAAAACAAAACCGACTTTGTATGGATCGGAGTGTCCAAAGATAGCTCCCTTGATCGGGTAGCTAGATTGAAAAATTTTAAAAGGGAAATGGATTGGCTGAAGGCAGATAGAAGGATGATTAGTAAAATGCATGGTAGGATGAACATGACTTCTACTCAGGTGAGTACAGCGTTAAAAATACAAAATCAAATGTAGGTGATGAAGGAATAGTTCTACCACTGAATAATAAAATAAGAATGTGGCTAAGCTACTATGAGCAGTATAGTGAACGCATTATTGTAGCCCAGATAGATAAGAAGTCAGATAGATACGAATAGTAGTACAAGTTTATATGACAAATGGCTACGCTGGTGATGAAGAGATTGAAAGAATGTGTGATGAGATAAATTATTCAGGTAGTTTAGGGAGAGGAAAATTTAATTGTGATGAGTGACTGGACGTTGACAGTTGGAAGAGGAGAGAAGGAAAAATAGTAAGCGAATATGGACTGGGAGAAAGAAATGGAAGAAGAAGCCACGTGGTGGAAACTTTGCAAATAGCATAATTTAATCACGGCTAAATCTTGGTTTAACAATCATGAAAGAAGATTGTATACTTGGAAGAGACATGGAGCCACTAGAAGGTTTCAGCCTGATGATTCAAGGTGACTCAAAAATCATGTCAAATACGACAGCGTCAGGACTAGTGACTCAATAGTTTTGGCACATAAGAAAAGGGCGTAATTAGTGGAGATAGCGAAAATACAAAGAAACAGACGCATCCTACAGATGTAAAGTTTGTATGTAGAACTGTAACGGATCCTAGCCAAGGCTCGAAATACGTTACTTACCAAGAATAATGGAGATGTAACCCTTGTGCGCAATTTCTGGTTAAGTTATCTCACAAGGACAATTATAAATTTAAAAATTACAGGGTCGCCACCAGCCCAAGCCCTTCCTAACAATTAAGAAAAGACCGAACTGTAAATTATCAATTCAATTAAATTAAGAACTTAATTATAAGAATACAATATTTAGAGACACTAAAAAGATGAACAGCGTTGTATTTCGTATATCAATGAGCTTAATTAAATGTGATAATTTCTTAAATTTGAGACAGTACACAGTTCACTTAGATTTTTTTCCATTTTTGTTCATCACAAGCAAGCATATTAACTTAAAAAAATCTGGGAATAGAGAATTAATTTGAAAACTGGCATCAATGAGAAAGATAAAGGGCGCACAGTTTGTCTTTTACGTAGCACATTTATTCCATTACTGAATTTGATGCACATCCTATGAAAACACATGGCTGGTGCCTGAATAAAAAAGTTTAACTAAATAATTCGCAAAAAATTGTAGTTCGCGCAATTAAAAAGGAAGAACACGCAAAAGGTAAGTGGAACACAATATTTCAATCATTCCATCTACATACCCACGACTGGCCGAAACGAACAAAGCAACTTCCACAGTTTTAATTTCAACCACCATCATCGCCGATTTTTAACAAAATAATTATGCCACATTCCGAAAATATATAACTACACACGCTTCAGTTAATCTGAAGTACTTAAATATGCCATGAAATTAACATAGGGAAGTTCTAATTCGACCTCCTTCCTATCAGCAGAAATCCTCTTTAGGAGCTACGTACTGTACTCACCAACCGCTAGCTGCAGTGTCCTTTCTCCACCGAGCTTCGCCTAACTACCGGTGCAACGGAGGCTACCAGTGGGGTAGGCTTCCATCACCAACCTGACAGACAAACCGACCGCAGACTAAAAGGGGTAAACCTCTCTGTCCAGGTACTGGGATCCTAAGTTGGTCATCCTGTGCTACCCTCCAAGCGAGAAGTAAACAACACCTGCTCCTAGCAGACGACAACCAACTCAGCGTCCCCCACAAAAGAAACCCGAAACCACTCGTAAAAACACTCATTCAGTCACATTCACGCATACAAAGGGTAGGATGATTAGAAAAACGTAATAAATATAGGACATGATTTCGTATGAAACACAAAAATATCAATCATAATATCATTTAATAAACCTTAGTTTGATTGCTCAGTCTTTCTGGGAGACTTAATAAATTAAACCGCAATCAGGCGGTGGACAGAATAGGATGCACAGAATCCAGTGAGACAAGCGTCTATGAAACAACTCCACAGAGACGTTTCACAGACGTGCTTTAATCGTACAAACAGAATGTACATCATCGATCAGTGACGACCTGAAACTTAACAGTACATCCCCAGTCAGCTGTTCATAAGTATCTCTAATACAGAAGATGTTCAGACTGACTGCTATTGTGCACGTAACACATCTGAACACTGCGGCGGACAATGCTGGACATTCACCTCAAGGTGGCTGTCGGTTTTTCCGCACAGTCACTGGTCAGATTCTCCTGCAACTCAATTACTGTTGAATATGTGGAGACTGAAGAGGCGGATGGAAATTTGTACCAAGGCCAAGCTTTGACTCAGGGTCTGATGTTCAGTGGGCAGATGCGCTCACCACTACGCCACCCTGGCACAGTGGTTTTGCACAGCTGCACAGACTCCGCCAGAACGCCTCCGTCGTCAATCAAAACTCTCATTCGGGCCCCAGGCCGCTTGATGTTCCTACTAAACTCGAACAGCATTGAAGGGCCTCTCCAGCTATATTTGAATAGCATCTCAGCCTCAAACGAAATGAGGGATCCTCTCTGAAACGCAGGCGTAAATGCTTTAATGAAATGAAAATATATGGTTCCAGAGACCATTCCAAATTCAGACAATAAGAAATTCAGCCTTCAGTTGCATGGTAAATTTTTTTTAGTTTACCTAGGTTTCGATGACAATAATGGAATCTTCTTCAGAACCTATAAATTAACCCATACAGACATATATTAAACATTGAACTATATCATCAATCTGATAATTTCATAGTACGGAAAATCGTGATACTTACAAAAATTAAATTATTTTGAGGGCCATACATTGGCCATGCCACAGAACAAAACTAATGCAGAATAAAGACGCATAATCATAAGATTATGTCTGTCAGTGCTAAAAACAATAAGAAAAACGTAGACGGAGCTACGCCGGGCCATGAATAAAGGTCGTACGTATGCAACAAGGAAACCAGGCATCGCGAGCCTATACTTCTCCCACGAAACTGCAATGAACCCAATCACAAGCAAAAAAAGTGCTAAAATGGATACTAACAGTTATTGTAAAACATTCCTGTCCTCACAAACACAAAAGACACTGTTACACTCATCAACTTTAAATACTTTGTCAAACCTGAGTAACTTCATCAACACAACAAATGCAAGCCAATACTAAATTGGGCATGGGTCTAGTTTTATTTTGTCAGATATTTTCTACATAGTACAAATTTAAATAAAATTCACATGCAGCAAGATTCACAATATTCTTTAAAAGCAAAGAAGTAACTGTTTACATGGATAATGGCATTCATAGTAACTTTACCTTCAGTGAGAATGAAACAGTAAGTGGATGCTCAAAAAATAATATTACGCTTTTTAACACACGATGTGCACAAAAAGGAAACATAAATTTCAAGAGCAATTGTAACTTTTTATAATCAAGTGACTGTGCAATTTGAGCAACTTTCAGTGGGAACTCCATAATCTTGACTACCATAGTAAAGCAAACTAAACACACTTTCATGAACAATCTAAAGAATGCCAACTTAGGAAAACAGTTCTCATAAATTGAGTAACCTTGTGTGCATTTTTAACAGATTCTACAGACAAAATGTTTACTAGGTATTGCTTTTCAAACCAATCATTAAGAACATTTACTTCAAACTGACCTCAAAATGGTTTGTTGTCTGTTTGTTATCATCTCAGTTGTTTACTTTTGAAACCATAGGTTAAGAAAATAATTTTCAGAGATCACAAAACTTTAAAATGAAGAAGTTCAATTACTGTGAGGCTTTCACAAAAGCTACACTTACTTCCTCCCTCGACTTCACCAAAATCCACAATAATTTCAGATAACCTATTTCACTCAGTTTTGAACAAATTTAATCCTGAGGTCATCAGTCCCCTAGAACTTAGAACCACTTAAACCTAACTAACCTAAGGACATCACACACACCGAGGCAGGATTCGAACCTGCGACCATAGCGATCACGTGGTTCCAGACTGAAACGCCTAGAACCGCACGGCCACACCAGCCGGCTACATAAAAATTAATGGGCCCTTGGAGAAAGAGAATCAGCTGTATCAATATCAGGAGCTGAGACGGAAATCCAGTACTAAGCAAGGAAGAGAAAGCTGAAAGTTGGAAGGAATATACAGAGAGACTATACAAGGGAAATGAACTGAAAGGCAATGTAATACATAAGGAATAGAAAACTAATGAAGATGAGATGGGAGTCTGACAGAGCACTAAAAGACCTAAGTACATACAAGTCCCCTGGAGTAGACGACATTCTGTCAGAACTACTGACAGCCTTGAGAGAGCCTGCCATGACGAAACTATTCCATCTGGTGAGCAAGATGAATGAGACAGGCGAATTACCATCAGACTTCAAGAACAATGTAATAATTCCAATTCTAAACAAAGTAAGCACTGACAGATGATAATAGTACCGAACTATCAGTTTAATAAGTCATAGTTGCAAAATAATAATACTAATTCTTTACAGAAGACTGGAAAAACTGGTAGAAGCGGCCTCAGGGAAGATCAGTTTGGATTCCAGAGAAATGTGGGCATACACGGGGCAAGAGCGACTCTACGACTTATCTTAGAAGATAGGTTAAAGAAAGGCAAACCTACGTTTATAGCATTGTAAACTCAGAGAAAGCTTTGACAGTGTTGACTGGAATACTCTTTTTGCAATTCTGAGGGTAGCAGGGGTAAAATGCAGGGAGCTACAGGCTACTTGCAACTTGTACAGAAACCAGATGGCCATTATAAGATTGAACTGCATGAAAGGGGAGCAATGGTTGAGAAGGGAGTGAGACAGGATTGTAGCCTTTCACCAATGTTATTCAATCTGTACATCGGGCAAACAGTAAAGCCAAAGAAAAAACTGGAGAAGGAAGGACTACTTCTGACAGCAATAAATACTCCACCACCAACTGTATTTAATCTATCCTTTCTGAACACTGTTAGATCGTTTGAAAAAATTTCGGCTGAACTTATTTCTGGCTTTAGCCAGATTTCTGTACCTATAACTGTTTGAGCTTTAGTGCCTTCTACTCGGGCTTGGAGCTCTGGTTCTTTCCCAACACAGCCACGACAATTTACAGTTACAATACCTACCGTCTATACAACTAACTTACTGTGTTTTATCTGTGCCCTTTTAGGTAGACGCCCTTTCTGTGGTTCCCTGAGACCCTCAAACCTAAAAAACCGCCCAGTCCCTTCCACACATCCCCCGCTACCCGCGTAGCCGCTTCCTGTGTGTAGTGGACTCTTGACCTATTAAGCGGAACCCGGAAACCCACCACCCGATGGCGCAAGTCAAGGAATCTGCAACCTCCATGGTCACAGAACCGCCTGAGCCTCTGAGTCAGACCCTCCACTCAGCTCTGCACCAAGGACCACCGTCGATTCTGTCGACGATGCTGTAGATGGTGAGCTCTGCCTTAATCTCGCAAGCAAGTCTGGCTGTCTTTACCATTCCCGCTAACTGCGCGAAACCAGAGAGAATCTTCTCCAATCCAAAGCAACACACGTCATTGTACCCACATAGGCCACCACCTGCAGTTTGCTGCAACCTGTACTCTTCATGGCATCCAGAAGCTCCCTTTCCACATTGGGAATGATTTCCCCCCCCCCCCCCCCAGTATACAGTTGGTCAGTTTATAACCTCATAGCTCCAATACTAGTGGACATACGGCCAAAAACGTGTTTTCCCAGCCATTGGTATATAGGCTGCTCTGTATGGTGGGCATGTTGTGTGAGAACAGTATCAACTTGCCAAACTATCCTCCTTTGCAGGGCAGACTGCATGTCAGGGGTAAGAAACTGTATTCTCGGCCCTGACATGTAGACTACCCTGTTTTACAGATGTGTTGGAGCAGCATCAGTGTGCTTTATCAACCTGCTTTGCATGGTGGCCTGTAAAGCAGAGGCAAATAAATGAGTTTTCACCCCTCGTGTATAGCCTGCCTTACACGATAGACATATTTATTGAAATGTATTACAGGGGCTCACATGTCATTGAGCATGACTGGGGATGGGTTGAGATGGATAGAGGAGGGGATGGACAGAGTGAGGGGAAGAGGAAATGGACACAGACAAGGAGGAGTGGGGAGACGACTGTGGCAGGTGTAAGGTGTTGAGGGGTAATGGGCAGGAGGAAAAGGAAGAGGGTGAAGTGGTGATAGAAAGAGAGAGGGGGGTGAAGATATGCGTGAATGAAATTGGCAAAGAGGAAGAGGAGACGAATAGAGAGAAAGTGGGAAGGAGATAGACAGAGGTGGGAGGAAGAGTTGGACATATAGATACAGAAAGTATATATATAGAAAGAGAGAGAGTGTATTTAGGTGTGTATATCTGGGATCTCCTCCCTAACTCCTGAATCGATTTCAACGAAATTTACCACAGAAACTGTAGGACTCACAAGTATAAGTTCTGTGGCGTTTGTAGCCTCCTAGTTCCAATATGGGCAGAGATAAGCGCAAAAACGTTTTTTTCAGACCCTGGCATATAGATATACAGGCTGCCCTACACAGAAGATGGAGTGTGTGGGAATAGTATTGGCTGGCCTTACAACCCTGCTTTACAGAGCAGCCTCCTCATCAGGGACAAGAAATGGTTTTCCAGCTCCCATTGTGTAGGCTGCCCTGAACAACAGGTGTGTTTTGTGGGAGTAGTATTGGTCTGCTTTATCAACCTCCTTCCCAGGTGCAGATAGGCACAGCTGAGCAAGAAGATGGGGAGAGTAGATAGATAGTGAGAGAGTGGGAGGATGAGGGGGACAGAGAAAAAGGGGAGGTGGAGATGGGCGGATGGGGATGGAGGTTAGGGACAGAGAGAGAAACAAGGAGATGAGGTGTGGGGCGGAGAAGACAGAGAGAGAAGGGAGGAAGGGTGTTGTGTGGGTAGGGGCTACATCTGCAAATAGGCACAGCTGTGCAGAGAGAGGGGGAGAGATGTGTTGGATAGTGGGAGAAGGGTAGAATGCACTGGACAAAGAAATGGGAGAGGAGGAGATGGAGAGAGACAGGAGGCAGAGGAGATGGACAAAGAGTTTGTGAAGATGGAGACTGAGAGAATGAGGGGAAGGAAAAGATATACATTGAGATACAGATGTAGGAGACAGATGGAATGAGTAGAGGTGTAGTGGGTAGATGGTAAAAGAAGAGGGGCAGAAGGACACAGACAGAGAAAGGGGAAGAGTATAAGGTACAGGACAGAATGAAGAAGTATGGTCAGAGTGCCAATGGGGAGATCTACAAGGTGTGGAGAAGAAGTTAGAGAGAGAGGGTGGGAAGGAGGAGACTGACATAAAGAGTTGGGAGAATGAGGTGGGCGGAGAGATGTGAAGGAGTAAGAGGTGAACGTAAAGAGAGAGAGCAGGAGAAGTTGTCTGCAAAATATGTGTTGAATGTGTGCACAAGGCAAGCAGGATGAAAAGGAGTTTTATAATTAATATATAAATAGTGAATGTGTGCATATGTGTGCGTGTGTGTGTGTGTGTGTGTGTGTGTGTGTTTCAGGGATCTCATCTCAAACTGCTGTGGCGATTTCGGCCAAATCTGGCACACAAACAGCAAACCTCATGTGTGTCATCAGTGTGATGTCTATAACATCCTAGGTCCAATAGCTACGGATGTATGGGCAAAAACGTTTTTCAGTGCCTGTCGTATAGAGTTCCCTGCACAACATGTATGTTCTGTGATAACAGTATCAATCTGGCTTACCGACCTGCATTGCAGGGCAGCCTATGTGTTAAGGACAAAAAGAAAACAATTTTCAAGTTCCTGACATGTAGAGTTCCCAGCAAGAAACGTGTGTTGTGGCATTATCTTCAGCCTGCCCTGTTTTAAAGGTGCTATTATTTCAACTGGGCAAGTCTGGAGGATGTTTGAGATGGATAGTGGAAGATGCTGACAGAAAGAGGCGGGCACGGGCGTTTGGTAGGGAGACTTACAGAGACTGTGGGCAGAAGGGGAAGGTCAGAGAGAGGGGAGCAGGAGTGGATGGACAGAGAGAGAGAAGATGGAGAAAGAGAGACAGAAAGAGGGGAACAGAGAGAGGAGGAGGAGGAAATGGCTAGGGTGAGCTGTAGGAGGAGATTGGTGGTGTGTTTTTGGGTAGCAGGAAATGAATAACATGGAGTAGCGAGGGAGAAGCACATGAGCATGAATATAGAGACAGAAGTGGGAGGAAATCTGCAGCAATATCAGGGTAGGAGGAGACAGACAAAGAGAGAGGGGGAGGAGAAGATGTACAGGAAAAGAAGGAGGATTAGATTAACAGAGTTGGGTGGCTTGCGGAGTATAAATGTAGATGTAGAAGGACAGATAGAGTTTCTGAAGGAGGAGTAGACAGTCACAGAGTGGGGAGAAAAGCAATTGGACAGAGAGAGAGAGAGAGGCAGAAGAGGAGACAGACGGAGGGAGAGGGGCAGGAGTGGATGGGTAAAGAGATGTGGCAAGAGGAGATGGGTAGAGATACGGGAGGAGGAGATGGACTGAGAGGTGGAGAGGGTGATATAGCCAGAGTGAGGGGAGGAAGACATGGGCAGAGAGGGAGGACGCAGAGGCGAGGGACAGACAGGCGGAAAGTTAGATTCCTGATCTCGCTTCATTTTATATTGACATCTAGTCTTTACCATAACCTAGCAAAAGTTCGCTAATAAAACAGTAGTGTTCCTGTCTGGGACGCACACACTTGCTACTACTACAGCTTGTTGTAAATACTATACACTTATTAAAAACCATGAAAAGAATAACTACTTTTTCATACTCAATATTCTGAAGGTGTTACTCAGATAATAACGAACCGAGCGAGGTGGCGCAGGGGTTAGCACACTGGAGGACGACAGTTCAATCCCGCGTCCGCCATCCTGATTTAGGTTTTCCGTGATTTCCCTAAATCGCCTCAGACAAATGCCGAGATGGTTCCTTTGAAAGGGCATGTCCCAATTCCTTCTCCATCCTTTCTTAACCCAATGGGACCGATGACCTCGCTGTTTAGTCCCCTCCCCCAAACTAACCATCCAACCAATGATAACGAAAATGAAAAATCAATTATTTCTGTTGTTAATGTGAGGTTGCTAATGTTCATAAAATGGTTCAAGCAGATAAGCACTGAAGCTATTGCTTGTGCTTACCTGTACATTGTTTAATTTCGTAGTGAAATTCATTTGTGATGGATCCGTACAGCTCTGCTACTGTAGACTGTTGGACTCCATCAGAAAAACATTAAACAAATCGCAAGGCTTGGATTAGAGTACAATATTGGTATTAGAATACACTTTAGTACCAGAAATCCTACAACTTACTAGTTCGCGTTCGAGAGTCATATGAGATACAATCGGCCCTCGAGCAGTCGTACTTAAATCAGGAGTATTAAAAGCAGAGTTGATGATGATTATTACTATTACTATTATTATTACTATCAGTGTTACTGTTATTAGTCAACTTTTTCTTTATTGTTGAATCGCTTTTGATGAAGCCCATACACGCGTGTGAAATCTTTCTAGAATCACCAAGCTGATTCAAAAAAATGGTTCAAATGGCTCTGAGCACTATGGGACTTAACATCTGTGGTCATCAGTCACCTAGAACTTAGAACTACTTAAACCTAACTAACCTAAGGACATCACACACATCCATTCCCGAGACAGGATTCGAACCTGCGACCGTAGCAGTCGCCATGCTGATTCCAAAGATGTTGCAATTCAGCAGCGACACTCCCAAATAAATTCTTCGGTGGCCTGTAATCATTGCATTTATACCTCAACCTCCCATCTGAAAAGATCCGAGTAATTCCCAGAAGTTCTGAACCTTCCTGCTGAGTCGTTAGGAATTTTTATGTCATGTGTGAATTCCTGCTGAATAAGAGCCTGCTTGTACATGCACATTCCCAGACATGTTCTGACAGGCACGTTCGAGTCGCATCGTCATGTTTCTCTAGCAACAGGAAACAGATAGACGGACCCCTCACATCACTGAGCCAGAGTTTCTGCGGTCTTATCACACCCTTCTGTTGCCTGCTAGCCAAATACAGCCTCCGCACCAAGCAGAGGAGGCGTTCTGCGTTAATTTTGTAAAAATAATCGTGGCAAACGGGATGAAATCATTTTTTAAATATCAATATTTTATTTGTGTAATAAGCGAACCACATGAGATACAACACCACAAATATTTACCAAAAGCTTACTCAGAGTCGAAAATCTAAGAAAAATTTGGGCGCAGAATTCTCTCAGCAGGCGATTGGGAACAAAGTGTATTTGGTCGTCTTCGCTTGTTTTACGCTTATTGTCAGGAATTTCACGCCGCTAACAGTACAGAAAGGTTTCTTCTGCTATCTTCTCTACTTCTACTGTTACATGAGCTGGAGGAAAGTAATGAGAAAATTGCTGAAGCACTGAAAGAATCCAACTCGAGATGCAGCAATAAACACAAGCATTGTATTTAATACGAAAAAGTGCATTAAATTTTCAACCAAGTGCGAATGTATATCTGTTCTGCTGATTAAAAATATATGAAAGACCTAATCTTTCTTACTTCCATTCTAGCTATAATTGCACGGCTAGCATTTTTCGATGACAAATAAACTATATAAGAGGTTTTTTTTTTTTTTAGTAGCCTGTATGGCAGGTCTGTGTATATTTCAGATTCCATTTCGTTGACTTTATTTTCCTTAGGGCACGTTTATTTTGCAGTCTAACTGCTGGCAGCTCGCTGTTCGCTACTGGGACATCGCGTCTGGCTGCTCACTGGGAGCCTCGCTACATTTCCGCTGCAGTCTCACTGCTGGCACATAACTGGTAGACGATCGCGAAAGTGTCTCACTTCTCGCTAGGAGTGCCGCTGTTCGCATCGCTAGGTGAGTGGATTACCTGCAGAGTGTGAAGCAAAAAACCCTGTTCTATGCATTATCTGATGACAGTAAGAGTGGTTCGTTCACACAAGAAATGTGATTATTGACAATGAGAAAGAAGAACAGGTATGGACACACCGTTTGATTGTAGACTGTCCACGCTGCAGGTACTTTCATCAGTTCTCAGAACAACTCAAAAACTATCCAGTATGTAAGTCGTAACAAATTACCTAGTTTATTTTAAATATTACTGAACCAGAATAGTGTAAGATATGGAGATTTAATCCAAAATTATTAGCACAAATTCTTTTGAAGAGCAGTTTGTTGGCCTATTCACCCTGAGGTACTATTTCATCAGATTTTATCCACGTATACTTCATATACCACTTGCACATGCGCCGCTTGTAGATTTTCATGCCGGTATCCTAACGAAAAAAAGAAACAGAAAATTATAAATTAGGTGAAACGGGAGAACTAATTTCCAAAAATTCTTACATCTAATGTTTTCCATCACGAAGCTAACGATTACATGTATGCCCCTTGAGACAGATAGCTTTGCGTCCAAAACGACCGAAATTAGTGCCTGTTTAAAATCTTCACTTGTAGTTCTCTCAATATTACTGTTTAAGTTGGTTGGTTGGTTGGTTTGGGGAAAGAGACCAGACAGCGTGGTCATCGGTCTCATCGGATTAGGGAAGGATTGGGAAGGAAGTCGGCCGTGCCCTTTCAGAGGAACCATCCCGGCATTTGCCTGCAGTGATTTAGGGAAATCACGGAAAACCTAAATCAGGATGGCCGGACGCGGGATTGAACCGTCGTCCTCCCGAATGCGAGTCCAGTGTCTAACCACTGCGCCACCCCGCTCGGTCTACTGTTTTAGTATGGCAGTTTGATACAGTAGGTAGGATACAGGGAAAATGCAATCATCATGCAAAGGATATTGTTACAATACACTTACATGGCCCATAATAAAATATTGTTCAGATGTGTAGGATCCATACCAAATAAGACCATCAGCAGACACTGAAAGTACACAAAGAAGGACTGCATCAATGGTCACATGTTTGTCTAGTCCAAAAGAGCGCGTCATGGAAATCTAGAAAAACCTGAGAAGGCAGATACTTGAAGTTAGACGCAAACTATCTCTCGAATGCATACCTACAAAGATTCAAGTACCAGTGTTAAGTGACAAAACTTGGAATGTATTAGATGGCATTATGTGTTGCTCTTGTAATGGTCGCACATCTATGAGTAATCTAACTAAATACTGCGCAGAGGCATTTTTCCTGCCCTCATACGCGAATGGAATGGAAAGAAACCCTAATATATGGTACACTGGGAAGCACCCTCAGCCACACACTACGCAATAATTTACAGGGTACGGATATATACACTCTTGGAAATTGAAATAAGAACACCGTGAATTCATTGTCCCAGGAAGGGGAAACTTTATTGACACATTCCTGGGGTCAGATACATCACATGATCACACTAACAGAACCACA